>NC_073722.1:14246071-14584642 GCF_023634155.1 Falco peregrinus
TTTGCAGGCTCTCTGTAGTATATTTTAAAACCATTTGTCTAAGTTGATGATTGGTGTTCTCTTTAAAAGGAAAAAAAAATAATTCATAAGGTTTAATCTCAATAACTCTGTAATAATCTTTGAAATGGTGTCCTGACCATACTGCTGTAAGAGTGTTAGGTATGTTTTTTGCTAAATGTATGTACGGTGTATTTGAAAGTTTAGAAATTAATTAGGTTAGACCATAACGGAATTAGGAATATTTGAATGGGGGGAGGTGGGAGTGGGATGGGAAAATGACAACTGAAATGTAGAATATATTGTAAACATAGCTTGTTAGTTTAAACTGAGGTCTGAGTTTTGCTGTGCATTTCATTTTTATAGTGGCTTCATCTTCTTAATTCTGACTATTTTTGCCTCTTCGTTTTCCCCCAGAACAATTGCGCAGCTGGTTAATTCTTTTACCTGTGAAGAGGACAAAATGATTAATTCCTGCGGTTTGAAGGCTGCAGCTCAGTGTATTTCAAGACAAAATTGTACAGAGTGCTCTTTAACTATTGAGCAGTTTTATACAGTTTATGTAACAGAAGTAGGCTATTAATTTTGTAAGAGACTCTTGTTTTGCCAAACTTAGTAACTGTTAATTGTTTGGAGGACTTCAGAATCCCTCGGTGGGTCTATTTCAGACTTCGAAAAAATATATATTTTTAATTTTTATTTTTTTTTACTGCTTGGTTTATTTTCTTCTCTTTGATCTTTTATATTCATGTAAGCTGTAGTACTTTTTAAGTACCTTTATTCCAAAACTAGTGGGTCCTCTTTACTGGAAGTTTTGAATAAAACCTGTTGTTACTGCTTACATTTGATTAAAACCTTGTCTTGTCCACTTCTTAGTAGACTCGGCAAACCAGATAAAGTTACGGTCTTGGAGGAGGAACAACTAGAAATTAAGATATGCTGAACTTAGACATTTATCATTAGTACAGGTTAGTAACCCTACTAAACTTGGTATATGAGATGAGTTCTCTAGAGAGAAAGATTGCTTAACCAGGCAAGATTAGAATGGATGCAGTTAACACTGAAGTATCCTGGCTGCTCAGTTAAACTTCTGTGAGATTTCAACATACAATACCTGTATGAGAGATTTTGCTGAGGTTGCACCATCGGCGGTCTCTCACTGCTGCTTGCCATGGCTGTGGTGAAAGGAGCCTCCATGCTCCTTTCCCTGTGCCTCTGCCTTTGCTCTGGGGAGAGGTGAGGGAAGGACTGTCCCTTTGCAGCTGTGAAGTGTCTGTCAGGTGCTGGCATGATGGAGTCTGAGAGACTGGGGGCTGACAAGAGATCCAGCACCTGTGCCTGGGTATAATGGACCATGCAGTGCTAACAGGGGCATGGGGGAAAGCTGAGCAACAGAGATGAATGTGTGTTCAGCCAGATGTATGCATGTGTTATGTCCCTGTAATGAGTAATAGCCCTTTTTGGAGAATGAGTTGATGCCATCTTTTTAAGTTAATACCATTGCTTCATTCACTATATGTTTTTAAAACTAACCCTTCTTTCCCTACTAAAGGGGGGGTGAAAAAAATCCGTAATGTTAAAATTCCCTATTTAGAACTTGATTAGTGAGTTTTTGTAAGTTCCAAGAACAAATTATTTTTTAAAAATTCAATTTAACATATATTTTTCATGAAGAAGCAGTCATAGCGTAAATGTAAGTCTTAAAAATAAGTAGAATTTAAAGATGACCGAAAAGAGAATAAATTCTGTTTGCTGTTCAGTCACTGTCTGTTTTTTCCATCTTCAGCCCCTACTACATTAACTCCCAGCTGTTTCCAACCAGTTTCCTTCCTTTTGTTGGAATGCAGCACTGAGGTAGAGTCGCGCGGGTGTGGGGGTGTTGTGGTTTTTTTTCTTTTGGTCAGTGCTGTAATCAACCAGCATGCAAGTCTTAAGAGTGTTTCTGTTTGGGTATTTTCATATTTGTATGATCCTGTGCAAGTTTTGGTGAACTTTAAATTAGCTTTGTAGTTAGAAAAGACAGTTTTATGTTGTGACTGCTTTTGAATGCTTGGTGTCTTGCATGTTTGGGACTGTAATGCCTCTCTTTTTTTCCCAAACAGGGATTAAAATTAGAAAATACTAGTTCTGCAGCATCTCAGAAACTTTCAGTGTTAATACTTCTGCAGGGTCCCAGTTTTTGTAAGTTCCTTCTGTTGTGGATTTTTCTATGCTGTTGATACTGTTGACATGCGTAGTATCAATGCATAGTATTTTTTTGTCTGTTATCCAGCTTTTTGTTTGTGGTGAGGAGACACTAGGTGTAAGAAAAAAATGTACCTTCATGTGATGGCACAAGAGTACCCCAGCTGCACTTTCTTAAATAAGCTGAGTGGATTGGAGTAGCACCTGAAACTAATAGCCAGAAAAATGAGAGGTAGGACAGAAGTTACTTTGGAGGAGGCAACTGCTAGCCTGGGGCTTTTGTGAAGATTTTTGGAGCATCTTGGAGTTTTCTTACTGATTTGCCCCACTTCGGATAGCTGGAGTCAGAAAGCTGGAAAAATCACAGGACAAGACAGAAAGACAACAGTTACTTGCTGACCTCTTACAAAACAGAGAATGATGAGTGTTAGAAACTTGGAGAAAGCTCACAGTGTCAAGTCTGTAACCAGGTGAGTCCCTGCTGCCTATTTTGGTTTTATTTCCCCATGGTTTCCTGGGTCTAGGCTTCTGAACAACAGAGTTAAACCCAGAAGGCACTCTTTCAAGATGAAAAGCCAAGATGGTCCCTGTTAGGAGAAACTGAAAAGGTATGGATAACTCTTTTTGAAAAAGAAATGAGAAAGCAGTGAACAGTAGATGTGGAGACAGAGCTTAACATGTTTTGAAATCTGTGTTTTGGCTTTTAAGTGCTGGAAAGAAAATAATTCTTCCTGGGTGAAGATGACTTTTTAACATTTCAAAGTCTCTGGTGAACCTTTTAAAAGGCTTGAAGCAAGCTAAGAGAGGTAGTCATGGTTACTTGTGTGGTTTTGAAAAGGTACAGAGAGAAATAATTCACTTTTTAACATACCTTGTATCACAATCATCGACCTGATCTTCTAATGCTAGCTAACCTGGTATTGCTATTTAGTTTAATAAAGCCATTCCCTTACTAAATCACTTCTCTTGCTACTATAGCTGTTTTCACAACTGCAGTTGTCTTTTCTAGCCTTAAAGAATGCAGTCCTGTGACTGTCCTTGTTTGAAAACAATAAATTAATGCAGAGATGTCTGAAGTTTACATGGCCCTTTCTTGGTGTGCCTGTCTCCTTGGTTTTTCCTTTGTCTTGCAACACTTTAAACCTTTGATTGACATCTTGGAAGTTGGCTGGTTTTCGATGGTCTCTGTTAATTGCTGCTGGTTCGTTCTGTTCAGCACACTGTAGCCTCTTATTCTGCTCTTGAGAGTCATGATTCATTACCGTGAACTGGCAGTCATCCTTTTCTGGATGTGTGCCTAAATATACAATATAAGTCTACCATCACCAGTCATGGTAGAGCAATATATTTTTATACATGCATCATCTCACAGTTTATTTTCTTCAAATACATTTGTAATTCTGTGCGGGGGAGAAGTGAAAATGGCTCTTAATTTACACTGTCCCCGACTTAAACAGCTCAACAAAGAGAGATGCCCTTGTCATGTTAACTTTTTAAGAGGATGTTCTCTCTTCTCTGTTCCCTAAGCCCCCTCTCTCTGACTCCTATATGTTTGATGACATTCCTCACTTTTTTTGAACTCTTTGCAAATAGCTTTTTGTGTCGTTCTTTTCTCATACCTGCTGGAGACTGTATGTTTCAGTCAGCCAAAAAACCCTCTACAGTATGCTTGCCAAAGGCAGGTAAAGAATTATGGGTTGCTGTAGGCACTGGAAGCCACCCATAAAGATATATGTGCTTCACAGGCACCGCTTTTTCAACAACTGCTGTCCCAAGTGATTTTTGGAAGAGGAAGGTGAAGTGTGAGACAGGTTGATGCTATCTATTGCATTTCACTTTGGGATTATTGTTTTATAGGTCTTTATGGTTATTAAAGTTCCCTTCCTTCCTCTCTACTGTAGTATGTCACTTGGTTTGCATCTGACTGAAATGACAGAAGTTGCCAGCCAGAGTGCTCAGGCTTTGTATTTAGTGGTTGTGTCCCCTGACTGCTACCTTCAGCTTCAGAAGCAAGCCTTGCACTTGTCCTTGTCATCTCTCTCCCAACAGCCTCCAGAATAACTTGTGTGGTTTGTAGAACGGAACTGCTGTACTCTCAGCTCGCCTTGGTGACTTGCTCAGAGGGGAAACCTCTGCAGGACAAACGAAGCTGTGTAGCTGGGACCTGGCTCTCGTTTGCAGGGGCTGCTGGTATGTGTGGGCTGGCTGAAGTGGTCCTTGTTCCCAGAGGCTGCCATCCTTGTGAGGTGCTGTGCCTGTTCCTGTGCCACTGCAGGTCACACATCTGTGTGGTGTGGCAAACTGCCACAGGTTTGTCTGTGTACGTTAATGTGCTGTGAACTGCTGAGGGGGGAGGGCTCTGATTTCCCACTTTTGTTCGATCTGGTTGAGGTGGCTGACAAGGTGGCTCCTATTTCATTCATCCCAGCTGTGGGAGATGATGGTCTCTTCAGCTGCAACAGCTGTGTCTGTCAGGGTGCATGGTGAATTGATTTTCATGAAGCAGTTGCAATGGAGAGACAGCCTCCTGATCAAGCCTGTTGCAAACACAAAAGTAATTCTTAATAAGATTTATAATGAAAGCATCCCCTGGCCTATTGCAGTGAATAGATGAGATGGGTATGGTTTTTACTCAGGTCTGGTAAGTGTTATACAGTTGAAAATGGTATGTGGATCCTCAGTGTATGTTGTTGTGTGTGGCTGAAGTCATCAAAAGTAATGTCAAAGAAACCCCCGAATTTTACAAACACCCCAAAAGTGTGGAATTTGATTCACTCATCTTTCAGGAATGTAAGAATTTTTATTCTAGTGGGTGCAGATTCCTAGTTCTCTCTTAGGAATTAGTGTGCAATTTCCCCTTTTCATCCTGCTGCTAAGATATGAGTTGAAAAATCTGTATCATCTCTTCACGATCCAGCCAGCACACCTGAGACTGCAAATCTGTATAGCTCAGAGGAGGCTGCTGTAGGTAAATTTTGAAGCGAGCACCTTCCTGTGCTTCAGATTGTAGAGAGGACTTAAGATCTCTCATAGCAGTGATGAAAACCTGCCACTTAAAATTCTGTATTATAATAAATGTAACATGAGAGGTAATTCTATTACAGAGGGGGCTCTGCACATGCCAACAAGCTTTCCTTGCTCGAAGAGTTTGGTTTAAGCAGATAGGTCACTTGCTTAGACGTGTTGGCATCAGCATAGTTTGCCTTTATAAAGAATATTATTTTCCTGCTGCAGCTTCTTTGCCCAGTATCCCTGTAACATGTAAGAACATTATTTTACACGAAGAAAAATTATGTGCCTAACTTCCCCTTCCATTCCCCTTCCTTGTATATGATGACTTTGAACTTCTTGGTTTTCTGTTCCTTTAGGTAGGGTCAAACTTGGTACAAGCAGGAGAATGAGACTTGCCGTGTGTAGTGCTGTAGTAAGACTTACTGTTTTCCCAGAGCACTTGGTTCTTGGCAGGAGGGCAGGATCTGTCTCATCTCTGAGACCCTTACTGCTGCCTTCTGTTGATGCTTTTGGATTTGGTAATCCTGAGCATTTCCAGATATGTATGTGGTGACTGGAAGATGGCTGCTGTCCCATCAGATATTTCAAGCTTGTGGACCAGTCTTCTCAAGTCAAAATCACCATAGGCCATAGTGCTGGCAACAGCACTCTTTTAAAACTGGATCCAAGCATGGCTTCATTTTGAACATGACTCAGACAATGGTTTGGCTACAAACAAACTCCACAAACCTCTCAAATACAGCCTGATCCCTGTGTCTGTTGGATTTGGTCCATGGTGTTTTCTAAAGCAGTACAGAAAGAAGCTGCCTTGATCTGCATGCTCTGAAGACTTATCCAGGAGTTGGATTTTTATCTTGTGCCAGGAGAGTAACTTTGTAAATACTCCTTCATGGGTTAGCTTTTAATTTGTGTGTGGGGTTTCTTTGTACCCCTACTGGGAACGATTGATTTGGCGCTAATTGGGAATGCATTCTGGGCATTGTGGCCAGTCCATTTTCTGACCCACTGTATTGCTGTTGGTCTTTCAGGAGTCATGTCATTTCCCTAAGTGTTTCTGTGATTCCCCCAAGTCACAGGAGCAAATTTGAACAGATAGAGCAATAGGGCTTAGTTTTAATTAGATGACCTTACACTGACAGGAAGCAACTATTTGTATTCTAAGCAAAATATTAAAACATTAAACTTTCTGGAAATTTATGATCTTCAAAGTGGTTCCTAGGAAAGCACCGGAATGGTCTTAATGTTGGTGTGGGGACATGTGGCAATTTAAGCAGTTACTTTGAGGTAGGAACCTCAAGTTCAAGGAGTCTAATTCAGCAGAGCGTGTTTTCAGTAAGGGGCCACACGTTCTGGCTCATGGGATCTGTTGGCACCATACACACCCCAGATTAATCCATATTGTGAGTATTCAACAGAAGTGAAGCAAAAAAAGGTGTGCGTGCAGTGGCAAGGGGAGGGTTCATTGAACTTGGTGAATTTGTATATTTTTATTTTTTTAATTTTGTTACAGACTGGGCTGTTAGGGCTACATGACAGCAGTTGGCTCCCTGATCTTCCCTCAGAGGTGGATTTGCTGTAGGGGCCTCTGATATTTCACACCCCCTCCCCCACGTAGACTGAGCATAGTAGCCTCTGATATTCCACACCCCCTACACCCCCCCATAACACCCTCCGAGTTCAATTGGATATGGGTATGGTGTTTCTTTTATGATAAGCAAAACTGATTAGGGAGACGAAGAGAGCTGAAAGCTGTTCTTAGTCTTAATTTCCCTCCCTTCTCTGCCCCAGTCACCCTAAGAAACAAACCCAAGCCGGTACCATGTCTACGACTGCCTTGTCAGGGAGAAGCAAGAGAGCAGCAGTGGCGACACTGATGTACAGGGGAGCTGAGCCAGTGCAGAGCAGGTACGGGAAGAGAAGAGTCGATGGCTGAGCAAGTACCAAGGCAGTGTGTTCACAGCCAGGTTTTCTTACCGTCACTTGAGAAAGTACAGGGACTGCTCCTTTCTGTGCCAGCAGCTGTGGGTGGGTGACTGGCATATGGTTCCGCTGTTACACTGAACAATCCCAAATGTGTTGGTCAGACCTGGAATTTCACAGCTGAACATGTGTGGAGGCTGACTTGCATATGAGCGTCATGTTGGACTTGAGTGGGGGAAAGCATTGCCTGACTGCAGTATGAGTGATCTCATTGTGTGTGGTGTTTATTTTCAGTGTTACTTCAGAGTACTTTGGCTGCTCTTGTACTGTTTTTCCTTCAATAGTAAGGTAGACAGAAGCATATGCAGAGTATGTGGCCTTCCCTTTGTTTTTCTCCATGCTCTGGTCACCCCTTGCATTTTGTAAAACATTGCTGTGTCTCCTTGCATTGGAAATCACCATGGCCTCACACAGGTGATGTACACAGGAAGCCCAGGCAAAATTCATTATTTCTGTGACTCTATATGGCATGCCTGAAAAATGTGACATGCCTGTCACATAAACAGGAAATGGCCCTTGTAGGGGACTGAGTATAGCTGAAAGCCTAATCCAAATAACAGTTAGTCATCTCCGTGTGGTAACCTTTCAGTGCCACGCAAGTTTGGAAAACGTGGTTGTAACTGGCTTCCACATGGCTGGATGAATGCATAGATACCAGATGTTGTCTTATACATTTAAGTCTTTTTCTAAAATTGATCTGAGACACAAGTATTTCACACACAGCAGTTGTGGGTGAAAGCCTGCACATGTGAAGGTTAGCTGAACCACTAGGAGCAAGGTTGAGGTTTGTCTGATTACCTGAAGTTTCTGATGACAGTAAGTAGTAAAAACCAGGGAGTTAGCATATATTGTTAGATGCAGTCATCAGAGAGAGAATGCAATGTACTTCTAAGTGCTGGCTAGTATGTCGGTAAAAACTGGCTTAATTTCCTCAAAAAGAATACCATATAATGTCACAGTAGACTGATGGTACCCTCTTCAGGCATGTATAATTATTAGGCTCTGTCAACTTCCATATTTTCACTTGAATAATCTATGGATTATATTCTGTGTCTCGTGAAGTTTCTACCTTGCATTCTTTGTAGCCTGCTCCCTCTTTCTAAAACCTTTCTTCCTCTGAGCTCTTACAGAGGCCTTTGAGAGCATAGTAAAAAGGCTGGTTAATGAAAGAGTGTGGAGCACAAGTTAATGTGGTACCATGAGAAGGTATTTAGTATATACCTGGAAAAACAAACAGTTGTGGTTTTTTGCTTTTTTGGTTGGTTTGTTGGGTTTTTTTGGGGGGTTGTCTTTTTTTGTTTGTTTTGTTTTTAAGTATCCTGTTTCTTGTCTGTGGATTGTTGGGAGTGTAGCTTCCAGACTGCAAGTCTGACGTGGTTAACCTGGCATTGCTGGCTCACTTCTAAGGTACAAATTCTGCAATTGCAATTAAATTTCAAATTCTCTTTCTTTAGAGAAGACAAATTCTGTAAGACCCTATTTTTAAAGCATGGGTGAGAACAGAAAGTAGTGATTTACATTGCTCGGTATGGGTATGTTGTGCATGGCAGTTGCACCCTTTGGTCACTTTTCAAAGTGTCTGAGGGTAACAGCCAAACCAATGGGTCTGTGGTATTTGTCGTAGCTCACCGTGCTTGTTGCCGTTCTCTAGCAGCGTTGGTTGTGAGCGCTGTATGCATTTCTCTGACTGTCAGAATAGTAGAGTACCTGAAAAATGGAGCTCGGTCCTATGTTTATAGTACCCAGTAGCTACTAACTGTCACAAAATTGCACAGGGCCTAGGTCTTCATGTGGTCCTGGAGTTCTTTAGCTCCATAGGTGCTTATACTAGATAATACCATAGCACCTCTCAAAGTGATAATGGACAAAGCGTTAAGAAACTAAAGTTGACGGATTGTGGTGTCTAAAAAAATGAAACATGCATGGTGTGTAGAATCAAACCCAGGCTAGGTTGAAAATAATATTCGTATGGTACAACAGTCCGGAAATACACAATGTTAATGACAGAACCAAGCTTGGGTCACTTTATTTTGTCTCATCAAATGTGCTTAACTAGTGATCTCTTGTGGTTCTTTTGTTGTTGTTTTTTGATAATGTTTTTTTTCCTGGAAAGCTGAATGGAAAAGGTTAGAAATTACAGTCCTAGTATCTGGGGAGGGGGAGTGCAGGGATGTGCTTCACTTCCTTCCCTGCCACATCCCCCAGATGAATCCTGCCTCTGTAGGTCTTATTGGGAGGAAAGGGAAAAATCTAGAGGGACTTGCTCCGTGTGGTTTCCCTGTGGCTAAAGCTGACCCAGCAACAGGGGGGATACCTCACGGTGGAACAGATGCTGTGTTCTTCAGAGGAAGTATGAATTTCGGCTTCTAAAAAGATCCGTCTAGACACCTGAGGGCTATGAGGGGAGAAAAAATACTTAAAAACCAAGCAAAACACTTCGGGTGCATAAATATTTGAGAGAAATTCTTTTAGGAATGTTGCATCTGAAGCCTATTTGAGCCTCTTACATGTTATGCATGTGCAGAAGTGCAGTAAATCCCAGCCAGGTGATGGGCTGGCTGCATCATCAGGCATGCTTTCAGGTGGTATATGGTATGGACAGAAGAGAAAGACTTTGAATAGGGATTAAATGAAATGCAAATGGAAGGTATTTTGCAGTCTGTGTATCCTAATTCAGGTCTTAATCAGCTTTGTAGTTAGAAAGTTTCTTCTGTGATTTGGTTTAAATTTGCCTTCCTACAAATGTAACGGATTACTTAATCTGCCTTTGATGGTAATGCAGCAAGTCATTCACTGTCGTCTTCATAACACCTTACGCCTTGAAGGGTATCTTCCTACTCCTTCCCCTACTTTTCTAATTCTCCTCTTGTCAGAAACCTAATTTTAAAAGTTCTTTGCTTTGCTTCACATTTAAATGTACTTGAAGTTTTCCTCTGGGTTCCAGTTTGCTTACATCTCTCCTAGTAGGCGGCCTGAAGCTGAGCGCTGTAGTCTACTTGAGGCCTCACCAATACTGCAAATATTGAGTGGAGAGCTGAGTAAAGTGAAATGATGACTTCATTTCTTCCTTGTAACAATTCTCTTCATACGTCTCAGAATTGTGTTTTGCAACAGCATTTCCAGTCTCTGGTTTCCAAGCCTTTTTAGTAAGATGGGTGCCTAGCCAAATGGTTTTGGTTTATGGTTATGTACTTATTTTACACAAAATGTTGTCTCTTGCACTTGCCTTTAGTGATTGTCACTCCATTAGAAATACAGTGGGGTTCCATCATATTTCCCTGGGAATCCTGATGCATTCATAGTCTCCTGATGCTTTTGCAAAGCTTTTGAGAGAATAAGCAATGAGGGGAGGAAAATGTTGGCCTAATTCCAGGACTTTTACATGCATAATTGAGCCAAAATCTTAAATTTTATATCTCCTGGAAATTGATCATGGGGAATGTCCAGATTAGTCTTCAGAAAAGATTAATTAAGCTAATGGACAAAGATTGTTTCCTTGGATGAAACTGTTTTTGCTTTTGCCTTTTCTTTTTTGACTGTTTATCTGTTACCTTTTTAAACTACAACTCTTTTAAAGAAGTAGATGTGGGTTTTTTTAAGTATTTACTGTTCTTTCTTAAGTAAGTTGAAATATTTACCCAACAAGCATCTGAGTCACTATTGGGTTTTTTTTAAAAAGGGGAGGGGGGATGACACCCCTCAACAGCTTTAACAGTTGCATTAAAGTGAAGAAGGGAGGTAAAAGATACTTTTTTCCCCCCCTTTTCCTCTTATTTCAATAGAAAAATGTATATGCTGTCACCTTTTTCATAGATCACAAGAAACTGAGTTTTCTTTTGCAGATCAGACTTTAAAATGTGATCTTTGTTACTCAGAATGTGTGAATTAAGAAAGTATGTGATTAGTTAACTAGCATTAGGTCTGTACTTGTAGTCTTCTTCCAGAAAGGCCAACCACAAACTTATCAGTAATAACCTTCACTAGAATACAGGCTGCCCTGTTGTTTGAGCTTCTGAGAGATAGCAGTCATCATTAAGTAATGTAGGAGTGTTTGTGCGCACAGTGAGAGAATCAAGTGAGGGAACTGCCTATCGGAGCTTGCTATGCTCACTGTATTACTATCATTTATGAAAAGTTTTGTTCTAAAATAAATATGATTAAAAATATGATAAAAAATATGAAAAGGTCAGAGGAATGGATTTGTGACATATAAACGAGGTTTGATTTTTATTTTTTTTTTATTATCACCCCCTCCCTTCTGCTCTGCTTGCTAAAGAATATCAGATCAGGGTTGTACTTGTTTAGTTGGAAGTCTTTGAAGATCTGGTCAGTGGCCTCTGTCTCAGCTCTTAACTGAAGAAATCGGGGATTTTATATTTTATGGTTAAGGAACTTTTTTTATCATCTGTCTTGGCATTTAATACTATGTTAACAAAACCAAACTAGATTTAACTGCTTAACTGCACAGTTATACTTGTGGTCTGCCCTGTTAATTTTATGTAGACTACTAGAATGTCCCTGTAGAATTAAGGACTTTAACTAGTGAACTTTCGCAGGTTTCTCTAGCTTCTGTGATCTGAAGATAAGAAGACATTTGCTACACAGATTTCTAGGAAAAATATATGGACAATTTCTGATGTTAGAAGTAAATAGAAATTTGGGGAGGGGGAGAAGGGAGAAAAGCTTTGTGGTTAGTTTGGGTTGTGGTTTTCTGTTGGTTTGGGTTTTTTTTTGGGGGGGGGGGGGGGGGCAGCAGGCTGTGGGTTTTTTTGTTATTAACGAAAGTAAAGGTGAGAAACAAAGGCCAGCAGCTTTCCTTCTATTTGCATTAACTCCTAAAGCCCTTGAAGTACTGAGATGGGTAACTTTGTAGCAGAAAAGTTAGCTTGCTGTTTAATAGGGACAAATGTGATAGCTAACACTGCAACAAGAATAAAAATGGTGTGAATATAGGGACTAGATGACTAGATAGGAATGAGCATCCTTAATGGTTCCAGTTGACCTACTTGGCTTGTTACTCACATTTTTGCAACAAACCTGGAGGTCTTGAAACATGCATAGAAAGCTGCTGTGAGGAGGAAGAGTTCAATCCCTTTTCTTTACTTCATGGGGAATAGAACAAGAAATAGCAGGTTTAAATTGCAGATAATAAAATTTAGTTTAATACTGGGGTCATGGTGGGGGGTGGAAATTCCTATCAGTAAAGATAGTAAAACACTGCAACAAGTTTCCTTAATAGGTTTTGAAGAATTAGTCATTGAAGATTGTCAATGACAGGTTGGAAAAATGCATGTTGGGAATAGAATGGTTGTCCTTGATGCTTTCTTGGATGCTTTCCTGCTCTGTGCTGTGAGTGTTTAGGGCTTGGTCTGAACGTTTTAAGAACTGAATTGTGTCAGATGCTGAGGGTCCCTTTGTCACTTGAGCATATTTTCATGCCCATCAAGACATACCGCTATAATACAAAACAGGCAAGAATATTTTCCCCTCTTCTTGTTCCATATGCCTGTGTAGTTAAAATGAAGGTGAGGTATAGCTAAAAAAATCAGTGATTTGCACAGCTGTCCTAGTGACAAACCTCACATTCTGCTGGAGACTGTGTTCTACTAATAGCATTTAACCTTCATTGGGAACGGCTGGAGTATGAATGCCTCATATAAGACCATCTGGAAAAGAGCTTTTCATGATGATTATCAATATTCCTAACAGGAACCTACTCAGAGTCTTCACTTTCAGAGCAGGAAGACTGTAGAAGTGGTGACAGCTATAATGGCAGGGCACTAATGAGTTTAAAGAAATGTTACTTTTGTAATTGGAAATGATACAAACAGTGTCATTAAAACAGATTGTTGATGCCATTTCTATTCTTGTCATAGTCTTAGTTACAAGAATGGATTCACTCTGAGGAGATGACATCAGAATTTTTATGCTTTCCACAATTAGATGGACAGATCATGAGGCTTTAACTCATGAAATGCTATTTTTCCAGAACACTAGCTAAAGTAAGTGAGGATTTGAATGACTACTTGCTTTTTCTTCAGTTGAACAGTAGCACAGAAGAGGTGAAATGTCACTGACTCGTGATTCTGAAATGTGGTTTAAGAGCTAAGAGCTCTGACTTGAGCTCCATTTTTTCTTGTTTGTTTTGGGTTTGATTTGTTTTTTTGACTAAAGATACTGCTCTTTAACAAAAACCTTTAAAGCTCAGTGTTTGGTATATAATATTAGAAGCTTTTTCAAAGACAGAATCAAGGTCCCTTTGCTTCAAGAAGCTTCTTGTTCCCCCAGTAATTCTGCGGTTCTAATCCTTTGAGTGTCTATTCATTCTGTCTTCTTTAGAATAAGTAGGTGCACAATGCAGCGGAAATGGATGGTGGTGGGAAGAGACACCTCAACAAATGAGGCCTTCTTGAATACATTTAATGCAACACTATCAATTTTTGCTTATCATTTTAGGTCATTTTGAAGATCTGATGGGCTTGTAAGGCCTGCTGTCAGACCTCCACTATTGGTGGCTGACATCCTCATTGAAGAACTCAGCATCCGTTTATTGTGTTCTAGCATCAATCTTGTTGCATGAGAAGGAAATAGTACCAGTAATATATCCTCTCGGAACAAGCGGCAAACAAGGACAAGGGATGGTGTGCATGTATATGTAACACAACCTTGTATTTGGGTGTTCCTCTGTTCATTTGTTAGTGTTCTGTGCATTGAGGGTTTGAATAGTCTGCCTCCTGCCGAGCTGGGTTGAGAGCTGGAGCACTCCTGGAAGTTGGTAAAGCTGTTAGCAGAAATGGGCGCGGAGGCTAAGCCTAGGCCAGATCAGGGACACACAGATACAAAACTAGATACAGCTTCTGACATCAGACTGCTGCTGTTTGTTTCCACCGCACTGTGAGAAAGGCCATCTAGTAAGACCGATAATTAGCTTTGATCAAATAGGTGGGCTTTTTAATGCTGAGAAGCTGAAACAGAGTAGTTGATCAAAAAAAACCCTCAGTTGTTCAGTCTGTCTCCCTCTCTGCTAAAATTGCAAAACATAAATACAGTTGAATCTGGTTTGAAAAGGATGAAGGATGCTGACAACCACAAGTCATCTGAGTACTGCAGGTTTCTTCATTCTCAACAATAAAATATAGTCCTTGGACACTGATTTATGCAACAAGGCAGCTTTTCATACCTTTCATATGACATTTTCAGTTTTTTCCCCACACTGATACTCTGAATAGGTGTCAACACAGGAACAGAACTCCTGGTTAAACTTTTATGCTTAGTATTTTGTTTCTGGTTTAGGTGGGGAAAAAAGATGGCATTCCTATGTAAGCCCCATGTTACACGGAGATCCCTGACTTACTGCAGCGACCATAGAGAAGGCAACAGCAAAATTCTGCTGGAAAGTTAGAAACTCACTTTAAATGACTCCTAAATAGCGTTACAGCCACTTGCTGCTAGTCTTCCATGAGTAACTCTCCAAAACAAAACAGATGGAATTCATGCTGTCAGAGGTGTGACTTTATATTTTACATTCTGAAGCCTACTGAATGCACTCCGAATAAATGTTCCATGTGTTTAAGTTCCTCAGGTTGTTAAGTCTGCCACGGCCAAACAGGGTAGATTTACGATTGTGATGATGAAGTAATACCAAATTCCTGTGTTCAGAATGCCTCCAAGCTGCGTGACAAACGTACGTAGCACTAGCTTCCCCTTCTGGCCAGAAGTAGTAACTGATCCTGAAGGGAACTCGCATGAATTATTTCTCAATTTTATTTCTGTGTGCTACAGATAAACACTAGTTATCAGAGAACAAATTAATGTGTAACTGCCACTGAGGGTGAGGACGGGAAGTGCTGGTGGAACATTTTCGCTTCTTGCAAGATAATATAATGATGTGTGGAGATGGGGTTGCTGTTGGAACATAGAATTCTTTTCTAAACCTGGGCCCAATTTGGAAATAAATTAGATAAAAATACTAACTTCTAGATAGATGGATTCCCAGTGTCCCTTCTAGAACCCTATTAGGTGATGCTAGAAACAAATCTTTTACTACTATTCGTATTCTGTATGCTAATTTTCCCCACACATCTGCATCGGTTATGATTGTAACTTCTTTTTTTTTTGTCAGTTTGGAATTTTATTGCTTGCGTTTTTGTCTTATTTAAAGATTCTTCTTTCATTTTAATTCTATGGCATACTATTTTGTAGCATTAGCATAAGCTTTGTAAATATAGAATGTATTAGCATAAAGGTTTTTTTTGTGGTATAAAGCAACAATTACACTATATGATCCAACATGCTTTTTAACAAACCCTTTCTAAGTTAGTTTGCTGGTCATTTACAAAGTTGTATTACTGCATTTCTGGATGGGTTGATCATATTACACTGAACCTTAGCAGAATCTTTCCTCTTTGTCATTTTCACTGCCATCTGCTACAGCTGTCTGGAAAAATGGGACATTTAAATCACTAAACAATTCTGTGTTATGAGACCACCAAAGTCTTGCTTTTGTGGGCATGTTGGAGAGTAAGCATGCAAACACAATGTGCACGGCACATGCATGCCAGGGAAACAAACTTCCTGCATGATAAATGATAGCCTCATGTTTAAGATGTTTAGGTGGACTGCAGGAAACAGGCTTCCCTGTTCATACCACGGGTTTGGTCCGAAATGAAAACATTCAGGTTTTCCTGTACCTCAGTCTTGAATCCTGATTATCAGATTTATCATGGGCTTGGTCTTCCTCTTCATCTTGGCCATGTGTCATCCTGGAACTGAAAATGTGTCTTGGTATGTTTTGCAGAAATGTTATGTTTCTAATGGACAGTTCTACCCACTATCTCGCTTCTGCCAGTTGTGGTTTTCACCTGCTTCTGAAGCACTCAGCATAGGGATGCTGAGACAAAGACCTCTGAGCACTGATGCTCTTGGAGATGCAGGGAGAAAGACTTGAATGCATGAAAGATTACGTCTTAACTCTTAATGTTCAATTTGTCTACAGTGGTAAACTGAGGTATGCATTCATCATTCATTCCTTGCCTCAATGTATGCCTCAGTTTGTGAACTGAGGTATTAATTTTGTGGTGTATAAGACTGTGCTGATATCATACCAACGTAATAGATCTCTAGCACACTGAGCTGGGGGGAAGAAGGATTATATTTAGTCACTTGTAAGTGTCAGTACTCTGCTCCTGTCTTGTGTCAACTCCTACAATTGCAGCCAATCGAGCCTTTCCTTAAGCAAAAAGTAGCTGGGAATGAGGGTGCCTTGTCATAGTCAACTGTTGGATTGTATTATACTTCTGTGTTTACTAATATACTTACTTGCTATGGTTTCATTGCTATATTGAAAATAATCAGGAGGAGGCAATTAATGATTTCTGTTTCAGCTGTGCAATAATGAACTATGTGAGAAGTGTTTTGATATCATGAGTCATTGGTGGCCATGGAGGAAAACATACTCTTTAAGGCAAACTTTTAAATACTTTCTTAATTGAAAGAAAAAATTAGTATTTTACTGGCAAGTGGCTTGGCCTTCCAGGTTTATAATTTTAACGAGTCAGTCTTGGAGAATATTATTTAACTTGCTTTTACACCAATAGTCTATATGAATAATGTTTGGGGGGGGTTGCCCATATAATAATTTTATTTTTATTTTCTAAGAAATGTGAACATTTGCAGAAAAGATAATTGCTTTTATAAGAAAATATTTTTTTCTGTCCCCTTTATATGTCCTTTTGTATCAGGCAATTCATCATGGACAATTAAACTTGTGCATAAGCAGTACAAAACTTTCCTATAATGGTTGATGTAATTTCTCACTAATGTGCAGTCATAGCTCAGTTCACACCAACAACAAAATGTTGGAAGTCACTGCAGTAAGGTTTTGTCAAGAGCCTGCGGCTCCCTTGTGTATAAAAATGTTACACAAATATAAACCATAGTTGTTTAAGTTGAATTTTCCCCCTTCTATCTTCAGATTGAGCTTTGGCTGAGACTTACAAGAGACTAAAAGCAAATTTCTTTTTCCGTGTTCTTAGGCAGCTCTAACAGCTCTGACAACCTTACAGCTCCTCACCAGCATGCCATCCCCTCGTTGTAGGTTGCTGAACCTGGAAAGCTGTGGTAAGGCTTTTGTCTCCAGACCTAGCCAGGGAGCTGGCTTGCTGCGCTATCCTGGTCTTTGTTAGTAAAACCTTCAAATGCCCGTATGCAGCAAACACCTGTTTGTGTAGCTGTTAATGAGCCTTCGGGAGATTTGCTTCCTCTGTGCTGTTTCCTTGTCGAAGTCACAGATGCAAAACCTGAGGCCTGGGTTCATGTTGCATTTAAACGGACAAACTTTCAGCTGTGAATATGCATAGTATTGTTTTTATTTCAGGTGTCTGGTTATCTTTTAAGATGAGGCAGAAATATTTTGTCTAAAGTGCTGAGACTGTTCTTCCTAAAAGGCTAGTTAGTGCTTCTTACTGAAAATAAGGCTGTAAACAGCAGTTACTTTGCGTAGTGTTGCGCTGCAAAGAGGAGATTAGTTCAGTCTTCTCCGCTTGTGTGAAAACTGAAATGAGTTGAGAAGTGTCCTGTGAAATAAAGGAGAAACGGTCGTTCAGCCGCCACTATAGTTTCAGTTTGTACTATGGCAGGGGCTCAAGTTGTTCTGTAACTTGGCTAAACCTGGTAAGCAGGTAGGATTTAATCCTCACCACAGATTGACACTTGTTGCTGCTCTGCTCAGCTGTTGTAGGTTGCAATGGAGGAGACTTCTCATTTCTCCTGTGTGTTGGCGGGCAATGGGTCTAATTCATAGCTGCAGAAGGGGGAGCACTGCAGTGATGGCTCCTGGGGGCTGGAGGACAGGCAAGTAGTGATTGCAGGATCGACCCTGCTAGAGTTTGAATGCTGAACTTCAATCTGTGTTACATCAGCCTAAATTTCTAATGTAGTTTAAGGAATATCTTGGGGTTTTTTCTTGGGCTGCTTGTGATAGCAATAAAACCGCTAGTCTAGTTGTGGTCATACTAGCCGAGAACATGCATTTGCAAGTGAGCAGGGTGGACTGTTCCATGCAGAATGAAGAAATGTTGGGGGAAGAGAGAGAGTGAAGACAACTAGGTCTTATGCTGCAAGTACAGTGTGAGTGGTCAGTGTTAAGAATTGCCACTGAATTTGTGTTCCTGAATGAGAAGTTCATTTTGCAATAAGGCATAGTGCAGAAGGGCATTTGGGAGCATGGCAAAGCCTTTTTAACTGCCTTCCCATCTTCACAGGGGGAGAAAGAACTGATGAAATAAAATGTCATCTCTAAGAAATCCTAATTTTTCCTTGTAAGTGATGTGAATTTCATAATTCTGTAACCGTGACTAGTATTGACTGTAGATATGTCAGACCTCCTACTGTGCAGAGGGAGGGACCAATATAGAGTTTCTAGCAGAAGTACACCTTTGTATGTTCAGGGAAAAGCTGGTGAATTTCAAGATGCTGCTGCTTATTTAATTTCATCAATTATTTGTCCTGTTGTGATTTCATTTAGATCATAGAGATTGTTAGTTTTGTATTTGCCTTTGCAGGGCATTGCTTTATAGCTATGTCTTATGAACATGTTAAGTACCATTGTAATAATAATGTGCAGAAAGATTACTTTGGGACTTCTTAAAGAGGAAGTGAACAGAACAGGGAAATCATAGTGCTGCCAGAGGAAGAAAGAACAAACAAATCCAACTAAAATTGCACAGGGAAGCCAGTTAGCATGTAAATTTGAATGGTGGAATTTGGCAAAGATGCTAATGCTCATACTGTTTCTGCTGTGAGAAGTTACAGAAGGCTTTTTCTATTATTTTTATAACGATTAGGATTGAGTTGTACATTTTGTCTGAAGATTTGTGCCTCCCTCCACCCTTACTCCATGGCACAACACTTAATAACGCTTTACAGGATGTTTTAGTGTCAGCTTAGAAGGAAGACTGCCATTTCATGACTAACAAGCAGTACCGTTTTCTTTAACACCTGGGGTAGATTTTCAGCAAGGAGGTTAAACCAGATCATTTTCCTTAAATCTTGGACAAATTTGCAGACTGTGATGGAATAACTATGGGATGCACATTTTTATTCTTCTGACACCCCTGGGGAGAAGAAGCAGAGAGAACACAAAAAGGAAGATGACTTACATTTGGAATAAAAACCCTAAACAGCAAACACACACACACCCCCCCCCCCAAAGAAAACACAACAGTAACAAACCACCACCACCCCTCCCCCCCCAAAAAAATATTTAAAAAATAACAAAGAAAAAGAGAGAAACAAAGAGGCTGATGTGGAAAGCTACTGAAGTACCCTCCTGAATACCTGAGCTAGGATGTTAAGCGAATTAATAATGACCAGGTAAATGAACACATGAGCCAAGAGAACTCTGTATGTTGGAGATCAGAAAGACAAAACCAGCAAGTCTGACCAAACTTCGTTGGACTGTGTTTAATAAAGACCAAAAAAATAAAAGTTTGGTCACATACGTTAAAAGACCATAGGGGAAACATAAAAGCACTGTATAACATGACAGAATATAGGTTAAGGAGACTCTAGATATGGTCCAATTTCTAAGGAAATATTTTGCCTGTTCTGGATGAGGTTAGAGTAAAAATCAGAGATGATAGAAGAGTGCACAGTTCTAGGAGACCGGTGCAATCTGTGTGCCAGAATATTGAAAGAAGAAGTATATGTAATTGACGATGCAATAGGATGTCATCCTGTTATAGCTGACATTTGGGGACTATAGTCTGTGACTGGAGAAAAGCAAACTTGTTGAATAATGGAGTTGAGGAGATAGGGGGGGACCTGAACAATTTGGATTTCCACACCTCACCAGTGTGCAAGGTCTTGAAAAGAGTTCTTGTAGGAAGACTGCTCTAAAACATGCTTGTTCATTGTCATACCAGATTTGCAGTGCAACTGATGAACTGTATAAAATAGCAGAAGTTTTGTTCTTAAACTGCTGAATGTACAATTTAATCTCATTCCTATTATTCCGGTCTGCAAGATTATCATAGACGCAGCACTGAACAATTCACTCTCCTCCTCAGCGTTGACAAAACGTGCAATTTTGTGTACTTGTTCATTTAGTTCTTGCAACAAGGTCAACGACAAAAGTATTCAAGATGAAAGCACGCGAGTGGAATACGATGCAGGATCAATGATCTGTGATGAAACCACAGCAGAACGGCTTTTTTGTTGTTGCCGCTGTTATTAAAATAATTATGAGGATGTGCTACCTAGGTTTAAGCACAGCACTTGAAACGGAGAGCCTTAGAAACCCTGTTTAAGGAAGAGATGATAGTGGTGTGTGCTGACTGATGAATAAAGATCTGGTTAAACAGAAACACTACACAAGGCTATTTTGAAGTGGGAATTCTTTCTTTCTGCTGTGGTTTCATCGCATGCTGATAGGGACGCAAACTTGTGTGTTTTTTCAACTCTGAAGAGTGGTTTGTTCCGTTCTCTGTCTATGATAATCTTGCAGACCGGAATAATAGGAATGAGATAAAATTGTGCATTCAGCAGTTAAGAACAAAACTTTTGTTATTTTATACAGTCCATCAGTTGCACTGCCAATCTGATAGGGCTGTGAACAAGGCTAAGGTGTTCTAGAAAGTGCTAGTATTGCTGTAAGGCACTAGTAACGGCTCAGACAGCAGATTGTGTGCATTTCTGTTTATTGGAAATAAATGCATGTACTTTAATAAGAAGAGGTGCAGAAAAGGGAGGGTAAGATGACTAGAGAAATAAAAAAAAATAAAAAAAAAATACAAAAATTAACAGAACAAACCAGCATTCAACGAGAGGAAATCTTAAAAATCAGGTTTAATTTGGCAGAAGACTGAAAAGAAAATTATTAAATAAACATGTTTTGGGTGGGTTTAAGGATTTCTTCTCCCTTCTGATATCTGAAATGAAAGCATGGAATAGTAAATTGTTGTGTCGGAGAGGAAGGATGATCTGCACCATCCTTCCTTACAGGGGCAGGGCAGGGAAACGGTTAATTACATGGTGAAATGATGAGAAGTGGGTCCAGAGCGAGGGCTTAAGAGGCTTGGGCGCCACTGCTGCACCGCGTCCCTGTGCTGTATTGCGTTAGTCTTTAACGTTCCTTCAAGGGGGTTATTTTTCGCACTGACCGGGTCCATTAGCTGGTTTGTGAGACCACCAGGATGCTGGATTAGGGTTTGGGATCGCTTTTGGAGGCTAGGGCGAGGTTTCGCCCCATGTGCTGCGGAAGGCCCAGCTCCAGGCGCGCTCCGGGGTGGCGGCCCTGGCTCGGGGTGCCCGTGGTGTCAGCCAGCGGCCCGGTAGGCCGCCGAGCCGTTCGGTGCCACGGGTGGCCGCCGTGCCGCCCAGAGGCGAGGCGCTGCCGGCGAGGAGGGCGCAGCGGGGAAGGCGCTGGGGGCTCGCAGGCAGCCGCGGCCCAGGCCGAGGAGGGGCGGGACGCCTGGCGAAGAGCAGCAGGACGCGGCGGCTCCGACCCAGCCGGTCGGGCTCCGCCACCCTCGCCACCCGCCAGCCCCGCGGCCGCGTAGCGCTGCCGCCTCACGGCCGCGGCGGGGCCCGGCGGCGCATGCGCGGCGGGGCCGCGGCCGGGCGGTTCCGGCTGGGCGGGAAGGCGTCACTTCCCCGCGGCGGCGGCCGGTGGGTGCCGGTGGGGCCCGGGGCCCGTGGGGTGAGGTGGGGGTGTCCCGGGAGCGCGGTGGGGCGGCCGGGGTGAGCCTCTCCCCCGAGGCCTCGGGAGCGGCCTGCCCGGCCTCCGTGGGCCGGCGTCCCGGGCTGCTGGCGGCGCTGAGGTGGGTCGGAGCAGGCCCGGGGAAGGTGGAGGCTGCGCCTGGGCCTGCTGCTCGGTGGCGGTCCGCTGGGAGCCTTCAGCTCCTTGGACACATTTCTGAATGTTCTGGTGTCTTCGTCGGGGGGTGAGGGTTTTTTTTTGGGGGGTGGGGGGTGCGTGTGTGTTTTCCTTCTGGAAATAAGATATAAAAAGCTCATCCTGAATAATTGTTTTGAAAAAACCTTGCAGCCCTGAAAGTGGAATATACAGCAGTTTCAGTAAGCATAAAGGTTGGTTTGTTCTTGGGTTTTTAGGGTACTATGTGTGCTCTTAGAGGCTGTCTTATTTTGAAGCACTTTTTTATTTACCTGCTTACTTACAATGTTTTCGTTTATTAAGTATGATAATAGAGAGATGCTATGCTATTGAAGATTCTGTAGCTTCTTTCAGTTCTGGTTTGTTGTTGTTTTTTTTTTAATGGGAAGAGGGAGCTGTTGTATTTAAAATGGTAGGTATGGATAAAATAAAGCTGATGATTGCCTGCGTACCTAGGTTTCATTTGAGTCCTTACAGATGCTTTGAAGGAAGTAAAAACAATTTTTTTTTTCCTCTTTAGGGGATGTGCAAACGGAAGTGAACTGATACCTCTGGTACTTTTAATTCCAAACAAGATGAAGATCCCCAGTTTGCTGCTGAGATTCCCTCATTGTTATTTCTCTAGAAGAACTTACTTCGTGAACTGTCACTTCACTTCCAGAGCAGATTTACTGCATATTGAATCTCTTGGGCCAGTGCACCATTGTCCTACAAAATGGATATGTTCATGGATATGTTCCTCCAGCGGTTTGAGGAGAGAACTGTGTCAGCAAGTGGCCCCTGACCAGCAAATCGAGGGACTTCCTGATAGAGAACAAAGACTTGTAGACAGACTTTACAATGGACTAACCCAGGGTCACAGAGCCTGTTTAGCAGAAGCTATTACACTTGTAGAATCAACTCAGAGTAGGAAGAAGAAAGTAGCCCAGGTGCTTCTTCAGAAGGTATTATCCTACCACAGGGAACAAGAAAAGTTAAATCAAGGAAAGCCACTTGCCTTTAGAGTGGGTTAGTCCTTTTATGTCTGTCCAGTAGTTGCTTTGACAGAATTACAGTCCTCACTTTTTGTTATCATTACTGTTAAGTGTCGTGTCGTGGTCTGTAATCTTGGATCTCTTGGGTCACTTGGATTGCCGATCTAGATCACTTCTTTTGCCCAATATCAGTATGGCTGGAGCTGGCAAATGCTTTTGAAAAAGCTGTAGAAATTATTATTGCTTCTTGTGGGGCTGTTGTTTGGTGGTTTTTGAATAACTGTTACAAGCTGAAATGTTAGGTAGTTTGCAGATTGGTACTGCTATTATATGCCCTTGGATAGGGAAGAATGTAGTTAAGCAGACCTGATCTTTTCCCAAAGAAGGTGTTTTCTTGAACACTTTCTGAATCTGTTCTTCAATTTACAAAAGCAAAACCACTTACCCTCCTGTTTTATGGCCTTTAAAGCAGCCTAATGTTCCGCTGAGGAGACTTGAACCTGGTTATCTTGGGAACTATAATACGTTTTTTGCTTACAAAGAGATGGACAACTAAAGTATTTCATGCCCAGTTATTATCTCTTATGTGTGTGCAGAGGTAGTAAGAACAAGCAGTTGGGCACAGGAGTGAGGAATGTTTGGTGCTAATCTTAGTTGGTGTGCTTTGACATGCAAGTAAATCGCCTTATTTTTTGAAATACTAGCCCTTCAAGGTAAGGGCTTTTGCTTTTAGAGTGTTTCTTTTATAAATAGTTAGTAAATCTGAAAAATCCAGGTTTAGGATATTTGAAGTTCTGAAGGATAAGTCAGTATGGAAATAGAGACGGGTAAAGCCAATGTTATGTTGGTACGGGTAGGATGAGGGGTGGTGAAGTAAGTGCTGCTGCGTTGGGTGAACCAAGGTAGTGTGTTTCAAGTGATTTAGAATTATAAATAGATCCATCTTAGCTGGATCTAGCGGTTGTGGCATAGCTTTCATTTGCCTTTGTTGTGATACTGTGTTAAAGCATGAATTGTTATCAACTTAGATGTTCCTGTGTTGTGTTATTTATTTGATTTATGAAATGTTTTATTCTTTCTAATATGATTTAGGGTTGTCTGGTCCTCCTGGTGCTGGGAAATCAACTTTCATAGAATGCTTTGGGAAAATGCTTACAGAAAGAAAATACAAAGTGTCTGTGCTGGCTGTAGACCCTTCCTCTAGTACAAGTGGTGGTGAGTGTGAATTAAAGTTTAAGTCAGGTTTCTGACACCTTGTCAATGATAGGAGTATTTCTTTGGGCCAAATGAAGGAAAAATTGGGGCATGTAAAAGTTAACTATTAAAAATAATTGTTGTATTATGTTTTGATTTTTTCCCCCATGTAATACAAAATTGGGAAATAGATATGTGTCCTAATTTTGTCACGTTTTCTTTTCCCCAGTATTCAAATATTGCCTTACAACTTCTTTGTCTGAAACTTTAGATGGATGCTGTTTTCTCTCTCTAGTTGTGTTTATTTATTTATTTATTTCCCTATAAATGAAGAAGTATCAGGGCATTCATTTCTGCTTAAATTTCACAATGGTAATGCTGGTCACTGGGCAGGAGACATATGTTAATTTAAAACTGCTTAGAGGATGCTGCAATCTGAGCATGTAGATTTGGTTGGAGTTTAGAACATTCATTAGTTCTTCTCAGTAGGAATTTTTGGAGTTCTGTCAACTATACTGGTTTCAGGGTCTCCTAATGCAGTACCATTGACCATTTGTCTCACAGCATGGTTTTGGTTTAGGGTTTTTTTCCCTAAATTTGAAATTCTTCAAAGTTGTGTGGCTGTAATCTGTCACACTCAAATCAAAAATTGTAGGGAAGTTATAGACTGGCCATGCTTGCTTAATGGCATCTCTGATATAAATAATAGAACCTTGATTTTGATCTTTTTTTAATGGGCAGCTGCCAGGGAACAGCATTCCTTTTTCCAGCTTCTATACTGTTAGAGAAGATGTTGCAATGTGTAATTATTTATAAAGAAAAAACCAAACCTTCAGCATTGCAATGACCTGGAGCTAAGAGATACATTCTTAAATGCATACATTCAGGGCACATCAATAGAATAGCGAAGTATGATAACAAGACTGCACAGTTGGAAGAACTGAGCATCTGATCTTTTGTAATGTGCGTCATGCATGTAGATCTCACTGAATCCGATTTAAAGTTGGTATGAATGGAAAGAAGGCAGGGATGCATGACAGCTTTCTTAAAAACAAACACCCACCGTCAGGACATAATCAGATTCAAAGGCAGAGATTTGTTGCTTTGGACAGAAACAGCAAAGATTTGATTGTGTGGCCTGCTGTGTATAGGCCTCAAAAAGCCATCAGGAACTGTAGAATTCATTCTGACGTAGAACAAATTCTTCATGTTTTATAGCAGCAAGGTCTGCTGCATATCTGGCCTTTCCAAATTTTGATGGGCAGAAGAACCAGGCAGTAACTTCCCAGTCCTCAGCAAACTCTTGAGCAGATACTATTGGGATATTCTTATTAGAATGACTGTGTCTGAGATCTGTCTTTTCTCACTAATTTATTGGGGGTGGGGGAGAGAGGGAAGTTTGGCTGTTTTGCACTTTTGAAATAATGTAACATTAAACATTGAAGGTTCTCTATTGGGTGATAAAACACGGATGACTGAGTTGTCAAGAGACATGAATGCGTACATCAGACCATCTCCAACCAGAGGGACACTGGGAGGCGTAACAAGGACGACGAATGAAGCTATTCTGCTATGTGAAGGAGGAGGCTACAATGTTGTGCTTGTGGAAACAGTAGGTATGTGCTTAGGGTTTTATTTATCTTCTTAAGATGTCTAAACAAGGTGTGTTACTAACTGCATACTTTCATCCTTGATTTTTCTCATGCTTTCATGAGCACTGGTTGAAAATGTATGCCCATTCTGTCAATTTTCTAGTCCTGTATGTTTTGTGAAAGCGACGTTTTAAAAAACTGTTGTTTCCTGTTATCTCTGTTTTGTTAGAGGGATTTGTTCGTGGTGCAGTACTGGGGTCTGTCATGATTACTGTCATTAATGTGACTGAAAGTTTGCAATAAATGGTGAACTCTGGATTTCATTTTTTAGGTGTGGGACAGTCAGAATTTGCTGTGGCTGATATGGTTGATATGTTTATATTACTGCTGCCACCTGCGGGTGGAGATGAATTACAGGTATTTGTTGGATTCTCTTACTAAGTATTACCTAGGACTTGAGAGAGGAACTTAAATCAGGGTGTAGTACCTGTGCAGAAAGTCTGTCTCAATAGTGTTTTGTAAATTACGCTGCTACTATTGAAGTCTTTTCAGTGTCTTACCAGTTTATTGCACAGTTAGGATCTGATATTCCCCCTTGATTTTGGAAGTATTGGAATGTAAAATTTTGATAATCTCTGACTGACTTTGGCCTGTCTAGTTATATGTGATTTTGGGGAGTGGCTTTGTATTAGAGGAAAACAGAAATCAATATAAATAGGTTTGGAGACTTGGTCATGTTTTGGTTAAACTTAAGTCTACACATGAAAGAGGTTATCATGTAAACTTATGTCCATATTTAGTGTTCTTGTGTTAAAGTAATAACTAGTAGTGGCAGAGGCTGTTGGTACTACTCTTGCATGACTAGCACGTACACAAACACAAAGTCAGTAAGAGCCACGAGAAACTAGCAAAGCATTTTGACCTGCTTTTTGCGATAATTCAGCACGTCTCATTCCTTCTGGGTATTCATGGTTTCTCTCCCATGTTCTGTTTAGGGTATCAAACGAGGTATAATTGAGATGGCAGATCTAGTTGCTATAAATAAAGCTGATGGTGATTTGGTTGTGCCTGCACGAAGAATACAGGCTGAATATGTTAGTGCTCTGAAGCTGCTTCGCAGACGTTCAAAGGTTTGGAGACCAAAGGTTGGTGTATTTCACTATGGTTTGTGGGGGGGTTGGCTGCAGATTTGTGTTGTTGGTGTGTTGGTGGTTTTGTTTTTTCTTTCCTCCCCCAGAAAAAGTGCTGAATTAGTTAGGATTGTTAACATCTCATCTAGCTATACTAGTCTCCCCTGAGCTCTTTCATAAACATTTCAGTTCTGTTGTTTAGTTTTACATTGTGCTAGAGAGTTGGAGTGCCTCTGTTTCTGTTTCACCTCTGATCTCAAGGTGTGCTCCAGGAAACACTGCAAAGCCAGTCCTGCTCCCTGTGATTCTTTGTCCTGAGCTACAATCTCAGCACTAGCAGACCTATTACTAACATCAGTAGTGGTACAAACTTGTCTTGGTTTTTGTAAACTATGCATATCTTGAAATGTCCCACAAACTATTTCTCTCTCTCTTTTATAACTCCGAAGCCTATGATTATCTTCGTTCTTTCACTTGTTCATGTGTTTCCTTTATTGCTTTATTTTTTTTTTTAAATTTCTCACATAATAAAATTTCTGGGGCAAAGCCCTCATCTACGTGTGTATGCAATGTCCAGATTATTGGAATTCTTATCCTGTGGGCCTTTAGTTTTAATGCAGTATTCCATGTATTAAAAGGTTATTAAGTTATTAAGGAAAAGATTCAGTACTAACTTTAATATAGGTATATAAAACAAGCGCACACACACACTCTCACTCCCTTTATTTATGTACGTGTATATATAAAGGAGGGTTTTTCTACGCTAGTATTAAAATTGACACATTGAATTAAGTTTAAATCTGCTGGGCTGCTTGAGGCTTAGCCATAATTTTGTAGTTCTTGTTTCTAGATCTGATGAGAGGTCACATCTGATAAACATGACCCAAAAGAACTGAGGCCAGTTAATTAAACAGGTTATCAGAAATCTGTCTCTTTCAGTGGTGGCAGTGTCTGATAACTGAAGAAAGAAAATATTGATGTGTAGGTGCTGTATCCTATCCATTAGACTGGGGAAAGAGAGAGACCTATTTTTTTTTAAAAACAGCTGTTCCATTTTAAAGATCATGTTGGATGTCTGAAATACTTTTGGCAAAATGAATTCCTAGTCTGGAAAGCAAATGTAAAAAATAGTCGCTATACTTCCTTTCTGGAATATTTTAAGTGCAAAAGAGTAGCCACCAGAGTATATCTTCTAGAATATGTAATTAACTGCACATTTCAGTAAAACAGCAACACTGTACCTTTTAGCTAAAGGAATCGTTAAAAGTTATTCTCACTCATTATAACAGCAGTTGGACAAGGCCTATTTATCCCAAATACTATGGGTCTCAGGGTCCGTTTATAATTGGTAGCATTCCAGTTTTTGCTTAGAGCTTCATGAAGTGAGTGTACTGAAGCTTGTCTTACGTATTTCTTAGTTTTCATGCGATCTACCTGATGCAAAAATTGAACCCTCAAGCCCAGTAGTTACTTGGCTTTAAAAATTCTTCTGAATCCAACAGGTAATGCGCATCTCTGCCAAAACCGGAGAAGGTATCTCGGACATGTGGGATAAAATGACAGAATTTCATGACCTCATGCTCACAAGCGGTGAGTTGATTGCCAAACGACGGAGACAGCAGAAAGTGTGGATGTGGAATCTCATCCAAGAAAATATGTTGGAACATTTCCGGAGTCACTTGGCAGTCAAGGATAAGATTCCACTTCTAGAAGAAAAAGTTCTTAGTGGTGTGTTGTCTCCTGGGCTGGCAGCTGACTTGCTACTGAAAGCTTTCAAAGATGGTCTCTAAGCATTACATTCTACTCTGTTCTTGTTAAGTCATTTATGTAAACATGAACATTAAATACAGTTTTTCCATGTGTGGATTCAAATGTTTTACTACAGCAGACAGTAACAGAATATCTATCTAGTACTTGGAAAAAAAATCCTGTAGGATTCTGTATATGTGAAGATCATGACAGCAGATTTTACTCGGAGATTGCTACAGACTGGGAAAAAGCACATTTCTACATCTTCTATTTGAAAATGCCATAGACCTCTGTGTATGCCTGTGTCAAAATGTAACTGGTTTTGGGTGGGTGGGAGAGAAAGGTTTGTGGTGGTGCAGAGGTTTATTCCAATCGTGGGATCTTCTGCAGAGCTTTTGGCACTGCAGCTTTCCATTCTAATACAGCATCAGTTGTTGATAGTATGGATTGCTTTTTCTTTCCTCACCTTGAGTGACAACAAGAATATTGGACTCCCTGGCAGCACCTGGTAACATTCTTAGTTTTAAATAAACTGTATGCATATAAATAGAATATAGTGGTGTTTGGAAGCTATAGTCAGTTATTATACACTATACATTAGGAGAAAGGAAGTTAAACCATCTCGGTTTCTAAATAGATGTTTTTACATTAAAGCAAGATTTAGTTAGACTCTTAAATGTGGACATCAGAACAAATGTCCCCCATGATGTTTTAAATGATGTCTTTATAATAGAATAATTGAACTGTAGTAATAACGGTTTGAGGTTTTCTGACCTGACTTCATTTTTGGGGGTTCAAACAAAATGCCCAGTTGTGTCTGGGGTTCCCTGTCCTGCAGAAGACATGACTGCTTACAACCAAAAGTACTTTTTGGCTTTTGTTTTAATTTTCCTTGAGAACAAATCTGGAGGAAGCGTTTTCCTAAGCCATGAGCTAGAAAGCAGAGCTCACCTTGTACTCACTAAATATCTAGAGGGTCTAGAGAAGAAGTCTTGTGAGGAGCAGCTGAGGGAACTGGGGGTGTTTAGCCTGGAGAAAAGGAGGCTCAGGGGAACCTTATTGCTCTCTGCAGCTGCCTGATTGGAGGCTGTAGGTGGGTGGGATCTGTCTCTTCTAGGTGACGAGTGACAGGACAAGAGCAAAGGGCCTCAAGTTGCACCAGGGGAGGTTTAGATTGGGTATTGGGAAAAATTTCTTCACTGAAAGGGTGGTCAAGCATTGGAACAGGCTGCCCAGGGAGGCGGTGGGATCACCATCCCTGGGAGGTGTTTAAAAAATGTGTAGATGCGCTGCTTATGGACATGGTTTAGTGGTGGACTTGGCACTCCTGGGTTAATGGTTGGACCTGATGATCTTGAAGGTCTTTTCCAGCCTAAGCAATTCTGTGATTCTGTAATTCTGTGAAATATGAAGGCTAAAGTGAAAAAATGCTTATTTTTGAAGACCTGCTAGAAAACCAGTAAAGTAGGAGATTTTATAAGTCTACTGTTGCTTCCACAATTTGACTTTTAAAAAAATAATACTTGGAAGTGATGATTTTTATAGTTTTGGTTTTTCTGGCCACATACATAAAAGGTATGTTGTCTCTAATTTTAGCTTTGTTTCACCTGTTTGACTTCCAAAGAAGTATGTGTTTCACACAGCATTTTTGTTCTGGCAACCTGAGTGAACTTTTGAGAGAATTCCAGGGTAGCAATGAACTGGTGTACTTGGATCCTCTTCATTTTTCCTTCATTTTTTTTCTTCTCTGGAATAATTTTTTTTTGTTTCTTCTCCTCATCCCAGTTGTTATATTGTGTTCCCAGCTAAGTTTACTTTTTCCAGCTAGACTTCTGTGCTTCAGAATTTTCATTCCTGTGCAGGTATAATTTGGGAACTATTAGAAAAGATGATTGACTGTTGAAAATGCTGAGGATTTTGTTTCCTTTGGTTTGTCAGAGAGGCATAAATTAATGCAGAAGAAGCCTCCATCCTCAAGACTAGCATTTCAGTTGTTTGGTTTTTTTCCAGTGTATGACAGTGTCTATGTAATTGTCCGTGTATTTTTACTCTAAAAATACGAAGTATGACTGGAAAGTAAAACACAAACCACAAGGCAAAGTAAAAATACTTTGTAATTAAAAGCAATGATCCCCATGTATATTTGCAGTGAAATACTAACAAAGAGCATTGTGGTGGTTTGTGGGACATACAGCCAAGGCATTTCTTTATTAAGAAATTTTGCACCAGTGTAGCTGTTATTAGCAGTTTCCACCACATAAATTGTCTGAACTTCAGTGCTCTGACCCCCTTATTCCTATTCCTTAAACTTTGCATCCCAGCTGAGTAATTTGGGATTGCTGCAATCGGTTACGTAGAAGTAGCTGAAGGGATGCAGGTGGTGACGGAAGCACAGCAACTTCGTTATGGCTGTGCTGAGCTGTGAAAAAAATGCAGCACTTACAGTTTCTTTTCTATTTAAACAGTCTCCATTGAATATGACGGAAAGTGCCCCAAACTGAAAGCAATGTCTTATATTCCTTCAGCTTTAAATATTAACTCTTTTTTTTATGGTACCTAGTAGAAGAAATGACAGTCAGGTGGAAAATGAATCGATGAGAGAATCAGCATTTTTAACTGGTGAGTTCTCAGTGTCTTGATAGTCCATTTGTATCAGGTGATAGTTTTTGAGGTGACCTCATTTGTGCTTGTCTGTTAGATCAAACCTTTATTATTGTCACTGCTTTTTCTTTTGTCAGGGACTGCTGTTTTCCTTGTCTGTTACACGTGAACTGCCAAGCAAGTAAAACAGAACCTGCAGCTTTGTTTAAGTGATGGCTGCTCAAGCAGAGTATGTTTTGCCACATTTTCACAATTTGTTTTCTGGACGCAGATCTGTCAATCCACTTGAGCCATGGGCCATCATTTTCTCGTTTTGTTCCTTCTTTTAAAGTGTCATTAATTTACTAATGAACTTTTAGCAGAAGACGGTACAATGGCTTAAGTAAGTTCTATATTTTATTCAACTGTATTTTCCTCTTAAAGCAGAGCTTTAATGAAAATTAGATTTGCCGCTTTCATGTGTTCATTTGTGCCTCATGCTTCAGTAGACAGAGAAATAACCTTATACTGAAAAGAGTCTTTGGAAATGGCACAGTAGATAAGGGGTCCCTGCTTTGTGTTTCAGTGATTCCCTTACCAAATTGAAAAGCTGTACTGTGCAAACTACGAACGAGCTTCACATGTGAGAGTCAAATTGTTTGGTTTATAGCTTGTAGAATTTTGCTGTGACATGTTTTGGAGTCAGCTGCTGTTCAACTAATTGTGCGGTTTTGTTTATGTCCTCACAGGCTGGGAAATGTATTGTCTTCAGAAGGACCGCATAGCTTTAGCTGGTAGGGTACAATTTAGCAACAATCCAGTATTTCCCAAGATAGAGAAGAGCGTTTTCAGCTCATTATTTCTAGCTCTGTGGGATTTAGTGGGGTAAAATGCATTAAAACATAGTCGTTCGAGTAAACAGGCTTCTGAGAAAAGATATTAAACAAATCTGTTGAGTAGGATGTTGACAAATTCTTTGTTTCTAGAGCTGTGAAGTTGCTCTCAACGTTTAAAACCACAGCTACTGCAGAACAGTATGAGAAAATAGTAAAACTATGAGAAAATACAGCAAGATTAAGTTTGTACCTAGAGGTATGATAAACTGTTAGTCAAATTGATATGGGAGGTAAGGAACAAACTCTTCAGATACACAAACTGATATCCTATGAAGGAGCTTGCAGCTGTATGTAAGTGTGAAACTTTTCCCCAGGTCCCTGTGTAATAGATGTTGCTGGTGTTTCACAGCTGGAAAAACAAGTGTGGTGAGATCAAGTGATTTACCCAGGACTCTGGAACAGGTCGGTACGGTATAAGGGTTACAGTTCAGTAGCCTTTACTCTGAGCCCCATGTATATTTACAGCCGTGTTACTTAAGGTTGAAAAAATGCTCTTAGCACGTTCATGCTGTCAGTGTGACTTACTCCTTTCATATCTAATCTCTCTGTTTTCAGTGACAGGACCCAGTGACCCCTTCTTGACTACTGTTCTGTTGTAATGTCCTGCTTCAAGTAATAGAAAACTTTTCCTTGATACCTAATCTGCCCTCGCCTTCTGTAAATTCATTACTTCCTGTTATGCACACTTGTTCCGTCTTTATTTGTGAAATCTGCAGTGTTGGCTGTTTGTGAGTCTTGAGATTTTTGGGGATGGGCATTGAGCCAATCTAAGTAATAAATATAGATTATTTTAATTTTTTTTAACGTTATGCAGTTCCCTTCCTGAAGTTTTCTTTCTTAAAGTAATGCAGCAAGATTCAATTATTGGCTTGCTCCTTACTCATGTAAACATATTTATTTCTCCTTTTCCTTACTCAGTGTGCTCGATTGCTCCCCCCTTGGATGCACAGTCAAGGAGTAACATTATCCGTGAGTTAAATGAGAAACATTGTTACAGAGCTTAGTGTGCCTTCATAATTATTCCTGCTGAACTATTCTAAAACATAGATAATTTTAAGAATGAACAAAAGTTGATGAAACATGTATTTAAAGAAAAATCAGTGTGTTCCCCTGGAACTTACGATTTGGATGATCAGCGTTGCACAGGTTGATTAACAACAGGGTTCCTCTTCTGAAAACTAGTTCAGAAATTCCATGGTCATATTCCTTACTGTTTATTTCAAAATAACCCACCCATCCCATGTTAGAACATTAACAGAATCTGTGGATCGAGAATAGAGAATAACAATTTCAAAATGAAAAACTTATAAGCAGTTCTAGTACATACTTAGAATGGAAGTATGATAGTCATATTCTGTTCCCTGCTGCTGTAGCAAGGTATGGTTCAGCTGGTGAACGAACAGGGAAGAGGGGACCTGACCTTCATGGTAGTCTGTGGAAAAGGTACGTTATGGAGTGACAAGAAGAATGTCTGTTTTTCTCTTTTTTTTTTTTTTTCTCTCATGGGAACATAAGTATTATCTTAGACAGTTCACTGGCAAGCCACAGAAGCTGATGTGACCCGCAGCATTTGCTGCGTGAGGTTTACAAAAATGATAAATTAAATTCCCTTTTCTATCTTTTGGATTTGTAAGTTGCGTAGGACTAGTCTAATGTAGATGCTTGTCCTTTGGAACTAGCTGGTTTTGTTTGCAGTTGTGCTCTGAGTGGGGAGAAGCTAGAAGTCCTTGTAGTCCTTGTAAATTATTTTTTCATTTGTAACCAAGAAGTTTCACTTCTCAGAATGCATGATGAGATTTCTGTATTTTTCCATAAAATACTACGGCAAAGTGAGTTCCTGCTGTATGTTAGTTACGAAGTCTTCCATTTTCTCTTACGTTTAGCTCTCTTTCACTGGTAGTGTAATAAAGCTTTAGTTTAGTAACACACCTTTTTAAATTACTCAAATATTTATAAAGTTAATCAGGGATCAGCAGGTTTTTTGCTCTGTTTCTTCTGTTGAAAGTGAGCATTATAACCTAAAGAGTATGATAACTTCAGATGTCTGAGCTGACCTGCACTGTGGCAGCCTGCAGTGGCCGGGGATGCAAGATGTATGTGCGATGAGCAGGTACTCTCGCTGCCTGCCTGGCTGGCAGCATTACCGAGTCACGCAGCTAAAGGTTTCTCTGAGCCCTGAATCTGTGACACAAAGATCCTGTTTGTAGTTTTCTAATTGCAGCCAGCGGAAGACAAGAGTCATGTTAGTTTTTATGACTTGTTGCTTAGCAGCGTTGATCAACAGAAGTACAACCTTTTCTTTTCCTGTAACCTTGGTGAACCCAGGCTCGGACAGAGCTCACCGGCAGAGGACAAGGATTTCTGAAGTCGTGCGAAAATGTTGTTCCGTGTCTGTTAGCAGCATCTGGGGGAAACCATCTGTTCTTGACCCCTTTGTTACCTTTACCCTTTAGTCTTCTTTCTCTCTCTCATCAAGTCTTAGAACATAACAGGCACCATCCTAGGAAGGTGTGGAGGATGGGAAGTTTAGAGACAAGCCAACTGTGCTTAGATGCGTCCTGCTGCTTATGGGGAAAAGGAGCCAAGCTGGTTCCCAGGCTGTGATGGCAGACCCTCCTCTCGTGGCAGGAGAAACAGACTTCACCCATCGCAGTAAGGATTATTCTTATTTAGAGAAGCTTTCTTAGTGTTTTGGAGTAGGCAAAATAATCCACAGAGGAAAGGGTGCTAAGAAGTTCCTGGTTTGCATCTTACAGGGGGGATTTCACAAACTGAACTAGAAGGGATATTGAATGTGTTTGAAAATTATTAGGGATTTGCACTGAATGTAGGTATAAGGACAAGTTTCCTTTATTTTTTGCCTGGTGAAATCTGGCAATGTGCTTTATGATGTCGGAAGCTTAGACTAGGAGCTTTTATTGTTACTCGGATGCTTGTCTTTTACTTCCAGGTCTAAGTAAGAAACGGCTAAGGATTTGTATACTGCTTCTGCCAAAAATGTTATGATCCTGAGATATCTGTAAGCTTGTGGACATTATGTGGAAAATAATGCCTTATCAGTTTGCTGGTTTGCTCCTTTCCCCCCTTCTCCGCTACTGACTCTTCCCCTCTATCCACACTGCAGGACTCATTGGTACCTGTTAAGAGCAGCAGAGGTCAACACATTAGGCAGTAAGGGTGTGTCTCACAAGCCTGTTTTGCTCTGGTGTCCTGTCTCTTCTGAAGTTCAAAGGAAAACATTTCTGTGGGACAGTTTGAAGTGTTTTGGTTTCATAATTTTTTTTCTTTATTGGCTGTTGCTTCAGATTAAGGCTGGACTAAGTGGATCCTTGGGTTAGTGTGGCATTTCCTTAGGTAGGTTGCATCACAAAATCATGCCAAAAGGAAATATTTTCACAAACAAGACTTGCATAACTCACAAAGAAAAATAATGTTGCATTGGAAAGCTGAAATAGAGATTTAAATGTTGCACAAGCTGGACAGAATTAAGGCTACTCATGTTTTTTTTTGTTTCTAAATCTAAATGCCGTAACATTTTCTCTCCTCCTGTGCTTAATCCAGAGCGTTTGTAGTAAACCACATTGTTTGGATACCAAGAAATTGCAACGGAGAGAAACAAATTGCTGCAGATGACAAAGTTGAATCTTTTGATTCTGAAAATTACCCCTCAGCCAACTTCTCAGTAACTTCATTTTCTAGATGATTCTCGATGAAACAGTGACGGTGATTCACAGAGAAAACAACTGCTTAGAAAGGTCTCTGATGACACTGCTGGACCAGCAGCGACGTGCCCAGGAGCCCGAGGGGTGGCTGGGAGCAGGCGCAGCCCTCGGAGCTCCCTTGCAGTGCTCCCAGGGAGCCCTTAGATGGGCTGGGCAGCAGCGCGCAGCCCTCCGGCGCTCGGTCCTTGGCCCAGGCGGGGTCAGTCCGCCTTAGGGCTGCGATTGCCCATCTGAGGGTACACTTTCGTAAACCGGTAAAAGGCTCTCTTAGCAACTGCCTCATTTCTTCCCCTACTGATCTTGGGCTGCTGCTGCAATTTAAACTGTTCTCATGAAGCTGCTGGGTGAAAGAAAATCAATTTCAAAATGTTGCAGGAGTAAGCTGTAGAATCAAAAGTGACCGTAAGGGCCTGTGTCTTCGGGTCATGGTGTTCCACACGAGTCAAACCTTTCTGCCCAGGAGAGGAAACACCCACCTTTGTTTCTGAAGTGTTACACCCGACCGCCTGCCAAGTAACGTGTGTTCAAGTCCTTTGTTTTCTGTATATCCATGGATCCATAGCCGAGGTCTAGAATTCTGCCGTAGTTCAATCTGGATTTCAGCAACTGCTAGAATTTAATTCTTATAAAACTTGAATCATGTCATGCTTACATGCCTGTGTCAAATATATTGCTATCTGTCTGTAAAACAGTGCTTTTAAATGATAGCTAAAGAGTTTCTGAGGGCATTTGAGGATCGTCGTGATGGAGGAACAGCGTTCACCCTGGGAGCGTCCTCATAAATGTGGGGGTGGTGACATGGCTTTCAGGTTGTCTTCTATGCCCTGAGACTTGCTTTGTTTTCAAAGAACTGGGGATGCAGATTTAGGAATTTGAGTTGTGCTGTCAGTTACAAAGAAACTGAAATGGAATCTCCTCCAGAGGGACGGGTCTCAAGCCACACAGTTCTATTTAGGAGGCTGTTGGTGAAATTATGAAAGGGAGTTAGACAACTCAAATGCTGTTTCAGAATCAACCTTTTCTTTTGTGGTGAGGCGGGAGAGAAGTAAGATGTTGAACATAAATTGATCTCTGCCCTTTGGAAAAGAGTTAAGTGATTGGTTTGTTCGAAGTTGGGAATATAGCCTTGCTATAACGTTATTGTGTGCTTATGTACCTGCCAGTAATTCGTAAACTGATCATCTTGTTTCCCACCTTTTACCACATTTTTGAGGGGGTTAAGCCTGGGAATATTCTGCCAAAGCAAATTAAATAATTCATGTTTTCAGAATGACTTCATTTAGTCATGACTTTAATGTAGTTAGTTATTTATTTAGAGAGAGAAAGAGCCGGTGTTGTTACAGTCCCTGCTCTAATTTTTAATCTCTGTAACTTCCTATGACCCAACTATGTATTATTTTTTTTTTTACATTTGAAACATACCAGACTATATAAAATGAGTATCCACTGTGCACTCTGCTCGTCCCAATAATTTTCACCCTGCGGTCTCTGCATGGTGTTACTTTAGGTGCATCTTTTGCCATTACGGGAGTTGTTAACATTACCCTGAATTCTGCTGGCATGTAGGTGGGGAAGAGTACTCAGCTTTTCATTCTTGCGTGTTCAGAAACTCTGTAGCTGATATGTAGCTGATGGGTTAAACGCTACTAGGTGGTGACTTGCAGCCTAAAGCCAGTGGCGATAAGTTCTCACCTGTGAGAAGGGAATCTTATAGCTCTGCGCAGTACGTTCTTCCAGCTGCAGCTGAATTTCTGCTGTGTTAAAATCCTTAAGCAGCTGCAGCAGTGTGTCACACTGATCTGGCATTTTGCATCCTCAAAGCTCGGCTCGAATATTTGAACTGAGCAAAGCGCTCCACTGAACTGAGAGGTAGGCGAGTGTCACTACAGCTTTACAGAAAAAGAAACGGCCCCTGAGAGGTTAAAGTGACTTTCCCTTATCATGCAGCAAGTCAATGGTGGAGCTGGAATTACAGCTCTGGAGGTTCCTGGCTCCTGCTACACTACTCTGTGGAGAAAGGTCATTTCCCAAAATAGTACAGAAGGTTCCCATTTGTTATTGATAATAGAGCAACAAAGGGCTCTAGGTGAATTAATAGGTCACTGTATAATGTCCTTAATAATATATAATTAGCAACTACAATCAGCTACGTTGCCTTTTTCTGGGGCCATATTGCTTCCACGGTTAGTTTTGTACACTCCTGATACGTATTTTAGTTTTGGCATTCCTGGAACAACTTTATTTAAAGTAAAAATTCATTTACAGAGTAGGCTTAAATTGCCTCCCCATTAACAGCCACATTAAACTGCATATTCATCTCGCCTTTCAGATCAGCGCAGCTCCTCTCTGCGATCAGTACGTGCCTGTGCGCCCACGGGCAGCCGCCGGGGTGCTTTCCTGTGCCGCCTGGAAGTCATTGAGCAGAGCTCTGTGCCTGGGGAGAATACAGAGGTGTTAGAGGATTTCGGTGGCCAAGTTCTCGCCCTGTTGTGTGAGACTGAGCCAGTGCTAGCACAGCTGGGCAGCGCAGGAGCCAAGGTGCAAGCATGGGAGCCCACAGAGGTGCCAGACTTGGCGATGGTCTTTAGGCCTTCCAGGGGGCAAGGCAAACCCCACCGGTGGGGCAGGGGAGAGGATGCTGAGTACTTGTGAAGGGGTTTTCATTGAGATTTGGTCCCAAATGTCCCCAGGGCTGGGGTATCTGGATATTTTTTTTTAAAATCTGCCTTTTATGAAATACTGTTGATCCCCTTTAACTTACTAGTTTCAGCAGTTGTACTTACTGAAGGTTTCTGTGCCTTGTTTTTCCTCTAAATCAATTATTTGAACTGCTAGGTTACTTGGCAAATTCAAAATAGTCACTGAGTAGTAAGTATGAAGCTTGGAGTTTATTTTTTTACTGAGCACCTAGTTCTATGCATCTGCAATTGAAAAAGGAACAAAAGGGTGCTTTTTTCTTAGCCGAGTCTGAAAAATTGCAGTGAATAATGGTGGGAAGAATGACATTCACAAAACATAGTTATTGAATCAGTTTACTCAGCCCTGTTTTCATTTGAGTTTGGGTGAAGTGTTTCCAAACAGGCAAACACTGAGGGGGAAAAAAAGTATGTGTAAGGAAAGTTAAGAAAACAGAGCATGTATAGCATACAGAAATGGCAAGGGTGCTGTTCTCTCATCTTTGTATCTGTGGATATGTGTATTTGAATTAACAAAGCAATAGGAGCTTTATGTGCTGCATTTGCTTTTTAATGCTTGTTGGTTGAAGTAATTGGATCTATTGTTGTGGGCACTGGAAATGCCAGCTTGTCTCTGATGGTCACTGACTTGTGAACGTGACCTTCTGGAGGTCAAAACACTGGAGAGCTTGCTCTGTTTAGTTCTCAGAAGTACCAGTCATAATAGTTATGCTTTTAAAAAACACTGTAGATGTTCCCTGCCTCTATCTAGTTTGTTGTTTGTACTGAATAGCAGTGTGGGGTTTTTTGGTGGTGTTTGTTTTGTTGTTTTCTTGGTTGGTTTTTTTTTTTTACTAATTCATCTCTTCAACTATTTTGAAGTGGATTCAGACTTTTTGAGGCTTGTTTTTTTTAAAACCACAAATAAGTTTTCACAACTGAAGTTGGTTAAATAACTGATCAGAGATTGAACTGTAAATGTTAGTGGTTTTGAGTGACGTTTTGGTACTTGATCAGGCGTCCTGCTTTCATTCTTCCTGGTGATCAAGTCAGCCAGACATAGTCAAACAGTCCCACATAGGAAAAACAGCGTAGGTTCAGCAAGGGAGACAAAATAAATAGTCTCTTGTAATTGATGCTGAATGATTCATGGTAAATGGTGATAGCTACATGATCTCAGCATTGAGTACATCTGCCTTCCCTACTAGGGAGCTCCAGAGAGACCAGAGTAAAACATCCTACAAAAAAAAAAGACAAATTCTCTCTTTAGAGAGTCTCTCAGTTCATGCTCATGGGCTCGCCTTTTGGGCAGTGCAAAGCTTGAGCCCTTGTAGCAGAAAGGGAGGTTCCAGCAGCTGTGTGGCTTGTGTTTCTGGCACCAGATGGCTTAGTGGTTCCTCTTGGTATGAATCCTTTCCAGAAGCTAGAGGAACTGCTGTCGGTCTTTAATTTTCTTCCTACAAACCTGTCAAAACATATAGTATTTTAACACCAGGCATGACGTGAAACAACCTAGAGATTTTGTGACCCATCAGCAGATCCGCTGGACTTACAGCAAGGTGGTCGTGGCATTGGTGATCAGATTGCCTCCCCTAAGGGTAGTTGTACTTCCTCAGAAATTCTTTATCTCCCCCTAGAAAACCCACCAAGATGGTGCTTGCCCCTGTCAAAGATTTAGTTTGAGCTGATTGAAATGTTTGGGGTTTGGTTTTGGTTTTGTTTTTTTTAATCCCGGTGAATAGTGTTCTTGCACCACACTGCTCCCTGAAAGCGTTCACACTACCAGCTGAAATCTGCATCTGCTACAGGGCTGTTGGGCCTCTGTGCGTAGGCTCCTTCTGTCTAGGCAGTAGCGGTGTTTTTCTGGAATTAGGAGAGTTCAGACCTCCTTCAAACTGGACTCTTATTTACAACAGATTGGAGTGTTTTTATGTCTTGCTAGAGAGCCTTATTTTTCTCTCTGCTGCTCTATGGCTTGGTCAGGGCAAGCAGCATGCTGTATATCTGCCTGCGCTTGTTTGGGATTGATGCAGCAGACTGGGTGTTGTTCTCAGATTTACAGCTAAGGTAAAAGGAACAACCACTTGTTACTGTCTTTTTATTTTTTTCCCGCTCTTCAATATGTCAAATTGCTCCATGCGCCTTCAGAAGTGTATCGGACTACTCAGACCCAGGGAAAACATGCTAAAGAAAACAGCGAACAGTCCTAAATCAGTTGCCTCTGGTCTCATTTCCTTCTGGGTTTTTGCATTTCTGACTTGTTTCTGACCAGGGCTTTTTCACTGCTTTGTGATGGGCCAGAACTGCTGAGGGTATGAAATGTTTTGCAGCTGATGGAGAGATCAGGACCCCCAGCTGTTGTGTAAATACCTTTAGGGGCATAACATTTTTCAAGAGACCTGTTTGTGGTTAAGTAGTTCAAGGCATCGCTCCTAGTCAGGATACCTGGGTTCTGTAGCCCAAACACATTCCACTCCGTTTGGATCCTTGCCGCTCCCACCCCCGTATTTGTTCTTGATACCTTTTGTTTACATGGTTTGGCCTTCCTAAAACTATCCATCCCTCAAGTTTTCCTTCTCTTCATATTTTAAGATTCCCATGAAGGTGTATTTCAGCAATCTTTATGGCAGTGGATTGCACTGTGTATTGTTCCCTTTTTCCTTGCTTCTGTTCATAGATGGCAAGCTGCTAGAGCCAGTGTGAAATTCGTGCTACTTATTGTTACTAAGAGCAAAATCCCAGTTTTGCAAAGCTCTTCTCTGTCATTTCCTTCCACGCCGTATCTTTGCATCACTGTCTTCTGATTCATTTGGCAGAGGCTGACAGACCCTTCTCTAGCCTGAGAGGGCAGGTGGCAATCCTGGCAGTAAGAGGCACCTGACAGATGCAGCCCTCTTCACCAGCAAGGGATTTGAAAAGGGAAAATGCATTTTGCAGCTGGAGTTAGAAGAGGATCCACGCTTGTAGTCCCTTGCCCAAAATCCCGACTGTTTCTCTTCAAAAGACGCTGAACTCCTATCGTGCATCTCAGTGGCTGGTGTCACAGTATGAAGTCTTTATTTATAGATGTATATAAATAAAGGTCAATCTTCCTCTAAAAATTGTCAAATTGTATGTTCCAAAAGCTGAAGAATCTGCAGTCCATTAACTCTGGAGTTAATGAGTGAGCCTGAGTCTCTAGAAAGAGCACCTTTTGTTCAGAAAGACTTGTTTGTTTTAATTTGGCTGCTGACGTGGATTGTCTGCAGTTTCTTCCTGAAAAAAACCAACCACAAAACTCGAACAGAAAACAAAGTACTGTATCTAAAGTGTTCAAAAAAAGTCACTGCACTGTGGTACAGAAAATACTGTATCTAAAGTGTTCAAAAAAAGTCACTGCACTGTGGTATTTAGTGTGTTTGCATTATTTCACATTTTCTGTAAAAGAAATCTTGTATAGTTGAAGGGACATGTGACATAGTGGCAACACAGGCAAGGAAACATGTGCAGCCAGGGGTTGAGGATGGGTAATTACTTAAGTCAGGTGACTTAATCTTCTGACATTATTTGAGCAGGAAAGAGGGTAGATCATTGGAAGCGGGTGCCCTGAGCAGCTGGTATGGCTGGCTGCGGTTCACCTTGCCAGGACGTGGGTTTGAATTACACTGTACTGTTTGATCGTAAACAGGGAAAAAAGAGCCACGTTTTGAACTGTGGAAGTACCTCAAGGTTAACTTCCATGCCTTATAAATTAAGAAAAAACAGTTGTTTTGTTTCAGGGCCAGCCTGTGAGCGATGGTGGATGCATCCCCCCCAAAGAGCAAGTTAAGCTGCATGAATCTCTTTCCTGGCACCTCTCCTGTCCAGGGTAACCCGCAGGCTCGCTCGGAGCACAGCCACCTGGGGCCTGCCGGTGACAAAGTGTTGGTTTCGGGCCTTCCTGCAGCTCCTTGGTTAGAGCCTTGGCCTCCTGCCCCTGCGTTCCTGGAGGGCTGTATTGCCAACCTCAGGTGTTGCCACCCAAGCCTTAGGTCCTCCCTTCAGTGACCTGCCGACCGGGGGGGTCTGGCACGTGCTGGATTGTCCATCGGTAAAAGAAACGGTGGTTACTGTCAAGAGCACGGTGAGATGTAGCAGCGCGGGCAAATGGACAGTGTGTGGACAGGCCGCTGCCCTCTCACGGGCCGTGCCTTCCCAGCGCCCCAGAGTGCCTGCTGGGTCTGGAAAGGCTGAGGCTTTCTTCCCTGCAGCCTCAGAGTACGGAGCAGCTGCCTGCGGGCTGTGGCCGTGGGTGGGAGGTTTCTCTGTTTTCTCCCACCTTCCCAGGAGATCTTCCAAAGACCTTTGAATAGGTGGGAAGGGATCTTTCCTTGAAGGTTGCTTTCTTTGTTGGCTGTGCTATTTATTGCCAGGAAGGAGAGGGGGAGCAAGGCTCCCGTCAGAATTCAAGCCAAGTGCTTCCTTGGGATGGCGTAAGTTTTCAGATTTCACTTGAATGACAATATGTGTTGTGTTATGGGGTGTTTGCAGGTGATTTTTCCTTTTATGTTAACAGGAAAGCAGTCTTCAGAAAGACCCCTTGCGTCACTGGGCCTGTGATGAGAAGATTGGAGGGACTTTGCAATCTTACTGTAGAATAAGGATAAATAATACGTTCGGACGCTGCAACTCGTTCCGACGAGTGGGCCACCCTCTGCAAGGATAGAGTGAGAGGAGCCAAGTACGTGCACTGCTGTGAGTACTGCTGGGGTGGAAGTTCTCTGGCTTTCAGTGTTTACGCTGTAAATTCAATGTCAACATAAGTAAAGACAGCAGATCTCAGAGGAGAGGTAAATTGCCTTTCTTTTTGAGGTTTCTAGAAAGAGCTACAGAGCTGTGGGATTTCTTTGAATTTTTGGCCTGTCACAAACCAACAGATGACTTGGGAGGAGGTAGTCCCTGGTCATTTGGCAGTGCCAAGAGCGAGCTTTGAACCATGCAAGCTTTTGGCAGCTAGGGAATGTTCACATGAGAGACTTCAGAGTCCTGGCCTTGCTTTCGCTGCCAGTGATGATTTTGGTGATCTGCTTTATTTGGTTATTAAAAGTAAGTTAGGTGTCTCAGTTCGTCTGTTAGTCTAGCCCTAGTCTAGTCTAAAAAAGATTGCACAGGAAACAAATTTTCTGAATTACAGAAAAAAACCACCCACCCATTTCATTTTGGCTCCTGAAAGGTGGAGGATTCTTGGTCTTTACCACCAGATAAGAGCCTGGATCTCACCAAGCTACTGATCAGGTGACAAAAAACCAACGGCATTACTCACATGACTTGTGCTGCCAATGGCAAATGTAAAAGTTGAGGAACTGGCTGTCAGAGTGACAGAACCAAAAATCCTGATGGAAAACATCCAGTTTCTAAAGAATGCTCGGGAGAGCCTCTTTGTAAAGGATTTACAGATCCGGAGGCAGCGGGTCAGAACATGGACAGTAGCGTTCACTGCCAGGAGCCACAAATTCTCCACAAGAAACTTCTTTTAAAACTTGTCTGACAGGAAAACATTCCACTGGAAGAAACCTCTGAGCGATCCCAACTTCTGGCTATTTTTTTGTTGTTGTTTTGTAATTCTTCTTTCTGCAGCATTGGCCAGTTGCATTTACCCTGAAGCAGGACACTGGCTGGAACTGAGGAATGAGTGGGCCAGTCTGGCAGGGTCAGTCCTTTTACCACGTATGGGCGTGAGCCGTGAGCAGAATGAGCTTTTCATGTCAGCGGAGAGGGCCAGAGGAGGGTGACACAATGGTCACCAGTACAGAGTGGCCCCTGCTTGTGGCGAGAGCAGCGTGGGACTCTGTCCAGCTCAGGGGCCTGCTGCGGGCCATAGCAGTGCTTGGGGAAGGCTACTCAGGGGCTGCTTTGCAGTGTAAGTAGTGAGCGGGTATTTAGTGTGTCACAGCAGCAAAGAAAGTGCTTTTTTACATAGTGTCGTTACATGTAACTTGGGGAACAACGCGGTGCCGGAGATACAAATAGGTTTAAAGAAAGGACCCGGTTTGGTGGCAGCAGGTCAGCTCTGCCTCTGTATTTAAGTACTCACGTCTTGGGCAGTCGCGTTAGGAGTATGTCAGGTGTGATTTACTATGGCAGCACCGAAGGGACCTTGGTTAATTAAACAGAGTTTAGAAGAAAACATGAGTGGATTCTTTTTTTTCCCGGTTTAATTCCTTGTTACATCAGTTGAGCCGGGACAGCACACTGGGAATGCCGTGGAAGGGGTGCCGTTCCAGGTACAGACGCTACCATGACTGCAGCACGCCTGCCAAGCAGCTGGAGCTCAGCACCAAACGAGCGTTGGGCCAGTAGGTGATGTGTGGGGCGTGCTGCGACCATGCCCCCGCAGCTGAGCACTGCCAAACCTGTACGTGCCGATGGGCTCACTGCCGTGCAGCAGAGCTGCCGAAACCAAGCTGAAGAAGTACTTGGGAGAGCTTTAGAGATGGCAGGTATGCACGCGTAGATGTACATAATAACCTGTTGCAGCACACATGGCGTTGTTTTCCTGTTAAAATCACATGTGAATGAAATTTTATTACACCATTACTCACTTTAATGACGAGCCACAGGAAAGTAACAATGTGTTTATCATGAAACATGTCTATTGTAAATGTGTTTATCCATAAGATGTGATTTCCCAATTTTGGGAAGTGATTAAGTGCACCCTTAATTATATATTCCTGGTTTGAGTGACTGGAGAACTGTTCTTCCTGACTCTGTCTATCTTAAGAGAAATCTGTCACTGAATAAGAATGAAACTTGACTGGTAAAAATGCAATCTTAGTCACAGTGTCACTAAACAACTGGATCTCACTTATTTTTAATCGAAATGTCAATTTAAAAGATGCAGTATGTACTTTTAAATCACATTAACATTATATTTAGACCTTTCCTTTAAGTTCTAGGTGCGCAGTCCTGCTAAAATAGGTAGCTAGGTATAAAGCCATGAAGTCTTAGTGCTTGCTTACTAAATATTCAGAGTGCAAACAGGCATTGCTCTGATAACACCTGCAACTAGAGCTATTCTGGTATGTCTTAAAAGTGTCACTGGCATGCGTGACAGCCACCAATGTATGCATATTATTTCAGAATCATATGGAGACGGCACTCCTGCAACTGTTTACCTTTACTTATATTCCTGTGCCTTTTAAACTTTTTTTCTCAATTTCTGGACAAAAAACCACTATGATTTTCTTGCTAAAATAACTAGTGCCTCTGACTGTAATGGAACGCAGTTGCACACTGTGTACTGGAAAGTCTGGGTATCAGGAAAGCATTCATCCCTGCAATACAAGAAATAAAAGACATTTATAGTTTATCATAATTTATTTTTCTGGTTCTAGCAAGAAGTTCTGCATTAATCTACCCACATAGTTTTAACAAAGTTAGTCCTACAAGGAAGCCAAATGACTTTTTTGCTTTCTCCTCAAGCAACACTCGCTGTCAGTACCCAGACAAACCATGTGTGCGTGACGCTGCACAGCACCCCAGCACTGCTGGCCGGGCAGGGCTGTGCTCCAGCCCTTAGGTCTGCCGTTTTTGGCAAATGAGTCGGTGTTGGGCATTGCAGTGGTAGTGCTGCTGTTGTGGGTGTTCGGGCAGAGAGAAGCCAGCCTTTCCTGAGTAGGGGCTAGACCGGGCTCACATGGTTATCTGGGGCAAAATGCTTAAGGAGGCAGCGAGAGCAAGCTGGGGAGAGCGTGCTCGTAGTCATTCCCGCAGTTATGCATAAATAGGGTCTGAAGTCCTACTCTGCTACGCGTGAGCACATCACTTACGAGCTTTGACCCTCCCAACTGGCTTCCTGTTGAATCTGTTAAAAAGCAAATTCTTAAGTCCTGGCATGTGAATGAACATGCAGTAACAGGGACAGAACCAACAAAGTATTTGCTATTTTGTCGCCCGGCCAGAAAGCGGGGCCTGGTTTGGGGTTTGATCACAGGAGGCTGCGCTGCGAACACTGGCACGAAGGTCTAGGGGCCCAGTGGTAGAGACCGTGTTTCTGTTCTCTATTTAAACAGGCACCTTCCGGAACAGTAACAATCCAAAGTCTGCAGTTCCAGTGAAATGCTGTCTGAGAAGCGCTGGAGAAAAAAAAAGGTATGTGATAGAATGTAGAGATTTGAAAAGGAAAGTAGAGCAGAACTACATGCAAACAACAGAGGACAGTACAGGAACTCAAAGCTTCTTTTCATTGACTATTGCCTAAATTGGAAAACCTGTTGGTTTTGTGAGGGTTTTTTCAGAGTTGTGCCATATGTTGCGTTTTAATTACAGTTGAGGGGGAGGGAAATGGAGCAACTGAAAAACAAAACAAAACAAAGCAAACCCACCTCCTAGCCTGGAATGCCCTCCCTACCCATCTTAAAGGTAGGGAAGCAGGTCAGAGAGGCTTCACAAGGCTGCAAAGCAGTGCCAGAGTGTCACTTTGTGCTCTTCTGCTGTACAGTTGTTGGGTTTTTATTTGGAAGTGGGTGCGTGTGTGTTGGGTTTTTTCCTTCGTTGGGTTTTTTTTTTTTGGTTTTTTTAACTTAATAACACATTTTGAGTTCATGTGTGTCCCTGTCCTCCACCCCTGCTACTACTCAGCTCCAGCTCTGAATTACCTTTTTTTTCCTTTTCTTTCTTCCCCCCTCACCCCCCTACCCCTTTTCCTTTTTAAGATGGTGGATACTTAAGAGAGTCGTACATGTAGATATAGCCACTGCTGCGCTGGTCAGACAGCTGTTGTGCACATGTGAAAGCACAACAGCTGCACTTCTGATGCACTGCCTGGTACCTAGCAACTGGATGGCTTCCTAGTGCACACAGCAGCGTGTTCCCGAGCACTGTGCCACAAGCCCACCATCCAAGTTCTGGTCTTTGGCTCTGATGTAACCTGTTAACCGCGCCTGGATCTGCCATGACACGTGCGACATCTGAGCTGCCCCGCTGGGCTCGATGCCAGCGGTGCCGTACACCAGCTGGTGCACGCTCCTGGGAAACAGGCAGCTGGTTGATCCCTGTGGCCTCCCACCGGGAGTTTTTGGCCAAGATTTTAAAAAGCAGCTAGTGGATTTGTTAGATCAAGATGAATCACCTTGAAGACACTCCCCTTTCAGTGGGCATTGAACTCGGGGCACTAAGCAGAGCCCCATCCCTTCTCCAGGGGCTCCTGCTGGGCAGTTGGGCCTCGGCTACCCCGCGCCCAAGGTTGGCTGTCGCTTCTGGAAGTTTTAGCTGCTTCACTGGTAGTCTGCAAAACTTCGACGCAAAAGATGATGCCTTTTCCCGTGCGGACTGCTTGAGTGCCTCTGCGATGAGAAGCTGACATACCGCTCAGTGCAGCTCCGCAGACGTTGTAGCGGTTGGCAGACCTCCGGGTAGGAGTGATTGCGCTGGTGTTTTATTAGCTCCCAGAAAATATATAGCAGAGAAGAGGCTGTGCGGGCTCCTGCACGGTCTGCCTGAGCTCTGACCCCCTCGGGCAAGAGGCTAGATTGCTTTTACAGCCAGTACTTAACCTTGCTGCTGAGACTTGTCAACAAGGAGGCCAATTAGCAACAGATAGAAGGGTGGATGATATAATGCAGACGCCTGTTTGTTAGGAGCAGGACTGATAAATTTCTAACGCATAAAACTTGTATTTTAAAACTTGGCTCTCCATAAATGATGCCATACCCTGCAGAAGAATGTCACTCTACAGTCAAGTATTACAGAAAACTTCAGGGTTGGGTTTTTTCCCAAGGCCTTGTTCTGCTGGGCTCATGATCACTGTGGCAGGTGTAGGAGTATAAGAATAATTCTGCTTGAAGAAATGTCCACTTTTAAGGTAATTTTTTTTTTAACATATATGGCACATGCGCAGTGAGAGCAGGGCAGTTCTTGCTGTCCTGAGGGTCAATACACAAACCGAGATGTTTTCCATCACCACACCTGTGTATTGGTGTACGTGTCAGAAAAGACAGATTAGGGAAAGGACAGGTTAGGGAAGGTTGAGTTAATTGGCTAAAATTGTGCAGGTCTACAATTAGCGTGTTACGGCCGCCTGCTGCAAAGGACAGTGGCTCTTTATCACACATCAGCATGTGGCAGTAATACGCCTACATGGGTACGCATGGGGTTCTGCTGTCAGACGTACGGTTTTGGTAAAGCTAGAGAGGGGAGTACAGGAGGATGGTTGGTCCTTCAGTTGACATTGAGTCTGAGCTTTTAGACAAAAGCTTAGAGTAAGACTCCAGGTCTGGAGCTGCTACAAGACTTGCTCTTAACTGCTAGCTGACTGCTTACGCGGGTGGGATACTTCAGCCCTCTGCTCAGCCCCCTCCTAGGGCCATTGCAGCGCTGTGAAATAGGGCACAGTGCTTCTTCCTCGTGCAGAGGCAGCCACGGCCACTTTGCCAGCCAAGGTGCTCTTCGGCTCACCCTCTGCACTGTCTCTGCTTGTTTTGACTGAACATTTGAACCTACATCTTAAACCATTACCTCAATTAAGCGAATGCTTATAATAATTTACAACAGAACTGAAGCAATTTACGCAGCAGAGGTCTGTTTTAAAACCATCAAGAAATAATCAGGGCTTGGTAGATCAACCTCTGAAATATCATTCAAAATTAGAATATTTGCATGACTGTCTTTTAATTGCTAGGATAACTATTTGTGTCTGGCAAAAAAAACCAAACCAAAAAACCAACCCAAAACCCCACCACATAGACGATCACTGTGTATTTTCCATTACAGATACTGTGCAAGAGGAGAGGAAGACCACATCTTCTTGAACATGACTTACCAACCCTATGGCAAAGCTCAGGCTGCCTTCCCTTCACCTAACTAGTCACCGGCGAAAGGAGTAGTGGGTTCAACACACGAGCTGTTAAGAGCACCATGTACTTCAACAAGGTACTGACAAAGGCTCTGAAAATTAAGTGTCCATACCCCAGCAGAGATAACCATAACTATTTTTCAGTTGATTAGACCTTAACACTGTCTAACTGAGGGCACAGGGCAATCCAGCTGTATTTAATGTTAACATTAATTTATCTGAGGATAATTTTCATCTAATGAATACCCGGATTTTTTTTTTTCTTGGCTAGTGTTTAAATACTCCAACTTCTTTTTAGGATGTTAAGTATCTTTTCTTGTTGAGTGGAACCAATAATATCTTTGCTTCTTGGAAATCTGTCTGCTCTTAGGCTATCCATCTTTAGCCTCCTCTGTGCATTTTAATTATTTCATTAATCTTTGGTGAAAAACAATAGCTTTTTCTAAAATGCTGACAAAATGCGTACATGGTATTTTTACAATTTAAAAACATAGATTTCCGTTAGAATCTCTTAATGCACGATGTTCCTTTACTCACTGTGTAACTCCTTTTTACAAGTTCACCTGATTTCATTGGGGCTGCTGTCAGGCAAGGTCAGGTTCATCAAACTACTGCTTAAGGGTCTGAGTTTTGACCTGCAGGGCTGAGGAGAGTAGGGCCAGGGCGCTCCACCATCCTCACAACTGAGCAGACCCCTCAGAAGAGGCGTTATCCCCCTTGCAGAATTGCCCTGGAGGGGTGGTACCTGTCCAGAGCCCGCAGAGAGAAGTCCTGCAGCCATCCTAGGAGCATTTGCTGTATTTTTTCATCAGCAGTAATAACCAGAGCTTTCCTTTTCCATTTCAACCATTGATAACATCTTCCCTTTTTAGTTTCTATCTTCTCCTCTTGTTGGAGAACTCTTTTGCTGTCCCTCCAAATCAAGCCTAAATATATTTAAGGTAAAAAATAAAGAGAGGAAGGAAAACCAAAAAGAAACAAGAATATAGCCAACCTTTTTAATTAGAGTATATTGTACTTCCAAACTGGATACACTAGAAATTGGCAATGCAACATAAGATGCAAAGAAATATACCAGTTACTGTCAAAATGACCCTGTACAGCCTTATAATGCAAAAAGCTTTATACAATACAAATTTTTATTAATGTACACAAACCTTGACAGAATGATATTTGAACAAAATACAAGTTAAAAAAAAAAAAAAGACAGGAGAAAGAAAAAAACTGCTGAGAACTTTAACTGAATTACCAAATGGAAAAACATGGTAGCTTTCATTAAAGAATGCATAGTGAAAACCAGTATGAAATTACCTTTGAGGGGGGAGGGGGGGCGGAATTTATCAGAACTGTTGGTCATTAGTCAGTCTGGGAAACCTCTGGAGAACATTCCTTTCTTTAGCCTTGAACTGCAAACCAATCATCTTAATATGCATGAGCTCTGATAAATACTGTATTTTTTTCTTAAAAAAATAAAAACCTCCTAACACACCTTTCCTTACAGAGAAAACTTCTATAACTTGCCAGAAAGAATTAATTTATCCTTTCCAAAGTGCTAAATAAATTTCCCAGGTACATTAAACATTACTATGTCAGATACTGGTACAGTGGAACGTCGTCGAACACATGGAGTTCGCATGCTGACAGCTCATCCTTGGAAGTTCCAGCCCTATTTAAACTGCCATTTGGCTTACATAGTGTCCTACTAATATTCCTATTTCTTCCTCCTTAGACAGCTGTGCTTTACCTGTCGGTCTGAAAAACAAGCTTTTTAATTTGGGAGTGTTTGCTCATCTATGGTGGGGTCGGAGATACATGCATTGAGTCTATTTTAAAGAACCGATACAGTTTGTGGATGCAGATTGCGTATTTCATGCTGTTGGGATACTCAATTCTTTATGCTTTGAGTATTTGCTAATACAGCATTTCCTATTTTGTCTGTACTCCAGGCAGGGGGTGTGTGTGGTGGTGTTACCCGGAGTTCTGACGGAGTAAAGCATGGCAAACAGGGCCCTGAGTTACGTAGGTTGTTTACAAAGGTTTCTACATACTTTGGAACAGATGGCTTTTCTTTACTGCATAGACAGACAGAACTGCCACATGCCCATTAGAACCAAAACTGTCTGCTGGAATGTAAACAAAATGGTGGGACTTCTCTGTCAATTGATAATTTGCAATGAGAACCTGCTACTGTTTTGGATATTTCCCCCTTGTAAATAGCTTCCAGTATGTTAACAGGAGTGCACAGATTAGGATATCATCCCCCAACACGAACAGGAAGAGTTTGGTCATGACAGTGGAGAATGTTTGGCCATCTCAGTGCAGAACAAATGTAGGAATCTGCAACTATGTTCAATGATGCAGGTTTTGCATCAAAAAAGTATTTCTACACAAGCTTCATTTAAGAACTAATGAAGACTGAGTTATGTTTCTAGTTGTGCATATGGCGAAGAGCCCTTGTGGACCAGAAATGCCTTCCTGACCTGGGTGTTGCTTTAGTGCTGTCACTCACAAGGGCTTGGCTCCAACTGGCCGGTCGGATCCCCCCACCTCCCAACAACCTGCAGAAGTTGCTCCTTCAGGATAGCATGATGGTGGGTGGATAGTAAGTTAGATGTGACTCAGGGCACCTCCTACAGTGGCTTGGCCAAGGGACAGAGAGGGGACTGACAAAAACTAGGTCAGACATTTCTAATACCTGGTGAAAGACAGCAAGATCCGAATTGAAGAGACACTGTGGAAAACAATCCAGTAAGAAAGCATTCCTGTAAGTCAATGATAATTTTGAAATGTTTCATATTTTATACTTCCAATTTTAATGCATCGTACTTTTACTCCTGATCTTTCTTCCTGGATATTACATCATCTAAGAAACACAATGCAATTAACAGTCAGTTAGCTTCTCTTAAATTAAGATCACTCTTGGCATTTTGAGATTAACAAAGGTTACACAACCAATCCGCTTTTGCTTCTTCCTGCAATAAAGTGCTACATATAACATGTCATTTTAATGACCACAAGTAGGAGCGTTAAATAAGTATAAAGTTAGCTTCCTAGCAGTGTATGCTCTATCCGCCATTAACAAAAAGGAATAAAGTATTACTAATAACATGGAGGTTATCAATAGGACTGTAGAATTTGCAAGTACAATTTAAATACTGAGGGTATAAAAGAGAACTGTATGGTTCAAACAGCATCTTTTTATAGCTTTCTATTTCAAAGAAGTTACTAGTACCTTTTCAAATAAACAGTCGTCTTACCTTCAGCCCACAGTTTGGTTTTTTTCTTTTTTTTTTTTTTGCAAGTGAGAAACAAACTAGTGCAAGACTAAAGCACTGTGCAAAACTGCCTTTTTTTTTTTTTTTAGTCTGAGTATTTATACCCAGAATTTATCCATACCCTTTTTTTAATCCCCTTGTCGGATTTTTTTTTTTCCACCATAGCATTCTAGTTACACAAGTTGTTCCTGCAAACTAAAAGGTAACCGCTGCATAATACAGTATATATATATATAAAAAAAAAAAGTGTGTGTGTGTATATATATATATATATGCCCTTTTAAAACAAAAGATGTATGCTATGGCCCAGATGCAGGTGTTTGTTACACCTGTGTAACAGTTAAGCCTTGGGCCTGCTGCGTGGGTGTGTAGACTGCACACACTGCGTGTGTGTGTGTGTGTACATACACACGCTTCTCATTGTCATACTCTCATCCTGCAGTGCTGAAAGCAACCTTTTCCTCATCAGTTCTACCCCAAATCCTCAAACCTTGACAACTGAGTGCAAGGCATCAAACAATTAAAGGAAGCTGCAAACGGCACTGAAATAATACACCGGTCCACCCTGAACCAAGCGTTACTCCTTCCACAGCTCTAAAGTTCAGAGGGAGATGGAGGGAAAGGAGGGAGCAAATGTGTGAAAAAGGGAAAGGAATAATAATTAAATAAGCCAATACAAGGGATGTGCAAAAGCAATGTCATGGCACGCTACAGGCAGACTCTCTTTCACGCACCCGCACGCACACAAAGCCCAAAAATAAAATGCATCAATATGTAATCTTACAAGTGCTGATTGCCGTTAAGGACACTCTTTTTCAGCTTAACAAGACAAAATAGTTTCTTAGATAAGAGTACTGGGAACATGCCTCTGAAGGTAGAAGTATGCAGTAGGTCACCTCTTGAAGATTTAATAAAGCAGCTTTCATGTCAATGCAATAAGTATACACACAGAGCCATTTTCTAAACCTTACTAATGATATAGTACAAGTGTTCGTTACTTCTTCGGTCTACGTGTTGCAGCAATGTATACCTGCTGGGTTTGTTGGGGTATTTTTGGTACAGAATGTAACTGCCCTCAGACAGTTTCTGCCCTTTCTGTTAGTCCAAGGTAGGCAAGGAAGGAGTGTTTAGGTGAAGAGGCACCTCCCGGTGCAGTCTGAGGTCTGGGTGGATGGAATGTGAGATCGTAGTGGTTTTTTGGGAAAAACATTGTTAAAGGAATAAGATGGGCAAACTCTGAGTTCCAGTATTTATCAAAGCACAGGGAAGTGCCGTTGATGGCCAAGGCTTTCACTGCCAAGTTTGGCTCTGCCCCGCCGCCGTGTGCAGCTGACATAGCCACTGTTTGCAGAGCCTGGGAGGCAGACATAACTGAGAGGGGTGACAGGAGGTTTCTGGAGCTGTTCACGGGTAGGAGCGGACTGGCTTCCTTGGAGGTTGAATACTGGCCCTTCTTCTCCTCTTCAGAGCAGTCCCCGTTCTGGTGCTTCTTCACATGGCGGCTGAAGACAAAAGGGTGGGTAGTCTTGAACAGGCACTCATCGCAGCTGAAAGTCTGGCGTGGAGCATGCTTCAGTTTCTTGTGCAAGTTGAGATTGTCTTTGCGTTTGCAGCTGTAGCTGCACTGGTCACAGTGAAAAGGGCGCTCACCAGTGTGGACACGCACATGTTCGATCAGCTTGTTGGCGGTCTTGGACAGGTAGCCACACTGGTCACACTTGTAATGGTTGCCAAGGCGGTGTTCTCGGATGTGCATCTCCAGCTCCAGCTGATTCGCTTTCACTGTCTGGCAGATCCGGCACTTGTACTCCATCTTGTAGTGAGTCTTCAGGTGGCACTCCATTGCTGCGGGGCGGTTAGTGGAGTAGATGCAGAACGGGCACCTGGTAACACAGCAAGGAAAGGCAGGGACAGAGGAAAGAGAAGTCACTCGGCTGGAAGACCTGCAGACCTGGTTTAACCCTGTCATTCAACCCCTCTCTCACCTACTTAAAGAGGAGAAAAAGGCACTTAGTTCTCCCTGTGAAGCCTCTGTCGAATACTTGGTTCACCTTGACACGTCTCTACTTAGAGGAGGGTTGCCCATTTAGTGGCAGTAGAGCTCACGCATTCCTAGGAAAACACTGATTCCCTCTGAAGGAGCATCTCTGTAATCTTCTGGCTTACCTTGACGGGGAAGATTCTGCAAAGCAGGCTGGGTAGTGCAGAGTGGGTGACTGATTCACAGGTACTTTGTGTAACGACATTCCTAGTGTTTGCACGAAGTCGCTTTGGCCATTTTTTCCATTAAGAAGTAGTTTAAAGTGAGTGTTTACAGTTGAGTATGAAACAGCTGTTTAAGTAAAGATGGAATAAACTTGTAATACCACATGTACAGCAAAAGCTTAGGAAATTCCTTTTATGTGACCCTGAACAACAAGCTTGCTGGGTATCCTGCTAGCAGCAGCTGAAAGCCAGCGTTAGGAAGATTTGTAGGGATTCCCGTTTCTGGGAGATGAGCTAGCCATGCTCCAAGGGGGCGTGTGTTTGGCAGCGTTTGCCTACAGCCGCCTCTGCCGCAGCAGGAATTGTTCCTGTGTGGGAACAGGATGTGGGCTCCGCTTACTCACAGCGGCAAGCGTCCGGACCGGGGTGGACATGGCAAAGGCCCTCACCCCCGGTTCCTGGACCTGAAAGGGCTGAGAAGGCTGGAGGAGGGAATCGTGAAAGCTTGGAAGGAAGCCTGAGCTGAACAAGCCTGGCCACTAACAACCCCAAAACACACCCGCTTTTGCTTTTATGTAGCTGAGAGGAAGCTGGTGAGGACAGCTACGTGCCAGCAACCTCTGCTGCATGAAGCAAAGCACACTCCCTTCCGGATGGAACCGGGCAGCTAAAAGAGCGGGTCTAGACAAACAGATACGACCAAGGCACGTGGCCACTGCCTTACAGACGTCTCCACGTGCCACTGACCTGCGTTCACCGTTTAGCAGGTCTGCCGATTGTGTTCCAGCTTTCAGATAATTTCTAAGCAGAGAGCCTTTCTCTCCCTGTGCGTTTTCCCTTGCTACAACTGGTTGCACATACAGGTTTAACGTTAGTATACCTGCTAATGACGAGACTTTTGAGCACAGTGAGTAATACAGGAGGACAAGCGGATACTAAAACATCCAGACACTTTTACTGATGCTCATCAAGTACTCTGATCCAGAGAGGGAGCCTGGCACTGAGGCCACTAATGTGATTAGCTCTATCGCAACAGAGGACTCGGCTGTCTGTGCACACATACCTCTCCTGGGCTGGGTGCTCTTTGGATCAGAATCTCAAGTTTTGACCTGGAGCTGGAGGAATCATGTTTTTTTCTCTTCCCCCACAGCAAACAGGAAACAGAAAAATACAATTTACTTAGATATCTTCAGGCTTTTCTGGATGCCTTAAAAAAAAGATAAATCAGAGCTTTTTCTTAGGTGCAGCTTTCAAGGTGCCTAATTATTACTTGAGTTGAACAGGAATAACTTATGCAGACTGAGAAAGCTATTCTGTCAGGAAGGCCTGAGTCATAGGTCATGGTTTTTCCTTGGTAAATAGAACAGATTCTGTGCAGCTTAAACCCAAATGTGTTAGACAACTCAGTCTGTACGTCCAAGACAGACATCCCGTCGTTCTGGCACACTACTTGTGTCTCAGTCTGGTCTTCTTCCCAGATTCAGTCGTCGCATCTCAAGTGACCACAGATGCCAGTTCATGGAACTACTGAGCTGGAGACCAGACGCTGCCTGGCAAACAGAACCAGTTTTAAAAAACTGCAGTGCAAACTGTCTGATAATGCTGCTCGTGATAACGTTAAACATGGTGTGCTTGTCACTGAAAACACTAGTTTGCTTAGCAAGAGCAACAGAAGCAGGAGTCCTGTGCTGAACCCTAGCGAGGCTCAAAGTGGTTCCAGCCTCTTTTCCTGCAGCAGCTGGAACAAACAGAGACCAGGGATGTACGTACATCTTGCATAATGTCACATTGCCCGCCCACAGAGAGCAAGCATATGGCCCCAGCAGTCACTCCTTCCCTCAGGGGTCCAACTTTGACAGAAGGGCTTGTTCATTCTCTAGAAACACTGCTCTGCACCAACAGACCTTAAAGGACACCACCTTAGCCAAAGCCAAAGGGCTTTTTCCTTAAAAGAGTGTATTACTCATTACATGCCAGTTTATACAAGTGATCGTTCTGGGGTGTGCAAACCAAAGCAGAAAGCACTGAAGTTACTAATTCTTGAAGGGGACTGACTTTGCATTAGAGTCTACAAAGGTTATAACTTTTATAATGTCATACCTAGTTGCAGGGACTGTACAGGGTTTAAGTTTCTTTGAGCCAGGTGCAGACCAGAGCCTGTGCTGTGTGCTCTCCTTTGCTCTGATGCCTTGAGAAAACCCCCTCTTAGTTTGCCAGCACCTCTGTGTAGTGCTGCCTTATTCCCTGTAGGACCTATCACATAGTGCCTCCTATTTGACTTGAAAAGGGAAAGGATCATAGTTTGTTACAGCTCTAAAACCAGTGGATACTACAATTGCTGCCAGGTTTTACTGGTCTGCTATCATGATGCAAGCCTACACTAAAGGACTGGGCTTGAGTCATCTAAATAGAGGGAAGCCCCAAATCTGGATTATCAGACATTTAACTAACCCTTTCTAACTGACTTCCTTTTGTCCTACCCCTACAGTATTAGAGGTACTTAACACAGTAAAAGTTTGTGTACTTGCTTTCCTTACTTGAGCCCACCGGTGGGGACTGTGTGGCATTTCTTGTGCTCCAGTAATTGTTCAGGTGTCTTCATGAACTTGTGGCACACATCACACTCGAACATCCGTGTGATCAGGTGGATTTGCAGATGGCGCTCAAACATATTTTTTGTTTTGCAGACAAAGTTACAGAAAACACATTCAAAGCCTGAAAAATAAAACAGGAAAACATATTCCTTACATCGTGGCCAGATCGACTGCGTAGAAGGTCACAGTCTGTATTTATTTAAGCGTCATACCTTTCTCTGACTTCTCTTCAGTGTTCACTGAGGTCTGAGTACCAGGCACTACAGAAATGACTAGCAGGTTGTTTGAACCCTTGTTTTTTGGGGTTATATCTGCATCTTCTTTGCTGTTGGCGGAGTCGCTTAGTGCTGACAGCGAAGATGAAGATGGACTGTTAGATTCACTGGGTGTCTTCCTCTCTTCAGCTGAAAAACAGGAATAAACAGCAATAACTAGTACAGCAGATTAGATGGAATCTCAATGATCCTGGTTTAGATTTCAGGAAAAAATACCTGTATTCAAATTTAATTAAAACATGCTTATGAACAAGTCTGAAATTAATTGATCTGTTGAGAAATCATAGTTGCACCTCCTTCCTTTTTACTAGTATTTACAACAGTACATCTCTCAGTTTATCCTAGAATTGTGTGTGTCTGTAACGGCAGCAGGAAGTAAGCGTGCAGCTGTACCTCATTCCCAGGCTGAAAAAATCCCAAGAAAACACCTTGATTAGCTCAGGGTTCAAAAATAATTAAGAACTTGTCACTTAAAAAGGAAACAGAGCTTCTGTAGGTTTGGGTTGCGGAAACCAAAAGTGCCTACTGGTCCAGGCTAAAGTTCCCCCACCTTTCTGGTGGTAAAATTGGCAGGAAGGGCAATAATCTCACTCATTGTACTGAGGAGCACCCTCAGGAATGACTGTAAGAGGTGACAGCGTAGTCTCAAAACTTACCATTTTTATTAGGAACTTATTGAAGGTAATTGATTTAAAAAGACGTTGTTTAACGGGATCTAAAGCTGAAGCCCATTAGAGTTTCCTTATGTGTGCAATAAATGTGTGAAATTCAAATCCCAAACTCTGTCACACACTAGAAATGAACAAGAGTGAGAGTTCTCGTATGAGAACTGCCGTGAGCCAATGAAGCAAGGATGGGCAAATCATTACAAGAAACTTTACTAAAACTGCATATTCTCTGTGTGATAAAGGCCCTGATCAAGGCCTCTGCAGATACCGGGACCTGTGTGCCTAGCTTTAAACTGAGGAGCAGCACCTTTAAGCCTAAGGTAAAAACGTAGGGGTGCGCTAATCTGATGACTGAAGCTGTCAATCGGGAGGATGACTAGGATATCATACAGAAAGATTCACTGACCTTGGGGACCAGAGTAATAGAAATGGAATGAAATTTAATAGTACAGACTAAAAGGTTATGACCTGAAAGGCCAGTAACAAGAATTTTTGCTACGAATGAGGAGCGCTTAAGTTGGAAACAGTCAAGGAAAACAAAAGAGGAATTTGAGCAGAACATGGGATGAATATGAGCAATCACGGTGTGTGGGAGCCTTCAAGGAAGGTGAATATGAGCACAGAATGTTATTGTGTGAGCTATTCCCAGTAGCTGCTGCTGTTTTACACTGCCACCACTACTTATTTCATTTCACCATGTACAGCGGTGATTGCATATGTCAAGAGCAGGGGTTCTAGCAAGAACATATGCAGTAAGGGATTGGTACAGTGGGAAAACTATGTTTTGTATAAGAAGAGGCTCAATGTACGTGTAGAGGGGAGAGGGCTGTTCTCACAAATACACTAAGGGAATAAATACAGTGGAAGGAGGGAAGAAAGGTGGAGGGAGCAAGAGGTGGGTTGCTGTTTCAGATAAAGGACAGTTCTGGCACAAGAACAATGTATGCGTATTCTGACTGTCAGTAAGACAGGCTGGAGATTTTAAAAAGGTCCCTAATCTTTAATACAGGAAAAGCTGCAGCTGCCTGGCTGTAGAAGTAGTGGGTTTAAAACAATTACACTTGTTTGAAGACATACACCAACATCCTTACAAACAGGCCTTTTATGACTTGGTAACATCACAGGATAAGGGACTGGAGTCAAGCGACCCAGAAGATCCATTCTATTTTTTACTCTCTGTATTTGCCATATGTGTAAGCATTTGGCTGAATCACCAGCTGAACGGCTTAGTTTAACAGGGTGAAGGAAGAACAAGGGGTATTTTTGTCTTTAAAAGACAAGTAGCAGCCACAATAGGAAGATATAGTAGAGTACACCTCAGTTTTCAGCTCCGGTGCAAGCTTTTCACGTGGCTCATTTGCCTTGACTGAAGTGCAATTAGATGCAAACACCTCAGATAATGTGGAGTAGTGCTGAGAGTTACGCTAGCATAAAATCCCTTGAGAACTTTCCAGTAGTTTGTATTTCTGTAGTTACATTTAACTTCTCTATCTATGAGCACAAACAACTGTATTCTTCTTCTCCTTTCTCCTCCTTCGCCCCTCCCTGTTTTCCCAATTTTATTCCTGGTAGGACAGGAAAAGCAATTTAGCAATGGAAAAATTGTGCTGGATGCAGTTCAGGTTCAGTATTGTCAACACAATTGTTAGTAGTTTGTGGCAGCAAAATGCTTCTGGTGTTATAAGAGAAATTAATTAGGATTCTCATTTTCTTCTCTTTAAATTATGCCAGACTTCATTAGTCGGACTAAGCATATGGCACTTGTTTGAAAACTGCTATTGCTCTTATCTTTGGCTATTAAGTGAACAGGACCAGGGAGAGAACACATGACTTGTTCAGTTATTTAATATAAAATTACTTTTATGGTATTGCTGAATCACAGTGTCAACTAAACATCAGCGTGAAATTCCAAACTGATAGCCTGTGGAGGCAAACATACTGAAGAGCAAAGCTCAGCGTACTGTGTATTTCAAACTTATAGCCAGGTATGCACAATTAGCACTCAAAAGTCACCTTATCAGTGCTGAAGTCAAGCCAGGGTTTTGATGAAACAGTAAACCAGTCAGAAAAAAACAAAGTATGCTGACTTCAAGAGGGGAGGGTATTTGGGGGATAAGGGGAAAATAGGAAGGAGGAGGACCAAGCAGTCCTTCATTTATTTTGCTAAGCTTGAAAATTGATCTGCACTACCAGATTATTTGCCTGGCTGGAGTCCAGTTCACTTCAACTTTGAGAGATCAGGCCTTAATTAGCAAGCATTTCAGTGAAAGTAGAGTGCTAATGGGAAGTGTGAAGGTTGCACCTAAAAAGCAAGGAAGAGAGAGATCGTTGCAGCTGGGAGAGAGGGATCATCACCTGTGTGCTTGCTGTTGACATGAGCCTTCATATCTGCCTCTTCCATAGTGACGAAGTCACATGCTGTGCAGCAGATGGAGAACATCCACTGCTCTTTATCCACATGGAGGGACATATGACTGACAAACTGGACATTCATCTCCGTCTCAAACCCACACACGTGACAGCTGCAGGCAGAAGGGAATTCAAGAGTAAGAAACATTAATAGACAAACCACAAACATAAGCGTATTGCCTTTCCCTGAATTTGCAAGAAAAACTCACTACACAGATTTCTTCTCTTCCTCACTGTTGCGCGTTCACTTTTGTCTGCTGAACTGCCTTTGAACTGGTGGCCATGCCAATGTGATTAAGGGCAGGCACAATGCAACAATCCCGTACATGCTATAATGATGCTAAATAATCATAAAGTTAATTAAAAACTACAGATTCCAGATGCTGCGCATCACCTAGCTGATTCCTTTGGGCAATAAAAGGCATTGCAGCTTTGCCAAGATGTTTAGTACGGCTGATACACTGACAAACGGAGAGCTTGCTGCACACTCCAGGAGTTATTTTCAAGCCCTGGAATGGTTCCCATGCCAAACTGGGATCTTGTGCAAAACTGCCTGGCAGTTTCAGTGTAAGCAAGTAAAAATGGCTTCAAACATTTCTTATGCTTGACTGCAAAACAGCAGTCATCAGCTATGCAAATAATTAGCAGCGATACAGATTTCACAGCCAGTGCATAAACAGAGTGATATTGAGAGGCAATGGAAAGGGCCCTTTAATTTAACTTTCTTTACAGAGTCCCTCCTCTTGCTTTGATTAGGCCATTAACATTTAAAACAAGCCAAAAACATTTTAAAAGGCATATACTCTAGGGCACTATTTTGCTTTCCCAGGAGGATGGACTAGATAATCTAATCCAGCAGGTCTCATTTATTTCTTACTTCTATGATTTTGTAATTAAATCTGCTCTTGACACTTTGAATAAAACTAAGAGTGATTTGCTAATCTGCTTGGCCACTAGAGTGCATATCAGTTTGCAGAGCGCACAGCAGTGCATACGACAAGGAGAATGTCCAAATAACCATTTTATCTGGGGAATTCCTTTTAATTTTTCAGGTAGATTCTCCTAAAGGTTTTCCTTCTTTGATCATGTTGTTCACTGAATGTATATACCCCTAGCAAATGGAGGAAACTTACATCGATATAACAATTCTTATTACACTTCACTATTTGATTTCATAGATTTGGCTGAAAACAACGGAGCTGTCGGAGGCAACTGGAAGCACAGCGCTTTAGATTTGCTGTGAATCTCTCTACGTGATGGGATGTTTTCAAACACGAAACTGAAATGAACACTGCATAAAAAGGTAGAGAGGCTTCTAAGAGCCCAGCTGCCTCACAAAGCCATTTTAAAAAAACAACCCCACACCAAACACCAGAGCTTTTCCCAACGGCTAGCCAAGTCAAACAGCATGAGGCAGCTAGCTGGGTTTTGCTGCTTAGCTTAAGTCAGATAGGGCAAGGCAAATACTTTCATGGCAGTTCCACCCTGCAACACCAGAAGGGTGGTTCTGTAACACGTCCTTAGCAGGCAGATAAGACATTCAGATTCCAGTGCCTGGTGCACAGCCCTTGTCTGGGTCCTCACCTGTAGTAATAAGGGTGCTTCTTTCCATCGCTGCCTTCAGAAGTGACAGCACTGACAATGTCCTCAGTGTCTGTACTCACCAGCTTCACAGAATGGACGGTCAGGTGCTGGTTCAGATTAGCACGGCACTTAGCAGCATAGGGGCACAAGTGGCATTTGTATTTTCTTTCTTCTGAAAATGAAACAGGAAACCTTAAATGTATACTTCATTTTGAAGCAAGCTATTTTTAAAGCTGCCAATAAGCAAGTATGCATTCCTTTGGGTTTCTCTCAGCAGCTTTCAGAATGAGGTACCTTGGAAGCTCGACATTTTGGAAACTTAAAGGAGCTCACAGCAATTACTCAGAAAGAAACTAAGTTGGAGGTAGTTTAGGGGTAGTTTTAACTTGCTCTACCATTTGTAGTCAGATAATATAAAACTTTATAAACTGGAAAACTGGGGTAACTGCTACTCTGAGAGCTGCAGCAGAGCCAGGAGAGAAACAGGTCAATAATCTACAACTACTTCCTTGACTTGAGTTTTGGGCCCAGTTATTCTTGAGGTTGCCCATGTGATCACACTTGCAGAGAGTTGATGGTTGATGATTTTGTATTAAAATCTGACGATGGGGAGGAAAGGGAATGCTGTATCATTAGGCCAGTTCCGAACACAAACTAAGGAAAAAACCTCACTCAGAGAACAGTTGAAGAAATTAAAGAAATTCGTCACACATTTCTGATGCTACACAACTTAAAACAACTTAAAGTAAAAATGATTTTGTTTTAAATTAAACATTTCTAAATCCTGGCAGCACATTTTTGTACATGCCTGGCTTTATTTTGCAAAGAGTTGATTAAAATAACCAAACATTACATCAGCTTTTACAACCTTTCCCTCTGAGGAGCTGCTCTAAATCTGAAATATAACGGTACAAGTGTTAAGGGAAAGGCATTCAGTAGAGCAGCTGAGGAGTAGGAAAACCCCACACCACCACAGATCAGAGCATTTTGAGCCTTTTCAGCATGGCTTTACTAGATGGTACAACATACACTGGCATTATACCAACAATATTTTTCAGCACTGCATCAGAAATTCTTGCTTTCAAGTGTTATTTCGTGCAGTGCACCTCAGCAGGCTGACAAGGTGTATCTTCTATATAAAAACTCTGTTAGTCTCAGTTGATTTGAAGCTGGTTCACTTTAAGTTGGTGTGGGGTAGAACAGCCCCTGTTCCTCTCAGAACTGGATGATGAGAGTAAAGCCGAATGACAGATATTCAATCCTTTCAGTTTTACCAGATCTGAAACACCAAGGCCAAATCTTGTGTTGTTAGTGACGTTTAAAAAGCTTATCAGGGGAGTGTAAGAAAGGCTGTGCCTTCTCTTCAGAACTCCATTCACAGGCTTAGTTAACCGGTTGGTATCTACAGGCTGGTCTACCAGAAACTGGACAAACTTGAAATTACACATTTTGTAAAAATAAATTACAAGTAGGCTGTAAAGGAACCAGAAGTTAGTTAACTCCCTGAACACCAGTCTGACATTCTTTCCTGTTTCCGTGCTTGGCTCTGCTCTAAGTGCAAGGAGCTGAGGATGGCTCACACACTCTTCTGCTTACCTTCTTCCCCCTCCACTTAAACAAACCATGACAAGCACACAGATTTCCTCAGTGCTGTAACAAGCAATTGGCTTACCTGTGTGCAGTGAGAGATGCCGGGACAGAGTCTGCTGTCGACCAAACACTTTTCCACACACGTCACAGGGAAAGAGCTGGTCATTAAATTTCCAAGAGGGCAATCCATTTCCCACCTCCAGCCCCAGCTTTTCTGTTTCTATGCCAAAAAACATATAAACAAGAAAGTAACAGTTTAAGAACTCTGAAGACTTGCAGATTTCATTAAGAGAGTCCTGTAGGTGTCACATAAAATGCAACCTCTCGGCTGCATGCTGTGTGATCTGGCACATGAGTTCATGTGGAAAGGAAACTCCAATGATAGGAAAGGAAATTAATCTTTCATACAGCATCTTTCATACGTACTCTAAAGCAGAACACTTATCAAAGTGTTCTAGACATAGACATAGTCAAGGAGTTAAACCAAATTATGTAAAGAAAGTCAGGAGTGAGCAAGGCAAAGCATTAACCTCTAATTCTCTTTTTGTGGAGAGACCGTTCCTTTGGCTTTTTCAATCACCCAGCTTTGCATGGTGCATGAATAAGGCCTGGTCTGAGATGGTGGTCTGTTTTATACTGGATTATTATTATTATCACGGCTGAAGGAAGATTTCCAAACCTTTTCTTTTCTACTGACACAGGAATTTTTGCTACATGAGCACTAATACATTGAAGGAGAACAGAAGATTGCTCAGACAAACGTTAAACCAAGAGGACGCAGCACGCCAGTGAGTGGCTGGCATCTGGGATAAGCTCTACCCAGCACCTGCTGTCCTCAGGCATTACAATCCCCAGCAGCTTACGGGGCTACCCACTGAAAAACCTGAGACCCAGAGCAAGCCGTTATCTTTAAAAAAGTGGGTTTAATTGTTTTGAGAACTGAGAGAGTCTGCCATACAAAAGAGAAACTCCCCGCAGCATAAAACACAGACATGAAGGCACTCTGTACGGAAGTAGAGAGAAAAGGACTGGGAATAAGGAAGAGGAAAAAAGGTACATGGTACTTCAAGAAGTTAAAAGCATGGCCAGTTTTGATCTGGACAGAAGGGAGCAGACAGCCGATGGAGACTGGGGATAGCAGTAGTACTACTCAGCTCAAGAGAAACAGTATCGGCAAGCCCTGTGTAAAGAAATACTCTCCACAAGGGTCCTGTTCCCTGAGGAGAAGGCACCGCTGTTGTAAGAGGTGCACAAAACTGGAAGCGCACTCAGCAGCTTTCCAAATACAATAACCAGTGTTGAGGGGGCTTGGTTTAAAACTTACTTCTGGTAAAAGATCTTCTGTTTTCACTGGAATGAAAGATGCACCACGCAGAGCGCCTTCCTCCAAACGAACACCGCCTCTGGGACTGCTGCCCAGAACTAGTGCCACCAGTGCCTGTGTGCATACCGTGACGGAGGAAAACCATTTGGCTGGGATTTTCAGGTAAACAGGGGAAAGGAGCCGAGGACAGGAGTACAAAAATGGTTATTGAGTGTATGTTACTATCATGGAGGCTAGCATTCAGCAAAGTCTTCATCCGATCGAGCACTGAGGAATAAAAACCCCCGTTGTACAGGCAGCCCCCCACTGACAGAGTCACTTACCACTGCAAATCTGACCGCCATGTCTGAAAGGGTCTCTCCTTCACAGATAGGTGTCCAGACGGCTCCATTGGGGTTTAGGCAAAAAGCTGTCAAATATTGTAGCTAATTCAAGCAATAATAAAAAAAATGCCTTATTTGGGGCAGAGATTCCACCTAGCAATCTCAGCAAGTTTAGGAATGGTCATACTTGCCAGCCCCTTTTCAGCTGCTTACTTTCTCCTGTGACCCTGTAATATGTACAGTATTCAGCACACCAGAGGAATTACAAGGCGCCTCTGAGTGCTACCACCCAACGACACATTTTTCTTAAAAGAATTTCTAGTTAGAGAACAAGTTCTGCCTACTCAAAATAGTAATTTTGTGAAATTAAAAAGGAAGACCCCCCATACCCTAGGGCTGTAAGTGACCCACAGCCTCCAAGAACTTCAATAAAGAATGATTCTTTCAGTGTTACTATCTTTGAGTTCAAAACAATGGAAAAATCTGACTCTCTACTAATGCTACAGATGTTTTAGCAGAGCTTTTTGAGTACATCATCAAAACAGTGCTTCAAAAGAGGAATATGGTAATAATTGTAAGAGAAGGTCACAAGGGTGTAGGTTGCTTCAATACGGTCACAACAAAAATGAATTAATTGTGACACATACCAAACAAGCAGGCCCAATTAAGTAAATAAGTCTCTTAACAATTCACTTCAGCATTAGTCATCAGCCTTCTTTTATCTCTTAAGAAGAAATATGATATCCCTTTCCCTATGGTGAATTTATAGCTATCAGTTCTGGGAAGCTCATGGGAAGCTGGAAAAATATCAGCTTTCTGATTATATTGACCTGGTGAAAGCCAGCCCCTTGCAAAGCAGCTGCGTATCTTTCATTGATGCAGAAGAGGGTACCATAGGTGTTTCGAAAGTACTTCTATTTAAAGATTTATTCCTGGAGTCCTAACTACAGTGCTTCTTTCTTCTCTTTCAGCTGAGTCTTTTCTGTGTAGCGAAGAGCTTTTTCTATTCAGCAAGCTTCTTACCTTGTTCAGTGGCAAACCAGAGCTGGTCTCTGATGCAACGACCCTCAGCACCTTCTGAGAGACTTCTCAACCCCTAGGGAAACTACCTACGTCCACCCACCTTACCCTCTGGCCAGCTTTGTCTGCGTCCCTGGTCCAGAAATCTTCCCAGAATATACCCAGCAACTGACCTCGCCCGTGACCTGAAGAATCAGGTGAGTCAACATCCACATTCAATCTTTGGGCTCTGTCTCTAAGGAATGCCAGGGAATGGTGTTTTCTGCAAAGTGAGTACGAGTCCAGCGACTCTGAGACTGTAATATTGGTTTGTGCACGGTGTTCTCTGCGTATCCCAAAGCGTGCTACCAAGACAGTCAGCACCGTTATCCTTTAAGAACACTTTACACAATGGCCAGGAAGAAGTTGGACTGAGACCATCTAATGTTAAGTAATAAATCACCATTGTGAGAGATGTCCCATAGAAATCCATCTTTCACTATGACATCCTTATACTAAAATTAAGAAGAAGAAGAAAAAAAAAAAAAAAGACTTGATATAAGACTTCTGCTTTAAACAAATACTCCACACTAAATTCCAAAACTTCTATGTTAGCATACATGACAAAATAATATTGAAATTATTAAGTAATAGACCGCATTTCTGTGTGGGTTCTGGAGTTTAAAACCAAATAAGCTTAGTAAAATGGAAAGCCTCTAAGTTCTCCAGTACATCATTAAAAGCTAATAGATTAAGACTCAGTCTATCACAGGCTAGTTATAAACTTATTTTGAAATCATTTAGCATAGAAGTCTTAAGAGCTAAAAATTCTATGCAAACGTAAAACTTAATTCTCCATGAAAATTAGTGAAATATATCTTTAGGGACACCTTTCCTGCCCTTCTGTGTCACCTGGTGTCATTTCCCTACTAACCCCAAGTCAACGTCATAACAAGTAGCTGTGTAAAGCTGATCATCCAGGCTGGGGTTAGAAACTGCTGGGACCATCACCATCTGTATTTCCCCTGAGGTGAGAATAAAGTGGACATCAACTGCACAAATATTTTGTCCTCCTCTTGCCCCTCCAAATAGATTAATTCCTGGCAAACAAAGCGCAGCAGCTTGAGACAGTTACTATTTACCCCTTTCCTAAGCTGTCGGGCATAATTCTGAACATGTATGTATTCTCAGTTTTCACATTTAGCGATTAATTTTTTTTCTCTCATTCTCAAACTGGTAATATCAACATGGAAAGTGCTTTAACCACCCCTTCTAAAAAGCCTTCAGCCTAACTTTTGTCAAGAAATGTTTAGAGAGGATACCGTATATCTGGTTGAAGCTGTAACTGAAGAAGAGAAGAGTGTGACCTGAATACATGAGTAACTGCCCAGAGTCACCACATCAGCCTTGTGACTGCTAGTAGCTGTCATGCACAAAAAGTTCCTCCGGGACTGGCTGTGGACTCTGACATGTGGTACTCTGATAACTTTTTTTTTTTACCTAGCTTACACATTTTTCCATTACTGCTTCATGGTGGTTTATACTACATTATGTTTTAATCTGTTGTTCAATACCATGCTTACCTTTATATCTTTCTACTAATAACTGAAAGAATTAAACCACTATTTAACTGAAAAAGACAAAGCTAAGAAAACAAACAAAAAGCATGCCAAAGTGTCATTCAAAGAAGATAATTCGTGTTTATAACCTTTGCTGATTTACTGACTGCTCTCACATCCTATAACTCACTTAAACAGCTGCTTCTCTGTTTCATCTTCAGACCTCCATAGACCTTGGAAGCAACAAAATCCACAAGGGCAAATCCTTATGGTCACAGAGAATCCTACAAATACAAATTAAATAGATTGTCCTTTGCAATAAGTATTCCTTACAGGGGTGGAAGTGAGAGGTGCTGATGAGCCTTAACAAGGAAGGTCAAAATTTATTATCTCCATTCTTCTGGAAGTGTGTGTCATATTTATACATTGGGTTATTTAGACAGTTTGACACCACACAGATGGTCAAGAAGAAATTAGGTAAGTAATTTTGAAAATGAAATGAACAGAAATCCTGTGAAGGCAGAAAACAGAGAGTGGTGTTAGACTATTTTCAATTGCTCCTGCTTGCAAGCCAAATGCGATGAAGTTAGATGTCTAGAGGATCTGATGACAGAACAGCCACCCGGTGTCAGGCTGAGAGCTAAGAAGGAGGGGTGTCCAAACTTAGAACAGGAGGTGAACTGGGTAAAGGTAGAGGATAGCTGATGTAGAAAAAGGTGGAAAGAATGTTTGCAGTACCTCCCTCATATTCCAGGGGATAAAACTTGATGCAAAGAATACAAGATGCAGAAGGAAGCTCCCATGGGAGAATGCATCTAAAAAAATTCCACCAAACCAGAAAATGAATGAGGTAACCAGGTTTGTGTGAGCTTATGGCAAGAGGATGAACACCACCAGTAGTGCAGACATCCCACAGCAAGGCACCTCCCTTTGCTCAGAAAGGCTTGGGACATTAAACAGTCATCAGATTTACAGCCTGAAGTGGGCTGCCGCTAGCCTGTCCTTTTGCAACCAAGTATATTTACCCAAGAGGTAAATATACTGTATGCAGCTCTATATGAATGTCATAAAAGATTATTCCATTTGTGAGGTTATCTCTATTTTGTTATGTCTAAAAGCAAAAAAGTTCAAGAAACAATCTGTTCAGAAACAAGGTATTCAGGTCAGGCAATCCTGCAAACACTGCTTTAGAAAGTCAGTTGGTCAAGTTCCCCCCCCCCCCGCCCCCTGCTTCTGTCTGCATTCATCTATGTTATTATAATGTCTTCCTACTTTCTGGAGTGTCCCCATCATCTAAGATACATTTTAATGCTTTGGAGCCTTCCACTTACATGTTCATCTATCAGCTCTGGCAAGCACCCTGTATCTAAAAATTGAGAACTCCTTTTTCACAATATGAGAACGTATTTGTGAAATATGTGATTAAGGCTTTGCTGCAAGCTTGTTTGCCAAAAGCCTGCGAAAAGCTCACAAGCTCAAAAATACATTGACTCTATGAGATTGCAGTGCTCCAAATACTATATATCTTACTCCCTTCCTAACTTACTTTCACAAAGGTTTTATCTGTAGCACCAGAATTCTTATTTCTAGTAAGTCAGTTAAAATAAACGGTGGAATCCTTCTAGATACTGTAGTTCCCAAATAAGATAGGTCTTGTGACTTACCCAAGGTATCTGTGATCCTGAGTGGTCCTGCAGTCTTCATTTGTCACTGCCAGCATCACGGCAACCTGTCCGGTCTTATTTTAGGATGTATCTTTTACTGAGAGCAGACTCATTCACTATTAGGCAGTGACAAGCCACTGCTTTTTTGCCATAAAAATTTTCTATATTCCTCACAAAAATAAAAAGAAGTAAGATAAACTCAAGCTCAGCTGAAATTGCAAGCTGACCTTTGAGGCTCTTTTTGCCTGACCCCTTTGTGGTGTTTTTTTAATGCCTTTTTGCAGCTATTAAAAGCAGTCAGTGCTATCCCCTCTAATATCAATTCCGGGACATCTGTTCAGACAAACCCAAGTCCTGTAAAAGGACTGTAAGCAGAGCCCTGTGCCCAAGCTAGCATGTTTGAAGCATGAACAAAGGAAAGGTCTACGTAGCCATGCTCTCAGTCACAACATGTGTCTGGTATGAGAAGTTATTAGAAGGGATTTAATAATGCTGTAATAATTTTTTTTAAAAAGATTAATTAATGCTCAAATAACAGAACCCAAGTTCCGCTTGTGAAGGGGGCATGTACTTTTGGTTTCTTATGTCTTGAAAAACTGCACTTTATCAAATAGACAGTCTGAATGACAGAACAACAGAGCACAGAGGAAGCAGAGAAAGTCTCCTTGCTAAATAAAAGCTTTGCCAACTAATGCTCTTAATTTTTTTCTCAAATACTTTTGCCAATATCTAATATTACTACAGAGTATGGTAAAAAGCAGTAATGTTATGATCATTTAAAATCCTTGACATGGAAGAAAATATAACCCAAGTGATTTTAGGTATCAGTAGCATGGTGCTTAAGTTGCTCTGTCTAAAAACATCAACCATGAAAGCTGGAAATATTTCAATAAAGAGCTTGAATAACCCACAAAAAGAAACATTAGTATTGTGCGGGAAGTTCTCCAAGTATGCAATGATAGGCAACAACACTCAAAAAGGTCACCGAGAAATGATAAAGATGTTCAGGTTTGTGAAAAGAATAAAAACAAATAAAAGATGAACTTTAAAGGTGCCTCCATAGAGGAACATGGGCAAAACAGTGAAGCTCACTTCACTGCCAAGACTGAGCCCATTGCTCAAAAAAGGAGAGTCAGAAGCTGGGTGAGAAAAGCAAAACCTGAGTCAGGGCAAAGACAAGGAAGGGACACACTGACTTCAAAACACAAGGCAAATCCCAACCTTGCACCTTTGTATCAAAACTTAACACCTATTTTAACTTCACTCAAAACCCAAGACTTCTGAGTAAACACCAAGATAACCTTCATCTGCATTATAAAGCCTTTAAACTTGCTTTTAGTGTCTGTATTAAGCTCAAAATGTAAGAAACATCCAAGAGAGAAAATCCCCAGTTCAAAACTTAAATCAGCCTATGTAAATTCTGTGCAAGATGGCTGGAGTTGTAGATTTTTAAGGAACCCTAAAGCTGCAATAACATTGCAGTCATTTCTTGAAAATTATTTTTACAACATTTACACTGTGACATCAAGTTGAGGATAACACTGGACAACACCCTCTATTCTCCCCAACTTGTATTACCCACTGTACTGCTTTAGCATAAAGCATGAACAGGATTGTCTCGGTGGTAACTTCATTCCTTACACAATAAGAAAGAATAGAACAATATAAAATTCCTGACATATAGCAAAGTAAGGCCCTGAGCTGTGAATTTACTGGCCAGAGAGGAGGAGTCCTGGAAAAGCCCCTGTAGCTCGCTGCACAGTGATTTCCTCAATCATTCACATGACAACCACAGTGAAGAAGGTCAGTTGGGTTTCGTGACTATAGATGAAGTAATGCAATATGGCCCAGATGGAAACGGGTTAATTTTTTTCACTGAGGGAGTTGAGACATTGCAAGAAAGGGATAGGAAGGAAGCACCAACAAATCCGCTCCCCCCAAAGTGTTTTTAAAAGCTTACCTGATCTTTGTCAGCCAAGTGAATAATCAATCAGTCCTTTTAGTAGGAAAGAGCTCCATCATCGTAACTTCACTTTTTTTACTTGTTTAGAAATAATAGCTATTGCAAATAAAAGTTAAGTTCTGCATCTGTTGTCAGAGAAAAACCTGATACTATGCTCTCTGTTATCTTTATATATGTACAATATATTTTATTTCAATATAAGGCTGGAATATCCTCCTGTAAATACCTTCAGGATAACCGTAAGGTGTGCCATAATGAATTTACATAAGCTGCCTCTAATTCACTGCCAAGCAGGTGGCTCTCACATTTAGCTCAACCATTTACACTGCTTGTAACATTCAGTTTGGGTTTTACAACACTGAGCTCCTATGAATTTATGAAACTATGATTTGTTCATATTGTTATTTTTAAACCACAACAAATTAATTTCCACAATGCTGATATGTTGCTACCCTTTTAATTTCTTTCCTACATTTCTGCTTAAGACACACTTCCTAAGGACCATTATGGTGTGTGTATAAATTTTCCTTTTTTTCTTTTGTTTTTGTCACTATGCCAGTTTCTACTTGCAAGTCCACCTGAAATAGGGTTTTTTCTTTCATAGAGAGAAGGTAATGACACATCTAGGGCACTTTGCAGAGGCTAACAGTAGTACTCCCCATCCAGAATTCTGATACAAATTAAAGACAAATCGGCCTTTAGACTACATTTTTCTTTTCAGCCTTCTGCATCCTTTTTAGTGAAGCAAATGCTGCTGTACTAGAGAAACTGTAAGCTAGTGACCAGCAACCTCAGTGGGAGAATGCAAAATAAAGCCTGACGGAATCCCTCTTCCTGAGCTGAACTGACTTAACACAAAAGAGTCAAAACTAGATGAAAGCAACTGGGAACATTCGGCCAGATCCACCTTTCCATGTTTCAGTAAGCTGACAGGGAAGGGCACCACCCTTCACAGTAAGTGGCTGCTGTAAAAGAAAACGTTCTTACTGCTTTTATTGGAGATTCACCAAGTGATAAGCAGCGAATCTGCCATTTCCTTGTACAGAAACTCACTCTTCTAAAGATGTACCTCTCTCCTTGCTCTCTGTCATCACAACCGCATGCATCTACCTGCAAACCATCCTCTCTTCCTTCTGCATTGCTCTCCCATCTGTCTTCTGCTCAGGTTGCATTTGCAGGGCACTAGTCAGCACCACAACTGCCCCAAACTCAACTAAAACACCCAGCAACCAGCAGGGCAAATGTGTACCCAGACTGAAATCATCCTGTAGAAGAAAAAAGAACCCCTCTTCAGCTTTGCTTAGACTATTTTTAAGCAGTGGTCTCTTTTTTAATATTAACTGTGCAAGCAGCCTGATGAATTTTGCATTTAATTTACTCTTAGGCAGACAAATATTATAGAAGACAACCTTGTCCAAGATAAGATAGGTGAGGACTGGTGAGTCCCAAGGTAACTCTAAAAAGAGATGTCAGGAATGATGTGTTCCAATTCTCTTTGGAGTGTGAGAAAAGTAATTTTAAAACCTATCTTTCTGTTTCATGTTGAGCTTGTATTTGGAAAAAATTCATATTCAGGAAACAGTCTGACTCAGGGTTGATGTTCACTTTCACAAAAGATTCCGATATTAAGAGAGGCAAAGGAGGATATGAAAGTATCGAGTAAGATGCAGAGTCTAAACCACACCATGCTGAGTATTTATAAACCAAATGCCTCATCTACCAGGTCTCCTTCAAGAGGTTATTTTATCAACACTATAGCTTTGCTACGGCGTTTATATCACAGAATAAGAGCTGGAAGGGACCTCAGGAGGCCATCATCTCTCTCACCCAGAGGCACACCAAACATACCTGTCAGTCCCAAGAGGTGCTTGTCTAACTTTTTAAAAAACCCTCCTGTGAGAGAGGTTCCACAGCCTCCTGTGACAGTTGTGCCAGTGCAAAACCATCCCACTGCTAGAAAGTTTTACTTGGTGCTTAGCTTAAATCTCCTCTGCTGTCATTTAAGCCTGTCATTCCCTATTCTGCTCATGTGAACATAGGCAAGGTTTATTCTTTTTCTCTCAAATCTGTCATTTTACATATTTGAATATCATTATCTTGTCTCCCCTCTTTTCTCCTCCAAACTAAATAAACATGAATTCTTCAACTTTTATGCACAGCTCATGTTTTCTAAACCTCTGATCACCACTGTCCTCCACATTGCTTTTGGATTACAGAGGCCAAAACGGAATTTAGGGCTCCAGCTGTAGAGCAGAATTGCCACGTGTGCCTTACAGACAACATTCCCAATATCTCAGCTGGCTGTTTGCCCTTTCTTCAATGCGTACAATGTCAGCTCTACATAATATCTGACCAGGACTAATCCAGATCCCCCCCTTAAGCTGCACTGCCTGGGCATTCATCCCTCCACTCCAGACACAGAATTTTGTCCTCACTGAACTGGTTACCATTTTCCAGACATTTTCTTCAGTTCATCCAGATAAGACTGAACTCTTAATTTTGTCCTCTGAAGTGCTTACAGCATGTCCATGCATGGTCACCAGGACATGCAATAAACACGCTTTCTCTTCCATCATCCACAACATTAATAAAAGAACTAATTAATGCCAGAGCAAGCACAGACCCCTGCAGAACCACACATGGTCCTTGGGGTTTTACAGCTACACTTAACCACTTAATTACAGGTAGACCTACTCTCGGTTTCCCTGCTTACTATGAGCATGTGGTAGGAAGCAGTGCCAAAAGCCTCACTCAACTCAAGAGGTCAAGTCTCTTTAAGGACTGGTAACAGCTATTGTTAGGCTTCTTTCCATACAAATTTCCTATTTGGTTACAGTTGTCCTTCTTGAAGTCAACTGCTGTTATTTGGCTGTTTTCCCTTCTTCCTTTCCCGAAAAACATATTCTATCACTTCATGGTCATTCTTCACCGAGCTGCTTTCCATCACCTGCATCAAAACACAGGTCCCAAGAACTTGCTGGACAGCCTTGTGTTGTCCTGAATTCACTTGCCAGCAGAAGACAAGGTAGATAAAATCCCACATCTCATCCTGTACTTTGGATGAGTGCAATTGCTCAGGAAGCCCTTCTCAAATTTGACCTCCACTTGTGCTACGCATTTATTTTAAAATACTGATAGTGACAATTATTTTAGTTTTTTAAAAAATCACTTGCTGTTGAGTAACTATGAGACTCCGAAGACATATATATAAAAAAATAATGCTAAGAGATGCCAAAACCTGCCCTGTTTGAAAAAGTATAAAACCCAGTTGCTAAGTTTTGGGTTTCCATGTGGGATCAAACAGTTACCTTTGGTCATTTTGCTTTGGATTTTGATGTTGATGATATTTCTTAACAGCTTTTGGTTTGCTGGGTTTAATGAATGGGGTCTAGTTTGAGTTAATTCTGAGCGAAGTTACTTTGTTCTTCTGTCTTTTACCATGAGGTTGATCCTACTCTAGGAGGAACAAACATAAAAGGGAAATGAAATAAAAATAAATATTTTTGCCTCTATGAAAAGACTGCACAGTATTAGAGGGGAAAAAAGTTACTCTGTATAAAGGTAGCCCATCATAAAACAAGGATCACAAATTGTCAGGTGGTGTCTTTTCAGGACAGCCACTAGACATGAGCCTGAATGTGTAGCTTTCTGTTTGTCTATTTTAATTAACACCTTTCATCTCAAAGGTCCTGTAAATAATTGACAAAATAATTAGTGCAGTAACTTCACAAGGAAAAGAAGTGAACTCTGTGTGCCCATAACAATTCATGCAAAGTCCTGCTATTTAGGATGTGTTGTATTGAGAGGGGGACTGGCTGATTCAGCAGGAGTTTCATGTGTGCTTCAGAAGGATCTGATCACATTCACCTTAGTTGCTGTGGGAATGGCCGATAAATACAGCTTGTTGAGAAAAATTAAAACATGTACAACTATGCACATGCTGCACGTTTCACTTGTCCTACTTTAGCCAAAGAATGCACCATGCATGTTTGAGCAAAAGGCGATTTGCTGATTTGAAATGGTCTGTTCTGCAGAATAATATTTTCAGTTCTGAGAGGGACTTGGTTAGTTATGAAGACTGCGTGGCTGCTCAGAACAGTCGCTATTACTCTATCACAGATCTGCAACACACATGCACTAGATGCAAACCTGTTTGGCAACAGACCCAGAAAAAGCTGCAAGGGAAATGTGATGCTGTAATCGGTTGCAACTGTGTTGGTCACGATCCCATTAAATGAATCAGAAATTTGGAACCCTCTGCTTGATGACCGTAGTGCAAAGTGGTTGTCAAGGCAGCTGGGTGTGTAACGAAAGAAGGCTGCATCCAGGCAGACAATCATGGGAATCTGAAGACAGGGTGCAATAGATAAAAACCATCCTAGAGCCAGAGCCACTGTCACACAGTTTAGCACTGAATTATGTTGAACAAATTCTGCAATGTCTGCCTTGGTTTGGAGAACTATGCCAAGCACAGCCCACTTCTATAGCTGTCCAACTCACTCTCCTTCCTAGAATCACTTCCCACCACTTGCCAGCTATCCGTCTCTTGTTATCAGACTTCAGAGAGCAACCACGGTGACTTACAGTCCTTAGCCTTCTAGAGAGTGCAAAGACAGAGTGTAAACCAGTCAATGTGTACCCAAAAGACATTCTTTTTGTGTGAAGAATGAAAGAAAAATGCACGTTGGAGTTAAGGAACTAAAATCAGTTACTCAAATCAATCTGCCACTCTGTCACAGAAATTTTCCAACCATCTATGAAGCTGTCATACAGGTTGGATTTGTCAGAGGGATCTCTCCAGTATTCTTTTTCATGCATCTGCATGGATTTTTACACAAACACATATGCACACACATGCATACACATACACAAAAAGAAGAGTATCTGCTGAATCCTACCCCAGACAGGTATCAGAAGAGGAATAAAATTAAATGGGTGTTTTTAAGGACCAAGAGAACCAGACACTGCAGGGCTTAGTGAGTACCTACCATTGAGTTCTCCAGGCAGCAGTTACAGCAGTGTGGCACCCACCTCCAGCTCTGCTTTCAACAAGCACATTCCACAGAAATACTAAAATAGAAATAAACAGGACCAAGTTCCTGATGGAGCATGCCTTGCGTGCTGAATTAAGTGCCACTACGCTTTTCTACCCTGCCCGGAAGCCAATAGGGGTCAGGCACTCTCATCATCAAGAAACTGAAGGGGTTATCTAATGTCCTGGGTGGGCAGAGCTCATAACTCCGACCAAAACTGAAAGAAAATAAAATGACCAAACACGCTAATAATGGGATAAAGTGGAGGGATGGGGAAAATGCAGTATATAAAAGTCAATTCACATGCACATGCACTCCCTCGGCAACTATATTGGCAATAAAAATTGCTGTTCCACCACAGGGACAGAAAAGCTGCCAGGATCTTGAAATATTATTTTAGACTTTTAAAGAAGTCTGAAGTCCCACAAACATAATTAAGGGAGTGGAGCTTCATAGAAGGAGAGCCTGAGAGAGCTAGGACTGTTCAGCCTGGAGAAGAGAAGGCTTGATGGGATCTTTCCAATCTGCATAAATACCTGATGGGGGCAGGAATGAGATGAAACCAGGGTCTTTTCAGTGATGCCCAACAGAGAGGAGGCAAGGGAACAAATTAACACACAGGAAATTCCATTTAAATATAAGAAAATGCTTTTTTTACTGTTGAGTGTGGTCTGGCACTGGCGCAGGTTGCCCAGAGACTCTCCATCCCTGAAGATAGTCAAAACCTGACTGGACGAAGTCTTCAGCAACAAGCTTGACTCTGCTCTGAGGAAGGGGGTGGAACTAGACTTCCTATATCAACCATTCTGAAACTCTCTCAAAAATAATAATCCACAGGTTCTGGTGTCCTGAATGAATTAGAAATCAGTTGCTTGTAACTGTGCTCTTAAATCCCAGCTTTCTAGCATTTAGGACTGTGAAGAAAGTCTTCCTAAAGTAAACAGAGGATTACCCACAATGTGAAGTTGAAGGGGTTTTGGCAGGTGTAAGCAAACAACAACCACAGTAAGGTGTGAATTGTTCTAATTAACTCCATGGGTACATAGCTGGGAAGCTATACAAGGGCAATTTAAATGCCAACATTTCATCGCTGATCAGTTTAGCAGAAATCCTCGGGGCTTGTGCTTTCACAGTCCCTTAAGGCCTAAGGACATTTTCCAGGGTGACAAGAGTGCCAACAGTCCCCTACACAGAAATCAAACCCTCAAGGTGTCCCTGCATTTCTGCAGTGCAGTAACAGCGGTCTCAGGGTCAGTGTAAGGTACGTTAAAAGTAGCAAGTCTGGCAGCAGGCTGAAAGAGGAAAGAAGGAAAATTGTCACTGGCAACTTGTGAAGAAACAGAAACTATAGTTGGATTTACTCTAACCTCATATTCAATTTATTAAGGTCCTGACTTTCTTAACTAACCTAGTGATGCCCCACAATTCAGAGCTGGTTGCAGATGTTTAGTTTGCTGTGGAGCACAGGAGATCAGAATCAAGCAGAAATACTGCCGGAAAAAAGTGTATATGAATGAGCACATCTGCAGGTTGGACCAGATGCTTTAAGATGCTTTAAGCCATACAAAATTACAACATCAAGAGGTGTATTGACCTTAAAGTGTCTTTAAAAACAGATTGGGAAGGAGAAGACACATGCAAAATACTTCATACTGAAGTGTGTGGTATCTGTGCAACATGAACAGCTTGATCATTTATCAGGTTCCAAGTTAAAACTCTAAACCATCAGGAGGTATTTTTCAACTGCAGTCACAGAAGAAAGTAAACCAAATTATGTGTGGCCACAGCCACATCAGTCTCACACAAATGCTGAAATTTCACATGGCCGAAAGATACAGCCTTGCCTTTAGCCTACTCACATCCCAACATTCCTACAAACTATTAGGAAAAAAATAAAATAAAATTAGTTCACTGCTTCCCCTGATCTGGTTTAAAATGTGGCCACACAAATGTTGGTACTGTTGTGTTGGAGAACGTGCAAAGATGAGGCCCAGGGAGCCGGCAGATTTTCCTATTCAAGTATATTAAAGTTACAGTGGAATTACTGCTTTAAAGAGAAGAATTCGAAGGAGGGCGTATGAACAGTAACAGAACAAACATGTACGTCTCCTGAATAGTTCTGTAGTTCCAAACATACAAGAATCTGTTACAAATATTACCTTAGTTTGATAAACATAAATATGGGAAATGCCACTGATTTCGTTGTCAATAAAAATACTACTAATGGTACCAAGACCCAAAATTTTTGCACTATGTTTCGAGTTTTCTACTGAACTAAGTATCACACTACTGATTCAACATTGGCTTCTGGACACTTCTGGAGAGGAAGCATGGCCTGCCTGTCACCTTACAGGTCAGTAAAGGGTGTAGAGACACAGTGACAGGAGAGGCTCTGATGCATTTTCGAAAAGGTACTTGAGGGCAGAAGCTTTATTGGCTTTATTTCACTGAAATAAGTAACACCGGTAAATTTAGCTCTGGCACCAATGGACAAAATTTAAAAAGCCAGGGCTATTCATGGAGTACAACTCCCCAAACCCTACATCCTCCAGTTCCAAAGGTCTATTTTAGCCATGTAAAATTTCACTTATCACAATCAAAATCACAGTTTTGCAGGAAGTAGTACATTTTCACAAAAAGATGGATTTTTATCTTTTTTTAAACTTAATCCTCTACAGATAAAAGTGTTTCAGTATTTGACACTGTCAATGTAAATGAAGGAGAATACCAGGTCCTTAGTGAACAGGAGGAAAAATAATGAACTATTATTATACTACACACAGATACGCATGTAGAAAAAATACTCCCAAAACCCCATGGCTGAGGTCTTCACCGATATTAATGAACTGACCAGAAGAGGAACAGTGGATATCACTCATCTGCGTTTCATGAAGGCAAGTTTGATTTACAGAATGAGTCAGTGAGATAGTGGAAAACTATTAAAACACATTAAAGATTGGCTGAGGGTCAGGAACACGAGCATAATATCAAGTTTTTAATTTATCTAGTGATCTGGACTGAACTACATAGTCTGACATAAAACTCTGTTCTGTCAAAAGAAGAGTCTTACAAAACAGAAGACAAAAATGCACTTTTAAAGTGACTGTTTGAAATGAAATTTTTTATTTCTTCTCCCTACCTTTTGCTAGGCCAAAAAAGGTCATTTTGCTATTCTTATGGGGGAAAGCCGAAATTATTGTTTTGGATATGACTTTGTCTTAGATATGACTTTGATGCTATGGTAATTTTTGAGTGAAGTGTGTTTGATGTGGACATCAATACTGTTTTATTTTATTTCCATTTTTCAGTAAATGAGCTTAGTTGGACTATTTGTAATAGATAACGAAAAGTGTAATGTAACTACAATTAACTTGGTGTGGTTATTAATGCACAAAATACCTTAAAAAAGGAAGGGAAATAGTTCCCCAAATCTATCCAACACTTTTGAACTACATACTATAGGAAATTATTTTCTTCCCTTCTCAGAATATTAATTCACCACAGATTTACCAGGGAGTTACCATGACTTGTGCAGGGCTGTTGCGTCCCCTTCTGATTGCTGTTGGCGATTTCATTGTTATTTCCTTGGGTACCAGACTTAAAAGCTGCTACATGAGAACCTCTTCTGCCTGTGGTACTGCTGCTGATCAGGATTCCTTCACCTTTATTTCAGACCAAATCCATCACTATGTCATTATTTAGTTTTGGTTTGGGTTTTTTTTCCCCCAATTAATGCCCCAATCAAGTGCACCGCTCTCACACATTTTTAATACATCTTTCCTAATTATTTCGTGCTCCTTAGAGAACTTACATACTTGATATCCTACAAAATGTTCTTCCTCTTAAATACCTGATCTTGCAATTTTCTTATAAACTGGCTATGAGGAGAAGTGTTTTGTGCTGAGGAGGCCACTAAGCTGAAGTCTCAAGGACTGAACTTTGGATCAACCATTACTTAATCATCTTTAATACCTTCAACACAAAAAAAAATCCCAGCACTGCATTAATGAAAGCAATATCATCCATATGCAGAAATTTCAGAGTATTAAAAAAATTATCTTGAAAGCTAGAGTAACAAGTGAAACAATTGAAATTACAAGGTCAGATGGTCTAGAAAGTAGGAACAAGAATTTCTGTTGCATGCTGAAATCATTAGCTGAAATTGTAAAGGAAAAGCAAAAACATGTTACTATTTGATTAGTAAATGAACTGAGAGTCATCATCATGCTGTAGTTACAAAGATAGTGATTAATCAGGAGAGACAATATATGTGTATTTCCAATATATATATATTGGAACATTGCATGCTGCTGAAAAACTCATTGGTAAGACCTGTAAAATAGCATATATAGTTCTGACTACTTGTATTTGCAGAAATTGATCTCCCTGAACAGAAGCAGAAAAAGGCTACGATATTGGTCAGGAAATGGAAACCTTATCACACTAAAAGAGACTAAGAGATGTTAACTGGCTTACTTTCCCAAAATGAAGACAGAATTAGGGGGATGTAAGGTGGCACATTTAGATGGTGAACATCACAAGGAAGAATTATCAAAGATGAAGAACAGCATTGGTGAAACAACAGAAGTAGAACTTGCTGTGAATAAATCCGGGGTGAAAAGAGAGTGGTCTCAGCCCTTCAAAGGGGTGAGTTTCTCAAACAGTGTCCTCATACAAATAATAAGGATGACAGGTTTAAGATAAATCTTGTTAACGAATGAGATTACATAATGTGGTTACCTATTATAGAAAAGAATTGAATTTGACACATGAGGTATCTTACTGTCCTATGTTCCTGTCACTCTTCCCAATTCTTCTGCAGCTAGGGTGCCAAGAAGCCTTGCAGACAGAAAGTTGGCAGGAGTCTGGGGATACAACAGCCCATATTGGTGTTCTTTTGGAAAGAAGCACTATGTACATCGGGTTCCACCAAGGCCACCCAAACCAACTGGCAGTGAAGGCATCCTCATGCCACTTTGTCTGCCTGAGTCAAGCCTGGTTGCAGAGAGCCAGCACAGAGCAGCAGCTCAGACCCCATGCCTGTCCATCAATCAGACCCTGCTAACTGTGGTGGCAGTGGCACGTAATCACATTTTTGGATATTGGCACTGCTTAATGAACACTCTTGACCATTAGCAGTTCATCTGCTTGGATTTTAGTTGATCTCTTGAAGATGAGACTGGACTGGGAATTTCCTGTCATTTTCTTATGCTGTTCTTTTCTACTTCTTACTATCCTGTTTCGAGGATGAAGTAACCCAAAACAAATCTCAAGTGAAAGCATAAATACCATTTATCCATGGGACACCACATACACATTTCCACACCATTTTCTGTTACATCCTGTTGACCTTTACATTGGTTTGTTACTGTTCCTTTATGCTACTCTCTGCAGGGATGAAGTTTCTTCTGAGCTATCCATAGCACTACATAGACTATTTCTTCTCACAAGGCTGAAACTAGCAGGAAATCTACCTGTGGGTATTCTGCTGTTCTTTTACATGAATATCACATTTGTAATGGATTAAAAATTTAAATCACATTCCTGGTGCTACTGTGAAGTTGTGCTTCAGGTCCAAGAATTTATTATGAAGCTGAGAAAAATCAACATATTTTGAATGATAGGGTTGTTCCAAAAATAAAATTGAAGCAGACACCGACATTTTTTATTTCAGTGTACGTGCTGCTATTACATATCAGAGTCTTATAACCACAGAACAATATGTATTACAACACACAGACCTATCAAAATAATACTTATTCCATAAGGCAGAATACGGGGCAGCATGAACATACAAATCCCAGATCCTCAGAAGTCATCGTAACACTCCAGGATGTCCTAACCAACTAGATACTTTACATCTTTTAAGCAGAAGATGAAACATGTCACCAAAACCCGTCTATAGTTCTAGTGGCCTCACTTAAAATGAGGCCTTACAGAGAATTAAAATTCTTATATATTAATCTAGGTATGATGTAAGAGTATTGCTGCTAGAGGCCATGTCCTCTGAGGTACTGAGGACTGCCTGAGGAGTCTGAGAGTTCTCATCTTTCATCTGGGTATATGAATATTCCATGTTATGCCAAGGTCAAAAGCCAGGACTGAAGTGCTAACCTGGTTTACATTTTAATACTTTAAAGCACCACACCTGATCTTGTTCTCCTTGCTCAGAGTTACAAAATCCACTACTTGCTTGCAGAAGTGTGGCTGAGGCTAGCCTAAAGACCCTTGTCCTTACGCTGCAAATTTTCTTCTTCTTCCTGCTATGCATATTAACCTTAGACAACATCTAGCTCTTACCCTTATCTGCCACTTCACAAGCTGTCAAATGACTACTCAAGCATTAAAAAGAATGAAGGGTCTGTTAAGTTGTAAATTAAATGACAGTCTATAGCTGAAAATTAGCAGTAACGTACCCAAAACTTTATTGATTGCTAAGAAAAGGTGAATAACCCCCCCCTACAGCTGGCTGTGTAATTACTGACCTTTAGAACCCAAGAGCTATTAATTTAAGAACAGATAGCAGTGAACTAGCAAGTGAGTTATTTTGCAGTAGGACAGTAAAGGCACGTATCAAGTTTTTGCACATGTTCAGTGCCTTTTAACAGTATTGTTACATGCCTATTTTTTTTATTTTAACGCAGAATATAACCCAAGCTACATCTGGACATCAAATACCTATCAAGTAGTTCAGAAGGTCAGTGCAAGTGTACCCACAGATGCTGAGGCCTTTCAGTATAAGAACTCTGCATCCTTCCAAAAGGATTTCTAAATTACTTAGTTACTGTTAAAGGCAGGAAAATTGTATTGCCAAGCCAGCTCAACTACTCCACTCCGATACACGTACTGCAAACATTTCATCTGTACCCCGAGAGATGGAAATGGCCAGTAACAGGAAAATAGCAGATGTTAATCTGACATCAGTAAAGTTCCTTTACATATGGGAGAGACATGCAGAGAAAAACACACCTCTGTTAATACTGCTGAGTTCTATCTGTTAAGCACTCTTGTACAATTCACAGAAACAGTAGTTTAAAAGCTATTAATACAAATGCTTCAGTAATATTTAACTTTTTTCTTTCCCTTCTTAATAAGCACTTACTGTGATGGAGAGATAGCTGCCTTTTCACAAAGCAAACTACATTTTAAGAGCATTTGTCAGGTGGCGGAGTCAGTAAGAAAATTTTAAACAGATATATTAATGGGAAGTAATGAAATAGAAAGGTATCTGACCTGGTGCAGATGTCCTTCCATGAAGAGTAGTTTCATTAGGCAGGAGATCTTTTGAGTTGGAAGTGAATGGTGATTGTCTAAATGTGTCTTCAGAAAAGAAAGGGCTATAGGAAAAAATAAGATGTCTTTTTGTAAACAAAATAGCAGTTAATGGAAGAAGTAAATATGAGTTTTGACCCTATCATCTTAACATTGTAACAAATACCATCTTGTTAAAAACCCTATTTCATTTACAGAATTCATGTTGAAAGATATGCAGACCATAAGACAAGGTGTGCACAAGAGACATACTTTGGTAAAACTGCATCTCAGAGTGAAAACTGAAGTCCTTCTTCCCAAATGGCTTTAAAGTACATTTCAACATCTCAGATTTGCTATATCACAATACTATATGGATCATTAATATTGATACTTTAAAAAATCATATTCTACTGTCACATCTGGAGAGGACAATCAGGAAAGGTGGAAAATATTATTATTTAATAATAAGGTATATTGTAATTGTTTTTTAAACTAAACTTTTTCAAAATGTAGGTTAAGATGCTAAATAGTTCTCTTTTGACATGGAATTTCATGACTGAAATTGACTCCAGGAATTCGATTTTTAAAGCAGGAAACAATTCATATAAGCTAATGAATGGCTACTTCTCAAAGAGTATTTATTAAGTGCAAAAATTATCAGCTACTTGACTCCAAAAAGTCATGCTTTGGTTTTAATTAATAGGCAGTAAAAAGTCAATTCCAATAGTGAATTGGCATTTCTGCCAACATACTTTGTTTTCTGCTTAATTAAAGATCATAACAGAAACAAGAATTCCTTGTCTACAACACAGTTATCAGTAAGAGGTACATAAAAAAATTCAAAATGGAAAAGGACAGTCTTCATTGGAAAACTTTTCTAAGGTGGTGTATTCCATTTGCATGCAAACTATTGATTTCTTACAAACCAAATGAGAATTACATTAAATCTGATCTCTCTCATATTGAGAATCCTTAACAGACTGGTAGTACGTGTTTCAAAGGTGCAGAACGGGAGACCAGCTCGTTTCTGCAGCCTGTTCTTATTCAGTGATAAAATCCAAGAACCTTTTCAGGATAAAGAATATACCATGAGATCTCACAAAGCCTTGCACAGTGGGTAGTCCATACCCAGAAAGTACGTGCCAGCAGCACCAACCAAGTTGACCCTACCAGTCCAGATACCCAGCGTGTCAGTCTAAACAACAGCAGTTGTGTACGTGTTCCCTCATACAGTTTTTCTGCAGAGAGTGAACAAGGTGTTCTCCACTGAGACACTGGTAACACTTTTGGTAATCATTTAGCTTCTCACCAAGTTTTTTGGCCATTATTCATTTTGTGCTGTTCCATATGTGACAGTTAATGGCATATTTTGGTATTACTACAGAAGTTTGAACATAACCTTAAACACTGTCAACATTCAGTTGTGCTGAAGGGTAAGGCATGAAGCTGCCTCAAACCTGAACAGTTCAATGTATGCAGGTGGCTGAACAATGTGTAATGCTCAAGAAAACAAGCAATCAGGATAAAGCAAACCAGCTCTGGCCCACATGTGCAAAACAACTTTTTCCAAGACTCACATTTCCACTCAGGGGTGACATAATATAAAACAGACTGACGCTGTATAAAAATATGGCATCGTTTATTGCAACATTCCTCTCACTGGTTTAATAACGATTTGAAAGAAAAACACCAATAAAAAAAGTTTTATTACTGTTGAAACTCTTCAAAATCTTGTAATCCGCTCTGGTTTCCACATTGGCCTTCCTGCTTGTGCCTTAGATTCAGTCACTGGAACACTGCTTATTGCTGGTTCTAAGCAAAATGGATGATGCAGAGCTTATCTATTTCAGGCTAGGCCATCTATCATGAGCAGGCTGCTGTTGAAGACTGCATTGTATTGTGTCCCAAGGATTCCCCTCTCCGTCATCATCCTCCAGTGAATTACAGAACCATCCTTGGATACCTTTTTTTCTGCCTTCCTCTAGAATGGCAGCTGAGTCTCTTCAGTGTTGGCCCTATTAATATTTTTATTTCAGCAGATGCATCCTCCAGTTTCCAGTGCAAAGTATGGAGGGAGGAGCTCCTGCTTCATAGTAAGAAATTACATAAATTGTTCTCAATCGCCGTGCAAAGCCCCTTCTGATGAAGATAAAGCTTTAGGATTATTTTTTTTTTTCTGGCTGCACTTTCTCCAGTTTTATGGCTACACAGTTCTCTAGATGAAAGAAACTTATCTTGGCATCTTATGTTGGCGTACTCACTTCCAGATCATTTGCTTCTCCACTTTTTGTCTTCATATCACAGATGGCAGGCTGTACCATCTCACTCAGCCATTGAACTGTGAGGAATCCTTGCCAGTTTCAGCTACTTAAGCAAAGTCATATGGAAGTATAAAAGTCCAGGAATACTCACAGGAGAAATGGCAACAGATACGCGACAGTTAGAAATGTTAATATGGAATAAGACAGCAAAAAGTGCCTGCGTACCCCACCTTGCTGGGCTTTGCTGATTTAAAATTCTCACCAATGACACAGCTTAATGTCTTTGCTCCCCAGCTACTCACAGGTGGACAATACTGACCTCACCTTGGCTCTCTGCAGCTGTCGGCAAACTTCACATAACAATTGTGATTCAAATGCCTTTCTGTCAGTGCTCCAGATGTAGGCTGGTGAGCCAAACTGCAACACCACACGTTTTCTTAATGCAGTCTGAGTGCCTCTATCCTCCACTGGCTGCTCCATCACATTCTATTTTTGAGAAGGCATCATACCCTTACCAGTAAAGACTTCCAGCTGTTTGTTTGGTTTTGGGTGGGGTTTTTTTTGCAAGGTTCTTTCAAGTCAATCTGTTCGAACTCGCAGGATTTAGTAGACTGACTCACTTCCCCTTAAGAAGCTCTTCTCATTCATGTCTTCTTCTGTTGATAGAGAGGTAAGATAAGAAAAGCACCCGGAAGAACTGAACCAGGCACTCAGCATTTCATGCCCTGATGGGTAGCAGTCATTATCAGGACTTCTCAGTAAAACTCACTGCAACTTTGACAACGGCCAATTGTCCTATCCTCTTAAAAGTTGGCAGCCAGAAGAAGGGGAAGTTATCTTTGAACTGGCCTCAACTTTTCCAGTTTGAGTATCTTTGATAGATCCAAAAGTAGCTCTGGATTCTCACGCCAGTCCTGCCGGTAACGTCATGAGAACACTGAAATCTATTTTCAACTGACTGTTTGTCACCCCCTCCCTGCTGTGCTCGCTGGATGGTTAATGAGTAGTTGGGCAATATATGTGCATTTATCTCCATATGTATCTCTCAGGCTTATGCTTTTAAAGTAGTCACAGGAAGGCTATGCAGGCTGCATATCCCACAAATTCCCAAACTAGCAAACATGGGAAGCATTCACAGTAGCCAGAAGTTAAAAGCTGAATTTAATTATCTTTCAACTTGTAACACCAAAAGGTCCCTAATGTACATTTACTGAGCTGGTCAGTTTATTAAAAACAAATTATTTACTTATTACAGTTACCATGAATGAATGGGATAGGCCTAGGAATTTAAGAACAACATACTTTAGAGATCTCCTCTTCTGCAAATGAAATGCTTTTCATTTTCTGTCTGGGCAAAGCTGTCTTAGCTAGCAGGCACTGAACATGCTGGGAACTTCTGCAGAAGGGGCTGCAGAATCACAGGTTTTACTCTGTCTTTGAAGGAAATCTCTGTCACTTCAGTGTGCTCAGTCTCCAACCCATCCACACCGATAGGGAACTTTCAAGTAGGAAATAAATGTACCCTTGCCAATTCTTACCTTCCCCTCACCACGGGCTCCTAAGGTTTTACCAAGTCTAGCTACCACTTATTACGGAAGAGCTTTGAAGAGCCCCCATAGGGGGGTCATATGTATGTAAACAACTTGTGGGCTTGTTCTCAGCCACAGTACTGTAAAGTGCGTATCTCTAACAGCACATGCTGTAACTGGATCATATTTTTAATTCCTGGATAATTTCATTCATTGTACTAATGAGACTAAATGTTTCATTAGCATTATCTCAGTCTGACTTAAAAATTCACCTCTAGAAGGCATTGAGATGATAGAAATACTAAACTGAAAATTTATTAAAGAAACCCAAGTTTGACAGAACACTGAATCAAAATCACCTCTTCTTACATTGGTCCACTTCTTAAAATCCAGTTGTCAGCCTGTTCTTCCCCCAAGCACCGCATGTACTATGCAGTTTCTTTTACATTTCAGTTTTTGTAGAAAAAAAATTCTTAAAATGATGTGTGAATACATCATCAGAGAACAGTCATTTTGGCCCAAAGGCCTTTTGTCTCATGAACTCTAAGCAATCAGATCTATAGGTGTAATTTTTCAGATATGGGTTAGTTACTCATGAAAATATCTTACACTTGTAATATCTGGTCACATTTGCAGGAGGCAGACACGTTTGAGTTCACAAGGCAAAATGAAGCAATGCCATTTACGCTACAGCTTTGTAGATAACAATGGACTGTACTTACCTGGCTGTCGTTCTGAGGGCATTATCTTTATTGTGGTTGTGCTCTTTGCTCACCTTTTCTGCAGAGGAATATACATGGGGTTTTTTTGTGATTAGCATATATCACATTTTCCCTATCAGGTTTTATTCAGCAGAACTATTTTAGTGCTTTCTGATATGTAATATGGAGTAATTTGGGGTAAATTACAGCATGATTAGCAAATGGGCATGACTATTTAAACTAACACCCAACAAATTTTTTGAGGCTCATATTTCAGTGTTAGTGCTCCGTGTAAAGTGTGCAATACAAGCATTCATTAAACACAGTTCTGATATCGTTGTCTTTATGTAATAGCTGAGGTTCACCTTCTTTGTCAAGAGAAATGGACATTGCAGCCCCAGGAGCACAGCATGCTGCAGCCACTGGCCACTTAATGCCAGTAGCTATAAGTTCCCCTATACTCCAAGGCCTGGATCAACCCATTGGCACAAATTATTTAATTAGCCTTCAAAAACACGAGAGTTGAACTCCGGCTTTTCCAATTCAGTTCAAATATTGTGAACCTGACCTGACTGTCACAGTGCTCTAAAGCATATGCTAACTATGCAGGATGTTTGGTAAAGCTTTTGTGTTCCAAATGTGAGGGTAGAAGGGCTCTAACTCCTATTATTTTTCAGCCTTAGCAATTTCACACTTTCATAGCACTTTAACAGTTTATACACAATCTCTTTTTGTTCTTTAAATTCAACTATCAACTATTTCCACTGCTTTTACCTGATAACTGGAAGAGCAGCTCAGATGCCATCTTCACCGATATATCTTGGCTGAATAGATTTCTTTCTGGGAGCACACGACCTTCTGGTGTCTTCTGTATGTGTTCACTAATGTCTCGCCCTAATAAAGTGCTGTAGCCAACATTTTGGCTGGGTTGGCTGGGTGACACTGAAGCCTGCGAATCATGAATGTCAACTTCCATTGGTTCTTCCTTTATCTTTACCATCTGGGTATCCTTGTAACTCTCAGCTGCAAATATGTATTGAAAAAAATAAACAACCATCACAGTTATTTAATTAGGCTACGATTTTTCAGAGTACTCAAAGCAGGAATCACAATTACAAAGTTATAATTTGTATACCATATCACTGCAAATGGTAAGGGAAGCGAGCACCTGACTGCTACGGTATTCTCCTGGGGGTTATAAATAGAAGGCAATCTCTTGAAAATAATTTTTCAAACTACAGAGCAGAAAATAGTTGCAAATTTGTAAATATAAGAGTTACATCACTTTCTATGAATACTGGGTGATCACACATCAGTTAGTGAAGTTTTATTAAATAGAACTTGCAACTACACACCAGCTCTCCAAAGGTGGGCACGGAAGACCTCTTACAAACTCTAAATTACTCTATCAGCAGAAGTAACAGCACAGTCAGTCAGAAGTATTGGTATGGGGCTAGGGGTGGGGGAGAAAACCTCATCTGCTCCTCTCCTGCACTTTCTCTTTTATGGAGACAACTACGTGAAGAACCAGTTTGTTATATCTGCATATGCTTTCCAGATGAGAGGAGTATTCTGGGGCCCATGCTCTTCTGAAGTCTGATTTTGTAACAAGCATAGATATTCCCTCATACGTTACAAGATCCAGTGACCTTAATAACCAGTTTCCATAAGCCCCTATCCTTCCTTCCCTGCTGCCTTCTCCAGTGTCCTAGGTCTAGCAAACAAAAACGTAGTCTAGAACCTGATTTGTAGTTCACTCTCTACACTTCAGATGCCCTGGGTGTTACTGAATGCTCTGATTTGGCTGCAAGGTAAGTGATCATTTTTCCTTTAGAGTAAAAGCTCTGAAACCTCAAAATCAAGGCCCCAAGGTGGTTTCCCTACCACACCCCAAATACCTATACAGCCTTTTTGATTCAGACTTTCTGCTGTGAAAAGAGAAGTTAAAGACCTGTAGAATTTATTCTCAATTTAGTTTCAGAGAATGACAATGAGGTTTTTGTAAAGATTTTCATTCAAGAGCACTCCTGAAAAGACACTGGTATCATAGCAGAACTGCCCAACTAGGTGTTGCCTCTGCTGGCTGGATGCTGACTCCAGAAACAGGCAGCCTAAGATGGGCAATATGCCTAGGAGAATCAAGAAAATAAATAAATGCATGACACAGTTAAATATCAGCAGTGCCATCCAGGTAAGGAATCATTCCAACAACAACAAGGTACATGGGTTTTATTAATTTTGCCTAAACCTGTACACATACTTCTGGTACTAGCCAAGATACTGCAAGATATTTAGCACATGCCCCAAATTGTCACCTATGTATCCTCCACAGCTGGAGTCAAGGGAAAGCATGAGTTTGAATTGCTCATGAGCCAAAGGAGGAAAAGGCCACCCTAGCACCCAGCAAGAGGCCATGGTAGAGGTCAGGGACAGGCACACTGCAGCACACAGAGCCAGAGAAGCAGAAAGCTTAGATGCTGAGTGGATTAGGAACTGAGAGAGTAGTCTGGCCCTTGTCCAGACTGGGGGAACATGATCAGATCTGTGACTGTGGGACAGCATGCTAACTGGTACAGATGGAGGCTGGCCATCCTGATAGCATTAGGTGGAGATGGAGGCACTGCGCAATGAGTTTCCTCACATGGAAGTTTCTTTTTGCCATTTGTCAAATTTTACTACTTGGAAGACTCTGATGTTTAAAATAAATAAATGAATACCAGTTCATAAGAAAAAGCCCAAACACAAACAATACTTTCTATTAAATTCAGGTCAGAGAGGAAAAAAAATGGGGGATGGGGGGATCCACTAACTTCACTTGATAAATTAATCTGTTGCTGCTCTCCTCCTTTCTAACTCACATATGATTGTGTCAGCCTCACAGATTTTATTCCAAGTGTGAATGTTTCAAACACCACCAGGCCTTTTGTTTTCCATTACCCAATATTACAATGAATGTCAGAGGTTTGGTCATCCCTGGTAGCATCCTTAAGCTAGTCAACTGGTTGGTGTCATCCTGTAGTCTCTAGCCAAGATGAACAGAATCCCTTTAGCAAGAAGACATAAGCATTCCACCTAAAATTAAACTGGTATGTGTCATGAAGTCCTTTTTCATTCCCCTGGTTTCTCCCTCTCCCCACATTCCTGTTCTTAAGTGGAAAAAAAGTGGCTTTGCTGCCTACAGGTCTTTAAAATAAAAATAAATAAAAAATCAAAGCCAAAAGATAAAAGCCACTTGGATATGTTCCAGGAACAATTTACATGAAGTGCTTTCAATCTTTTCTTATGACATTTCTTGAACTTTAAAAGAAATATATAAACATTGATAAAAATCTTTATGATCTACAAGATACTTTTCAGACTTTGGAAAATTTCATAGTGCCTTCTCAACTGAAGACAAGTTAGAAGTACCATATAATGCCTTTTTTGTCCTGTTAAGCAGATTTTTTTTAATTTTTTTTTATTTAAAGCTTCCATTATCCTTGTATTATAAAACCACAGAATGTTGCATCTGTGTTGAAAAGTGTAAAAATAGCATGCTGTGCATTGAAAGTGAACACAGAACAGCAAAGGAACACATCAGGTAACACTGTCAATCAAAAGCTCAGGTAACTGCAAACAAATGAGTTCTTCAGATGTCTGACAGACCGAGCTCTGCACCCAACTGCCAAATTTAGGTGCAGAGTCAAGCTGACCTTTGCTGCTCTCTCTGCTTTTAAAATATTCTTTCTATTTCTGTTCCTGCTCCACACAGTTTAATTCCCTGTCCAGCAGATGCTTTTGAATCAGACAGACTGATATGACCCCAACTAAGGCAAGAGTCAAGCAATACCGATGACCTTCTCTTCCTCACAATCAGCTGGCAGGCAAATTGTCCTAACTAAATTTACATATTTGATCATTTCCTTTGACCTTTATCACCACAGCTGCACCCTATGATCTGACAGAATGTCCCTGCAAATGTGAATCCTGTCATACTCCGACTGCCAAAAGCAAACACACACAGAAGACTGAAGGAAGGTCCCTATAATAATTTTACAAGAGGTAACGACAGGGAAACACAGTCAAGTGTGTCCCATGAGCAGCAACCACAGACACACAACCCATCTGTAACAGATCTTGGGCTGGTAAAAGACAGCAGTTAAAGCAGTTAAGGTTGTACCCACAGCCATCTCACCATACCAGCAGTCAAACTGTAATTTCTTGAAGATTTATTTTCCTTTCTGTGCTACAAACTATTCATTTGTGGAGTAAGGTGATATCCCTTATTTCCTTACGTAGGTATCTCACATGGTCATAGCGTAGCTGAAGTTTTTCAAGTCAAGGAAGGACTGGTACACCAAAAGGTCTCCTAGTTCAAATAATTAAAATCATAATAGCTTTAGGTTTTTTTCAATTTTTCATTTCTCCTTCAGTAGGTGAGCTAGGTTAAATAAACTGCAACATATCAGAACACAAAGTTAGTATACGAGAGTAATTTTCTTCATATCAGATTTTTATAGAAGTCCAGACATCTAATTCCTAGCAAAAATCAGTAGGGGATAAAGACTCAAGTAGCTCTAAAGTATGCTGTGATCTCCTGAGCATGGGCTGCTCTTCATTCCAAACTAATCTGGATGAAGCTCAGAACAACAGCACAGCAGTGAACATTGCTCATCTGGCAGAAAATGAACTAAATCACCTAATATGCCTTTTCCTGCTGTTAACTTTGTGATATGGAAACAGCTTAACAAAACAAAAGAAAATTATTGCATACACAGATGTACTATCATCAAGCCACAGAGATACTGTTTTTTTCTTTACAGGGCAGTATAACTTTTAATCAGCTGATCTATAAAAGCCTCAATTACATTCTGTTCACATCAAGTGAGACAATTTTCCACATCAGATATGAAAAATGCAGCATCGGACAGGCTTGTTCCAGGAGAAAGCAGTTTCTTCCACAGCTTTCAGGTTCTCTGGCATTCACAAGTTCAAGGAACTGCAAAGTAGTGGCACTTGCTAAAAAAAAAAACCCCAAACATTACAGAAGAACAATACTCATGCTACCTAAAAGCACAGGGTACAGCATTCAGCCCTGAAGGACTGACAGTGTCACCTCCAGAAGGTGTAACACTAAGAGTGTAATTTAATCTTAGACAATGCCTCTCTACAGCCTAGGACAGAGATTGCCAAGACGGGGTGCCAGTGAGGGCCCTCAGCCCGTTTCTGTGAGACATGCTGGCTACCCTGCAGCACACTTCAGGTCTTACCAAGGTGAGCCAGGGGGTCCTGAGGTAACAGGAGATGAGGGGGAAACACCAATGGAATTCCTCAAAGGAACTAAAGGACCTGTTGGAGCGGGTCCAGAGGAGAGACACAAAAATGTTCAGAGGGCTGGAACACCTGTCTTATGAAGAAAGGCTGAGAGAGTTGAGAATTGCTCAGCCTGGAGAAGAGAAAGCTCCAGGAAGAACCTTATAGCGGCCTTCCAGCACTTAAAGAGGGCTTGTAAGAAAGATGAGGACAAACTTTTAGCAGGGCCTGTTGTAATAGGACAAAGGGTAATGGTTCTAAACTGAAAGAGGGCAGACTTAGACTAGACATAAGGCAGAAATATTTTACAATGAGGGTGGTGACACACTGGAACAGGTTGCACAGATCAGTGGTAAATGCCCCATCCCTGGAAACATTCAAGGTCAAGTTAGACGGGGCTCTGAGCAACCTGATCTAGTTGAAGATGTCCCTGCTCATTGCTGGGGGGTTGGACTAGATGACCTTTAAAGGTCCCTTCCAAGCCAAACCATTCTATGATTTTATGAAGCACTTGCCTGCTCTAGAGGGGACACACTGAACACGCTCTTCTAATAGAGCACAGTCTACTTTTCACTTTATTTGAGATGAAAGTCAAAATCAAGTGCATAGATTTAATAAAAAGTATAAGTCATGTAGTAAATATACTGCTTTTCTGATACAGTAACTGTCCAGTGACCTTCCATTGCTGAAATCAAATGAATTCTTGTTAAATTACTCAAACTTCTTACCACCATTTTATTTAAAACTTCATCCTGCAACTAAAATTCTAAGTTGCTCATATTTGCTGAAATGCCCATCAGCTTTACAGATCAACTTTATGAATCAACATAGAAAATAAAGCCTTTCCCATATGTCTCATAAATTGGACTCATGCACTAGTTTTCACAATCAAGTAGACAGGGCTAACTAGTGGGTCAACTTGTACTGACTTCAAAAGCTTTCAGTATGGAGAATCAGGCATTTTGTTATGCTAATTGTTTTGATTTGCTAGAAATAAACATGCCCTAAAACAGCTTAAATAAAATCTCAGAGGTAGTGAACAGTTGGCAAGCCCTGAAGGTTCTGCTACAGACACAACAAGTAACATCTGATGTTCCCTAGGGCCCTGTGCTTGATGCTTTATTTTGCTAGTATTTTTTTCAAACTGCTGTTTTATATAAGACAATGTCAATGGGCCTTGAATCAATGTAACAGGATCCTGCACGTAAAAAAAAAAATAAATCATAAAATGGCTTATATTTGTTGTAGTGGAACATCTGAACTCCCATGTTACAGAATTTTGCAACTGCAGGTTTAGTTTCATAAAAATGCAAACACCAACAACAGAAAAAAAGAGCAAATTAAAGCAATAGACTAATTTGAGTTATGATACACATCTGCTACTCCCTCCTTTTAAATGGTAGGATTATCATGCTTACCTGAAAGACCCTACTTGCAGAACACAGCCAATCCCTCAAAACAGATCAAGAAGAATTTGATAAAAAGTCTACACGTGCAGGGAATTGTTATTTTACAATATATTCCATCTAAGTCCATGTAAGTCTCCCAGTTCAAGAAAATTCTAGTCTAGCATTTCTGCAGCAAGCTGTACCTTTGCAGAGAGCCTGACTCCAGTTCTCCTGTCTTTACAAGCTGGCTCTCTAAAGGCAAGGGGGACTGCAAGAGGCCCCTCTGCAAATATTGTGCATCCACAAGGCCCTGACACGCGGAAAAAACTTGACACTGCCCACTTTCCATAGCTCTGTGGCAACTCCCACCTGGCTGAATATCATCAAGGAACAGCGGTAAAGCAAAGGATCGGGGTTGTTTAAAATCTTTGGTGACAATTCCTAAATAAAATAAAATAAAATAAATCCAGAACACCAAAAGAAACACATTTGAGCCACAGGCATTATGATTTCTTATTATTGCAGATTTCCTAATCTTTTAAATTAACATGGTTTTCATTAAATGTCAAGATCACCCTGACATGGAAAAAAGGAAAAAGGTGATCTGCAATAACTTAAAGGTACAGTATAGCATCAACTGAACTAAAAGCTAGGCTCTGTTGTAAGGTACTTGTTTTTCTGTGATTTTTGTTGTTTTGTGAGGGTTTTTTAAGATCTATAATTGAAAAAGACTTTGCAGACTTCTATAATCCCCACCCTATATTTCTCTGTGAATGGGCAGAATTTTTTTACATTTCCACTGCTTCTGGGTTTAGACATTAAGTGTTGTCTTGAAACATGGTAAAAACTATCAGTAGCTACAAATCCATTACTAGTTGAGTTCTTTTGGATTATGTTACTTTGCAGATGTCATGGAAAAGCTTATTAAACTGAATGAACATACTATGGCCTGACAGGAACTTCATGTAGTACAGCATTGGCAGATGAGTCTCAGAGTCTTTTTTTTCCTCAAGATTTTTTTTTTCCAAATCTGGAAGCTGACACATTGCAATAGTAAATCTAGCTATCTAGAAGTTTGTATCTTTTTCTATATGTAATTAAATCACAGCTTCACTCTATCCATTCACAATCAATTTCACATTTCTGATGGTTAAAAAAACAAAAACCACTTGGCTAATAGCAGGATTTAATCTGGTTATGTGACTTGCCATGGCTTGCTATCTCTTCAGTTCCCTTCAAGAGAGTCTTATTTTGAGTCCTACACTTCCCCACTTACTTTCCTGAGCTTCTACAGAAGCACCTGCTGCTGCCCAGAGCTTTCTAATGAGCTATTTAGAGACCAAGGAACAAAAGACTTCCCTGTATTTTCACTCCTCTGCCCATTATCAAGGCTCTTTAAGCAGGGATGAAAGAACTTGACAGCTCCCCTGCAATCTAGGTACAGAGACTCTTATGAGGTCCTGACAACAGCAACCTGCAACGACAGCAGCCTGGATCCATACAAGCTCTTCCCAGAACAGTCCACGATGTTACGAAAAAAAAAATACGTAGGAAGGTTAGTTTCTCTGTCCCCCACCTCACTCAAAGAACGTAGTAATGTACTTTTTCTTCACCATAGTAACAATAAACTAAAAAGTCTGCTAACGCTAACACAACCCGCTAAACCTGAAAATATTTTGTGACTGCCAAGAATAATAGCTTACTAACCATGGACTTGTTTTTGTTGTCAATTCACACTGCTGATGACAGCCAAACCTAAAGCCACCCCAGCCTTAAAATGAGGTAAATCTGACAACAGCTGTCCAGCCACACACACACAGATAGCACTCCTAGTTAGCAAACTTTTTTAACTGATACTGTTATTCAGTTCCTCTGGAAGTCTATGCTGTTGTGACTGGACTGGTTTTGGTATGAGGTAATTTAAAGCCTTCTCAGATAGCCCTTCCTCTCGCCGTTCCCTAATGCACGATGTGCCGTTTTTGGAATAGGAGTAGCACTGAGGTATTCTGGCCTTCATCTTATGCTAGAATTCTACTATAATTCTTTTTTTCCTTTTCCTCCTCTTTTTAAATAGAAGTTGTAATCCATGTGGCATCAGTTAAAATGTAAGATACAGTGTCAAAAAAATTAACTACAAGGTATGAAATAGGAAATTAGTATCAACATTTTCAAGTGGATAAAGACTTAATCAAAAAAGGAAAAAAAAAACCCAAACCCTGTAATAACCAGCTGTGCTGGAAGAGAAATTGTCATGTAATTAGGTGATAATAAATGGAGTTGATCAAGAATGCTTTTGGAATCAATTGTATGCAACATTTTACTTCATGACCTTGGCACAAAAAGTAAGTATGCACTAATTGCATCTGCTGATAACCCTAAATTATGATACATTGCTGGTACTGGGGAATCGGCGTATTACAAGAAGCACTGTGACCTGAGGATTGAAGTAAAAAAAATCCAAAGGAACCAAATAGTACAAAGGTCATGCATTTGCTAGTCATAACAAGGATATGCGCAATACAAGGGGAATCAATCCACTGAAAAAAGAGAGAGGGAAAACAACCTGAGTTACTACTGAAATGCAAAATGACTACATTTCACAAATAAGATATAGCTGAAATAAAGGCAAACGTGATTCAGACAACATTTCTAGGAAAGACAGGGACATATTAATGTCATAGTTCAAGGCACCAGGGTAAAACACTACTTTTAAAATGCTAGTATCTGGAATAGATTTTATACACCTCCAGCTATGTATTCATTGTTGGACAAGGCGGCAAAACACTGTACACTTCTGAAAGATAATACATGCCCCAAACATATTAGCAGCATGACTATGTCAGTAGAAAATGAGGGTTTAGATTCAAAAATTAGCATGTAAATGCAAACATTTATTTTAAATTTCAGTCTCCTCTGAAACCTACCTTTCAATTTACAAGACTGAGTGTGTAAAACTGACCAGGGATCACTGGGTGCACACTTAATTAAACAATTTGAGAATGAAATTAGCTTTTCCATGAAAAAGAACTAGTAAGAATGTAGAAAACTGGTACAGGTGTATTTGGAATATTACTTCTACTTCTTACAAGTAATTCCATGCAATATTTAACAGGAATTTAAAATCTTGCACGTATGGCACCCTTCCAGACAGAGATGAGAGTGATCTGGCCCACTCCATTATCTCCTCAAATCTGTTTGCTTACCGTTGGACCTTGTTTCAGTCAAGTCTTAGTAATGGACAGAATTCACAACTCACCTTTGTACATTCATATAAATCATGATAGTCATTTTGAGTTCCGTAAAATGTAGGTTGAAAGTCTGCACTGATGCTTGAACTTTGCCCATTAACCCCCAAAGACCATACCTTCCAAATGGGAGTTTCATTTATTTTTAAATAGCAGATCACTTGTTAGGAAGTTTTGTTTTGACTGTCTGGATGGAAATGGGTTCCACCTAAATGTGCCCAAGAGACATTGAGCTTCTTAGCTTGAATAATTCTCTGGAAGAAGTACAACTAGGTATCAAGTGACTAGGTATCAAGTTTGTGTACTGAGAGGTGGAAGATCTGAATCCAAGTGGAACGCAGTGGAGAGAAAAAATGGTATAAAAGGGCTTAGCATCTCCAGGTAAGGTCCAGCTCCACCAAAGTAATATGCAAGGTAAGGGCCTTATCTTCAAGACTGGGTGAGTGCTGCTAAAAGCATGCAAGTGTCCTGACAACTTTTTAACCTAGTGAGAAAAGAGCACACCTTGCACAGCAGAACTAAAATAGACAGCTGCATGTGATTTTCTCTTGGTTTTATACATCTGTCTTTACCATGACAACTAGTAAATGTTAATGCTCTACTACAGTAAAATATATTTATTCTTCTAATTTTCCTAGGTTTAGTTTCTGAGTGGCTGAGAAGTCCCTCCATTATAAGGGCTGGTGATTTGCAGTAAGTCTCTCAGTATGCACCAGTGCAAGCTAGGCTGCAGAGATGGAAAGGCCTTCTGCTACACTATACAGGCTCAGCTAAGAGCTAGCAACACAGCATCTCCATTTGGGAAAAGAGATTTCCCAGTGAAAAATATAAACCAGTGTATCCTTCACATGAAAGGAGACAGCAAGGTCTAGGCCTAAATCCCAAGAGGTTCCCATGAGCTGCAACAATCAGCAATATTATTGCTCGGGGAATAACAGAAGCATGTATGTCAAGAATGCAAAAAGCAAAATATTATTATGCCGGAAATCCCTTGCTGAATTTGTATGCAGTACAGGTTTTGGTAATTAGTATTACACAGAAGTAAGGGGTTGGGGGGGGGCGGGGAAGTGAGGATGTAATCCATTCAGTCTTTACCAAGAATATATAGAGCCCGGAAGGACCTGACTTAAACCCAATTATATAATATATCAAATCTAATAAGGGCACTTGACTGAAGATTTCCCTCAGACGGTACAACATCCAGACTACTCATCCCTTTCCTTTTTTTTTTTTTCTTCTCCTTTCAGTACTAGGAAAAAAGGAGCAAGTTTGGTCTTCTTTTTACTTTATTCTGAATAAGTGGCTTAACTGTTTAAGTTCTAAATCACCAAAACCAGAGCACAGAATTGCTTAAGGTAAGTTGGGAAGTCAATAGTGATCTCAGAGTATTCTACCAGATAAAGTAAACATTCAAAAACACTAGAGGCTACTGAACTTTGATATTCCTCCTATATTTGTCCTACATTAAACTGTACCTTTGTGTTTTTCTCCTTTATAGTTTCTGCCTTAGTTGATAAACCAGAAAAGTGCAAGTTGAAAATAGCCTATGTGATAAACTTGGTATAACCCCACCCACTGGCTGATTCAGGAATACCACCTGCAGCAATTCTGGCTAAGTAAATCCTAGAGTAATTCTTTGCCTTCTAATGTACAGATTAACCAAAAAGACCACTACCAGCAAAAACTGCTCAATCACTAGGAGTCACAAGGGAAATGTTAAACTAGTGTATTTCTTACTACAGCCTTCAAAGACTGGTAATTCCCAACAACAGTGACTGAAGACTTGACCAAGATTTTATACATACCAGATTTTACTCGTATAAACAGATACTTAAGGCACAAATATTCTAATATAATAGTCTTCAATAAAACTATTTAAACACAGACTGCTGGCGCTGAACTCAAGATTCACAAACAATAACCCTAGTGTTTCTGAAGTACACGAGAAATCATTAAGTTACAGAGCTTTTTCTTTATGAAAATAGCTATATCCATTTATATGCACCAAGAAAAATAAAGTCACGGGTTAATATTCACTAGGCTGTAAAGTTCTGTTACTAGAACACCATACTTGTATCAGTTACCAGCAGCAACAGTGCACTATATCAATAACCAAATGTTTAGTATTTGGGAGCCTGTGAAAAACTGGAAAACTGCTCTGATCAACTCTTGTACCTGGGAAGCACTTTTTGCACCATTAACATGGAAGGCTTGCAAAACAATAATTCAAATTCTTCTGCAAATTAAACTGTGCAGGTATGAAAAGAAATCAATTACACGTTAGAATTTATGGGAGAGATCCCAGCCAGTTGAAGTCTTTGAAGTAGAAATTTGAGCTCAAATTCAATTTTGACAGTATCCAATCAAGCCAAATAATTTCAGATAGTCTGGCAGGAATTTCAGAAGACTTCTAAGCATTTCAAATGGCACCTCTTGTGTGACTTTGGCATACTTAAAAAAAGAAGTCTTGTCCAGTTTTGGAGAAGACTTAAAAATGAAATGATTCACTTCAGGCGTGGAAGTACAAAACTCAGACTTACTTTCACGCCTTGGTCCTAAAAACTGAAGTCCATTAAATAAAGTTCAAAGCCTTTTCGTCACTCAAACTGTTCCCAGCAGGGAGAATTCAACCCTTTTACTTTCCCTTAAAGTTAAACCCTAATTCTGACAGGCAAAGAATAATTAGCAGAACCTACATTTTTATTTGACTCCCTCCAGTAGTAACAGTACATATGTGTATACACATGCACACTGTCTACTTCTCTGGCAGAAGGATGTATCACTAAGCCAATGTGGGCGAGTTCAAGTGATCTCCCTAACAGCAGAAAGTTGACACAGTTTACATTATTTGTTTAATAGTGTATCCTATAATTTTGTGATACTGTCAGAAAAAATAAAAGGTTTTAAAAGTCGTCATTTCTAAAGTTGTATCAGGTGTAGTTCAGTACAGACACACTTTCTTATGATGTTAATGAAGTGACACATCAATAAATCGGTATTAACATAGTTTGGTAGATTTTAAAAATGACAACATCTAAAAGCTTTAAGGCATCATTTCTTTTGACTTATCCTACAGTCATTAATTTGAAAACCAGAGCACAGACAATTAGATACTATGGCAACAGACCAAACTGAGATGTATTACATATATGAACCTGTGCAGACAGACCTTTTCAATTGTTCCTTCACTTGCTACTAAAGCTAAACATTCCCTCTGCAAGGTAACCTTGCTAGCAGACACAAAAAAAAAAAAAAAAAAAAAAAAGTTTAATATTATTAAATATCTACCTGAGAGCTTCATGAGGAGCTCAGATGCTGCCTTGACTGACATGTCCTGCCTCATCACATTTGCCTGCACTTCCGGTGGCTTGAGTTTCTCCTCAGGGATGTTTGGAGCTGAGGCTTCGGATTCGTGGCTGAACACATAGCTGGACTGAGACAAGGCTGAACTTGCAGCTTCTTCATCCTTAGGCTCCTCTTTCACTTTAAATTTAGGAGTCAAGGGCTCTTTTTGATTTGCAGCTGTCAAGAGAAGGAAAGAAGTGAGACTTAATGAGGTATGTAATATATAATCATAGAGCAGCTAGTAACAGGAAGAAACCATAACCCAAGAAATGTTAGAGCAGGTACTGAAAGTGAGCATGTCAAACAGCATTCAAAGATGCTTCAAGAAGTAAACAAACTTCTCCATCTTTTGTACAAAGGGACAGTTTTGAAACACAAAACCTGCATGTACCAGAGCTCAAGAAACCGTCCTTCTCTTACGTTTTTGCCTCTACTCCTCCTAAGAGCATTACCCTGATCATTGGTTTGTAGGTCTTCTATAGGCTCGACAGAAGTTTAAAACATCATTTCACGTAAGGGCAAATTTGGCAAAGCCGTGGGTACTACATACTGAGTTCTTTGAGCATGGAAAAGAAGCAAGAGATGAAGACTAGAAAGAGGAAACTAAGAAAGGAGTAAAAGGGATAAGACAGCAAATTCTTAGGTCCTAAAAGTTGGTATTTTCAGAAGACACCATTTCAGGTTCAACACCCATAAAAAAGAAAGTTTAAAATAATCCTTTCAAATACTCCATGTAAGCAGCTGCACAGCCTCAGAGAAGGGTACAGTGACCTTGGGGCTGCTTAAAATTTACGCACTGAAAAATGCTGTTCTTGAATGGTCTTTCCAATACCCCTTGACAGCAGTAGATCCTTGGCACTGCATTTGGTTGAAGGGATAAAACCAAGAACACCTCTTAAACAACACTTCCAAACCCCAAGCAATATAATTCCACAGGCAGACTACACGACAAACTATTTTTCAGCAGCTCTTCTTGTAATTTTTTAGGTTGGTCCAGTAAGACATAGTTCCTTCCCTGTCTCTTAGCGGCTTTTTCTTGTTCAAAATTTCACTTTAAATTCCCAGTAACACACAGCAGATGACTCGTTCAGTGCCCTAAACTTTGATGAGTTTACATCTTTCTTACCTCTCTAAACCTCTGTCTCCACAAATATGAAAGATAGAGCCTTGTCCCCATTTAGTTATCTTTCTGAGCTCCCTCACCATTTACCTCACTACCTCTCCTACATATTTTCCTCCTTCCACATGACAATCCCCTGCCTACCCTCATGACTCTTGCAGATGAGCTCTGTCAAATCTCATTCGGACCCCATAAGAATCATGCATAAGAATCAGCATTAGAAGCTGATGTGCCTTGCCTGCTGCAGAGAACTGCTTTACAAACCCATTACACAAACAGGAAAAGCCAAGGAACCAGCACGTCACAGGGAGCCATTGCTCCCTCACACTTCAGAGCTGCCACCCAGGATAACAATGCTAAAAACAATGTTGACAACAGATATTCTCCTCAGCAATTCCCTCAAAATCTGACTCCTAAAGAATGTGAATTCCTGCATCCCACTGTGAGCTCACCATCTCCCAGAGACTTCAGCCCTAAAATACAGGGTACAACTGTCATCTTTACCACAGATGTTTCCATTTGCTACTTTGAGCTTTGTTCATTTTCACACAGTCCACTGGTTTGTGGTTTTCTTTTTATTTTTTAAAGTTACTACATTACCCTGTAACACAATACTTGCATCTTTTCAGTTTATATTCCAGGGTTGTTTGATTTTTCTCCTTTCTTATTGGTTGGCAAGCCATTACCAAAGAACAAGATTAAAGCAAGTGGTATAAACAGTGTACACATAAGCAGCATGTACATACACATTGGTGCTTTTCACTACTTCAGAAATTAAATTAGCTTATATGTGTAATTTTTAATATGACCTATAAGCACTTTTATAAGTATCAGGAGTTGCTTTTTCCTTTTTACAAAAAAGAGTAAAAGCAGAAAAATGAAACATTAAAGCACGTTTTAATTCATCAAAATACAGGTTAAGGCTCTCAAACCAATCTTAACTTTACCAAGGTACTTCGAAAAAAACTTCCATCTGTCTTCTTTATCCAGGTCTACATCTTTCTACCTCAGTCTATTCTGAGGTTTGACCTGAGGTGATGAATGGTCAGCCAAAAAAAAAACCATAAAAAAAGCCCATACCTTCTATGCCACACTACCTTCTACATTCCTTCTCTTTTAAAACATGCCGCTCTAGCTGCTACTGATATGAAAAATACTTTCACCAGGAGCTGAGTACAACTGATACAGAACATTCTGCCTGAACTTTCAGAGAACCTGGAGGAGAATAAATAAATAATTAAAATAATCTTTCTTATTTATTAATTTCAAGAAGGTATTAATTCAAATTGTCCCAGAAAATAAAGGAAACATGAGTCTGAGTGAAGAGGTAAAGATGATCCACTGAAAACAATCATTAAGCTGTGAAGCCAGCTATGTTTCTGCCGATGAACGAGGGCAGAAAATGAACCAGGTAGAAGAAGCACTATCAACAAGGTCCAGCATACACTTTTACCATTTAAGATAGAGTGATATTAAACTCACATACACAGATCAGTGTAAGCTTGCTACCATACACCATGGTCCATGATAAACCAGATAAAGAACAATGTAAGAACATCCATAAACAAATAGAAGCACTGTAACAGAATCCATGTAATATCACAGTCAAACTATGAACTTTTTTCAGAGTCAGACGCTACAGTATGCAGTGGGAGATGCCTTATGGATTCCCCTACCACAAAGAGGAGGATCAAAAGGGGTGCTTTTAGAAGAAATTAGCATTTATTAAACGCTTTTATCACCATGCCAAAACTCAGCAGTCAATTTGACCTAATCCAAGGGCAGGTGTTAAGCAGCACCTCTGTGCTCTTCATCTCAGGATATTCTCAAACTCTACTGAGATGAAGCCAAGTTCTAATAGCTCAGAGAACTAAAAATGCAAGGTAGGTCACATCAGAGTTTAAATAGCTTCATGACAGCGACACATCCAGAATGAGTTGAACAGGGTATCCGTCAAGTTTCCCTTCTTTCTTATGTCTCACTTTCCCTTTCTTTCCCTACCTCACACATTAACTCTCCTACTGTGACAGCACATGCTGCTATAAGCCGTTGCTCCCTCACACTTCAGAGCTGCCACATGGGATAACAATGCCAAAACTATGTTGAGAACAAATCCATGAGCACAACATCAGACATAATCTAAACAAGCTCTTCATGAGATCAGTATACTCAGTTTGTCCCTGTGTGTCTACAAGACATCACCTATGAGAAATATAAAACATGGTTGGGGTCCCACAATCCAGAGGAAGTCCTGAAGACATGCATTTGGCGGTATTACATCAAGCAGAAAAGAAACCCAGACTACTGTTCTTACCTATGTTGCTGGTTCTGCCTACTCTAGCTGCTTTGCTTTGGACAGGAGATAGAATTAATATATTAATTAAAGTTTTCTTTCTTTAACAGACAGCACATCCTTTGAACCAACCATACTTTCAAAAAATCAAACATTTTAATTGTAGGCATATCACAAAAATGGAAGAGTTATTTATCTTCATTTTCTTCCCCTAGAAAACAAAACCAATTAAAATCAGACAACTACTGGGTCAGTTTTAACCCTACTGCTTCAATTAATAGGGCTTTCACTTTTTATTGAAATATAGTAAAGCAGATACCAGTATAAATTTAGCCTAAATAGAAGGACGAATTAAAAAAAAGAGGAGGCTGTCCAGTCTATCAGATGCATGCATTAAAACTACAGGGGGAAAAAAACCCCACCCAAAAATAATCCTCATCACTTGCCTCTGTCCCATTTTGGATCCACAATCATGGGTAAAATTGCTAACACATGGGAAATAGCAACAATGACGTGTCCACTAGTCATATTAGGGAGAACAATAAACAGATGTAAGAAATAACTTTTCAAATAAGGTGAAAAAAAAGTTGACTGAGACCAGTTTTTAAAACCTATGATTGAAAAATCTTTGAAAAATTATAACTAGACAAGGATTAAAAAGATGGTGTTGACATCTATCACAGTCTACTTGAACAACAAATTATTAGTCCCCAGAAGGAATAACATCTATCTACATACAAAAATAGATAAACATACATATACTTAATTTATATTTAATTTACATTCATTCTGAACTGCAATGAGAACAGACTGAAGGATGTGTTGCCTGCAGACTGAATCAAAAAAAAACCCCAGCAAATAAATTTTGAAATATACAGCAAAGAAAAAAACCCAAACAAACAACACAAAAACCCACCCAGCAAACGCAACCAACAGGCAGCAGTCTCTCAAGCAGGGTTGATAATTCTCCATTTGTTCCATTCCATATCCAGAAAAAAACCCAACAAAACATATCAAAGAAGATTCCAGACTGCTGATTTTTATCTTTCTGGCAACTGGAATCATTTGATCCATTTGGTGAAAGTAGATGATGAAAGTTATAACACTTTCCTCAAGCTGCCAAATGCCACAAGAAAAGCTTTGGGCATCTGCCACTAATCTGAAACACTCTGATAGAAGCTGCTAACTGCACCAGTCCACTTACAAGGTTTTCCAAATGCTCATAATGTTTATAATTAAAAAAGGAAAAATGGGCCGATTGCTTCAAACCAAGCTCAATGTTACAAGTCACCATCTGCAAGGAGTTGGTCACCATTCCATCTTCATGAGCAAAGAACGTGAGAAAGAAAAAAGAATCCACCACAAAAATGCTGCCATGAAACAGGCCATAAGAAAAAGCATCTACAGAGTTTGAGTCAAAAGGAACTGTGCTGAAAATGCTGCAGTACACCGCTGCACCATCTTATTATTTTACAAGTGATACCTGACTACAGCTTCAAAGATGAGAAAGAGCAAGCCAGTCAAGGCTGAAGGAAAAAGGGAAAGTAAGGACACATTCCAAAAAGGCACTGCAAATTGAACTGGTGTCCTTGAGATCTTGCAGGAGAACCTCCTTGCGATTCTCCTCAGAGCCACCACGGTAAGAGAACCCTAGTATGACTTTTACCTAAGGAAGAATGGACAGTGTTTTATCCAGGTCCTACTGGAGCAAGAGCACCTGAATGACACAGGGAGCCTTCCATTCCAGGTGGTAAGTTGTGAGCTGGCGTAGTTAAAAGAAACCAAGGACCTTTGCCAGATCAGTTCTACAGTATTTGGAAGACACGTTTCCCCAACACTGAGCTTCATCGTCCTGAAGGCAGCTGCGGTCAGTGAAGGGTATGCATTGAGTCATCCACTGTTTTCGCTCTAGTAATTGAAACGTGCAGGTAGGTGTTGGTGTCCTGCACAGCGACAATGGCTTGAATCTGGTGACATTCAAGAGCTAAGTAAGGGGTACAAACACCGCACAAGCCACCACTGGTGAGCTAATTGCTTGCAAGAAAAATCTATGCCACTGGAACCTATCGGAGAATCTCCAGATTAAAATCCAATTGGTCTGATAAATTATGTCCAACTTATAAAACACAGAAGCTGTCTACACTGTAAGTGGCCCAAAAGGAGAAATACTGTTGTTCTGGCAGGACAGTCTAGCTGGTGTCTCAGGTTTTTTTTAGCACCTTCTGCCCTGGAGTATTAATCTGTCCCAGAGCACCTCATGTTACCTAACCCTCCTGGGAGTGCTAACTCAATTACATCTCATTTTCAAAGTCCTCTACCCTGCCCTCAACCAAATAAACCAACCTATAGGGCTACAAGGAAGAGGATGGGAACTATCAACGTAAAAAGCTACCTATGACTCAAGGGTGCTCAGAATTGAAATGTTTCTTTTTTATCAAAGCAGTGGAATGGCAGGATATACAATCATGAAAAGTATGATGATGCCAAGACTTGCCACCAGTGGGCTTCCAAAGATCACTTAAAATATGAGGGCTTCCAAACCATCTTGCTGAAGTACATTAAAAGTGTGTAAGCAGAGGTTAAGAAAAGTCCAGTTAACTATCCTGATCGTCTCTAAAGCCGCTTTGCTTTTAAGGAGCTGTAGTCAAGCAAAATGAGACACAGCACAGTCCTGCCACTGTTCTCTCAAAAATCACAATGTTCCAGTTCAAGTGAAATGGAGGAATTAGGCAAATTACTAGGGCACCTGTAGGACCATACATCCACACACACCCCAAGATGTCTGTTATACAGCCAAAGTCCCACCTGCTAAACAAGGTTGCACTGTCTCCCAAGACCATCTTCTCCTTTCAGGGTAAAAATCAAAACAACAGCATAGGTAAAACTCTGGGGAAGCTGGAGCAAAGAGGGGGAGGAGAGTGAGAGGAGCAAAGGGAAATTTGTTGCTGATAGGAAATAATTGTTTGCAGTATAGAAATTTCTTCTCTCTACAAAGGAACAGAAACAGGACCAGACTGACCTCTGTATTTGTTTAAGAAAACAAAAACCAAAACAAACAATCAGAGATGATTGAACTACCAATGTGTTCAATTCCCATTTTGGACAGATGTGAGAGAAGGCTCATGAGCTAGGACTTCTGCCCAGAGTAATGGTGTAATCAGGGACGCAAAAGAGCCATCAGTCTAGTCTAGTCTTATACTCCAAATGTAAGCGTTCATGCAAGTATTAAAGCTAAATAGTAAGCAGAGAGCTGGTCCAGAATCATATTCATGTCTTCTTTTAAGTTGTATTGGGTTGAGTACACAAAAAAGCAGTTTGTTATCTTGCATTTTAAATGACTGAATTAAAACAGAGTCTACACTGTTTTATCTTGCTAAATTCTCCATATTCTTTCAAGGTTTAAAACATGATGGATATGATTTTAAGGATGTCAGATAATTGTGGATGTAAGACTAGCAATTGCTGAAAAAAGATTGTAAGGGTGGTGATAAATCAGTGGCAAAGATTAGTACAGGCTTTTATTTGCCCAGGTTTTAATTAGCCATGCTATTGCCCCTTTTCAGTTTTATTTTAAATTAAAGGTCTATAACGAAATTACGAAAACGTGACTCTGGATAGACACTTCAAATGGAGATCTTGATGACATCAGGGTATTTACACCGACAGAAGCACTACGGAATTCACAGTATTTGAAAACTAAGGATATGGCTCAATAATTGCTAGTCCTGTGCATTTACATCTTCTAATTGAAATTTTACATTCTGCATAAGCAATGAATCCTAAATATAGGCAGCAAGGTCTTTTCTTTGGAACTTGCTATACAAATACATCAATTATGACAATTTAATTGGACATGCTTTTATTTTATTAAAAATAGCTGTTTGAAGACTTCAAGCCAGTCAGTTTAGTACTGTCAATGGCAAATGCTAAAACATTTCAAATTACTTGTGTTACCTTTAAGGAGTGTAGTAATTTTCAAGAGCCAAACAGAACAAATAATCTAAGTGATTACTTAGCTTATCTACTAATATTTTGTATGTAGCTGTCTGATGATTTACTATGTCATTATTCCATTAATGGAATCAGCTAATAAAACATGAATGCAAAGTCCAAGTACTTTGGACAGTCACCAGAATCCCATGGTGGCATTATTTTCCAAAACAAAGATTTGACTCCTCATGTGATAGTGACAACAGATAGGACTTCAACTGGGAGAAACATAGTTTCTCATTTATTTAACATGGCCAGCCCCAAACCCTCAGTACATTCTCTTTCATTCCTCCTCTCTATTTTAAAGTTTTTCCATGCAAGTAACTTGGGGGACATAAAAAGAACTGCAGAAGCAGGGCACACGTGGTAATATACACTGTCACAAGATGAAGAGATGCTTTCTAGAGTAATGCACTTGGTGAACACAGAGAGGTAGGGGAGAGAGGCCAGCACTGAATTACACTTTACAATTACTGTTCCTGCGCAGAATTCCTTTGAGATCAATAGTGCAAGAATCCCATTCATTTTGATGGGATTAATTTATTTTCGAATGTTATGAAAAGTAACTGCAGCACATAACACAGCCACAGTAATAACTTCACTAGAGTAACACCAGCCATTGTAATTTGGACCACTGTGAAATTCGGGTTTTATTACAAAAGAAAGCAAGGCTTAGAAGTGGGTGGAAGGCCATTAGTATTTAAAAAGATGCATTGTATAATGTCTGCCACTGAAACAGGAAAAGCAAATACTCTGCAAATTAAGATATGAATGCAGTTATAAAGTTTCAAAGCAAAAATAAAGGACTGGGGGAAGAAAACATTCTGGCAAAGCACAGATCCAGCAAAGTACTCTGCAACTTGAAGCATACAAACAGTCCTACTGAAGTAAGAGGGGGAAGATCTGAAGGTAAAAACATGCCAATGCTTAAATATTCTTCTGTTTATATGTTAAAGAGACATCTGCTAACTAACTTTACAAACAATAGCCCTTTCCAAATTTAAATAGCATTTTGGAGAATCCTTTTGAATTTCTTATGAATTTAAAAGCATCTCCTACCTTAAACTAGGGTCTAGAGAATGGAATCTGGAAAAAAATTCAAGATTTGTTCTTATTTTTAGATTTATATTGGGCGATTTGTGTTATGCTTTATTTCATAAAACACGTAACTAAAAATCTTTCTGGCAAGCAATGGCACAGAATTAGGGCTGAATGGATCTCAAAAAGTCACCCACACCAGTATTTCTCATCCTTTTTAAATCTAAGGCCTCCCTAAGCCTTTCTGAAAAAATTCGGAGGCCACTTTGAGCAGCGTCATCACAATTCATGCCTGGCCCAGTCAAAATCAGGTCTAACTTTGAACACCTATAAATTTTTTCCCCACTTTGCTTCTTTACAGCTGGCTGCTTTTTTTTGTTCAGCTGAAATTTCTTTCAACTGCTTCTCATGTCCTATGGTTCACTGACTGAGATAGACAGATCTAGTCCATCCTACTGTCTAATATGTGAACAACCACATCTGACAGGTAGTTATCTAATCCGTTTTTAAAATTGTCCAGTGGCAGAGATGCCACAATCTCTCCAGCCATACTATCATAGAGGTTTAACGACCCCAACTTTTGGAAAGGTTTTCCTAATGCCAACTTAAACCCTACAGCAATATAAACCTGTTATTTTTTGGCCTAATTACAATGAACAACCAGAGTTTATTTCCTTCTCCCCAAGGCAAACCTTTTAATGCATTAAACACTTATTAATGACTCACCTTAGTCTTCTGTATAGCCTTCACAACCTCACCCCTTTTATCCATCCTCACTGGACATGTTTTCTAAACCTCTGGTCATTTCTGCTGCTCTCCTCCTTCAAAGTCTTTCCAACTGTCCACACTCTTCATAAACTATAGTGCCAAAATCTTGGACTTCAGCAAAACTGAGAACAGCAGGATTGTTTCCCCCTTCCTTGAGGCCATTTCTCTCTGTATACAGCTAGTTGTTCCTGGGTTTGTATTTGTGCAACTGTTTGTTGAACATTTGCACATTTTTTACAGATCTCCTTTGACTGCAACTCTTCTCTTTTGACTGTGAACTACTTTCAATGTACTCTTTTCCAACCATCTGATATCCACTTCATCTAGACTAGAAAGGTACTGCACTGCACAATGAGAAATAATGCTGAGAGCCCAGATTATATAACATGCTTATTAAGATTCCATTTTCAAATTCATAATAGTTAATAACCACCAATTTTGTACCACCTTTCACCCTAGGTGCACCAGTTAAACTTTGGACACTATAACTCTTAGGTCTGAAGCACTTCTTTGAGTTCCACACATGGAAAAACAAAAGGCTGAAACTGCACAGAAGTGAAAACCAACAGGCTCTGAGGTCTACTATGAAACTGGAGGCATACAAACTGATACCAACCAAGAAGAAGACGAGCAATAAACATTGGCAAGCAAAAATAAATGTTCATTTAAACCATCAATATTCAATAAGAATAAATGCCAAATTCTAAGTCTATATATCTATCTATTGCTTCTTTCTTAGCCACAAGGCCCATCAGAGAAGAAAATTAGATTATTTTGACATAATTTGGTCTCAACAAATCTGTGTTGGCTGTTACAATTGGCATATACAATTTGAGATGTCAAAAGTTTTATATCCTTGAAAAGGTAGGGCCAATAATTGAAGTTCCAATGGGCCTAACGAGAGTGTCATAATAAAGAAATCACTCAAAGGAACTGGGTTCAGCACAGCAAGCAGTCAAAAAACGCAGCTAATACTTAGCCAACTTGCTAAAAGAGAACTACTTCTACTCTAAATTTATGCACGGTGTATGGAGGAAAGCATGAGCTAAATGTATATAACACAATATAAATCTCAGGAGAAAAGAAATTCCTTTCCTTCTAACGTTGCCTTTCTTGTGTAGTAAACTTGGTGACTGGCAGCACATTTTCATCCAAATATGCACACATACAAAATTACAGATACATCTCACTCCCCCAGTGACTTTATAACATGTTGCTAGGTAACAGTGCATACAAGTCAGGTTTCAAGACCTTTAGTAAGTCACCATAAAATAACTGCATAGGCCTTTTGCATGAATAATGTACATTTGTATCCTTTTTCTGATGCCAATAGATTAGACATTGACAACATGACCGTCTGCCAAACTATAAACAGTTCCCCATCAACTGCTACATGAAAACAACACATCAAAATGTTATTTGTTTTTTCAGCTTTCAGCCTTTCCCCACCTCCTGCTTTCTGCTCTCATTCTGCTACATGCAGCCATCCTGAGCGCTACCATCTATGGGTCAGTACAGTTGATGTGTAGAGCCACTTAGATCGCAGCAACGCAAATTTAAGATAGACATCAGAATGACAACACGTATGGGACAGCTGTCAGGCAACATAAAAAAAAATGGATTTCATATTGAGTCCAAATTTGAAACCCAATTTAAAAAAAGTACAAGCAAATCAAAACAGACTCAACCTTCAATGTTGTTCATTTTTTCATTGAGCATAATAACAACTTGTATCAACAGATTATTTTTAAAAGAGGAGATTTCTGTGGCTTCTTCCAGCCCACACAGCAAACCATTTATGCCAGCCCATTTCATCTCCTGCTTGCCCTCAGTTCTCTTCCGTTTAACTGGTTGGCTCCATGAACCCTCAGACATGACTTCTTGCCTTTACCCATTCTACTTGACTCCCCACAGAACTGCAATCCCAGAGGTATAAAGGCCTGGGCAGACGGGGACCACAAGCCTTTTCAAAATAAATGGCTGTGGTTACACTGAGGCAATGGCATTAGGATAGAGCTAATTCCTTAGTTTAACTGACAATAAAATTTGCTAAAATGCAACTTACATTCCATTTAAAGGAAAAAGGTGACCAATTATTCTCTTTTGAAAAGAGTATGCACTATCTCCAAAGTCTAAAACTTGCCATAGGAACTGCCAAGTCCTTGTGAAACAGAAGTTTCTTAAGTGAAATTTTTCCTGGCTTCTTTATCTTTAAAAATTAAGGTCAATTTTGAAAACATTTAGTATACAACATTCCTTCAGCACGTCCACAATTCTGAAGCGTTCAGTCAACTCAATAGAAAAGCACATAAAATATAATAGATTCACCCTAAACACATCATCTGCTTCAGTCTCACATACAAATACCATTCTTACAGCAACAATCTCACAATGAAAGAAATCACAACACACACATGCTTTGCATTAGATATGGATTTCCATTAAAATAGTAAAACAATTCAAAAGCTGTTCATGAATCTCCAGGACTACCTTTTTTTAAGTGTTAATAATCAAGAAATGCAGTAACATTCATACTTCACATGTATCTACTAGTTGGACCTCAAATACTACTCTGAAAGGAAGGTGACCAATACTTTATTGGTCCTATTTAATAGAAGAGTTAAGGCAGAGAACTTAAGAACTGAATTGTCTAACTTGCTATGCTCTTGTGACCCTCAGTGATTTCAAACCAGAACTACAGGTATTCAGCATACCTGAAAAAAACACCAAATGGGATTTGCCAAAGTAATTGTCAATGAACATGAAAGCCTGCAGAAAAGGTTCTCACTCCCAATTACAGCAATTAAACAGCAAAATCCCTCTCTTCTCTCACCATTTCCTCTCTTCCCTCCATCGTGCACCTCTCCTTATCAAAACAAACAAGAAATGACAAGTTAAGGAAGTTGCAACGCTTTTCTCCCTGCAATTCCATGACTTAGCAAACCCAAAGCAAAACATTTCTTAGCCCAGAAAGGAGCAGCTGCTGCTTGCTGTTCAATTACCTGACAGCTTCATAAGAAAATCTGATGCCATCTTGACAGAGATGTCTTGGTTGAATAGGGCTGATGCTGTACTGGCCACAAAGTCAGAGGAGTCTTTCAGCTTTGTGTTGTTGGGGGCTCTGTCAACAGTGCTAAGAGCAAAAGGTGCAGCTGAAATGCCATTGTCATCTTTGGGCTCTTCTTTCACTAGTAAAGGTGGAATGCCTCCACTAGGCTGCCCAGCTGCATCAGGTGTTTTAGATACAGATGCTGATCCCGTAAGGTCAGGTCCACCTCCTTCCCTCTGTGGTCCTGGGCAGGAGTCACTATTTAGCTGTGGTGACCCCTTCACATCAGTTTCTGGTATTTCCTCCTTCACTTTGGATTCTGTCCTGAGGAAATGTTGATGGCAACGCATATGGAGTTTCAGGCTGAAGTGGCGGGAGGAGGTAAAAGGGCATAGCTGGCATTGAAAGGTCTCACCCCTGTCTTGGTGCTGATGAACCTGGTTGAGGAAGTGAAAGACAAAAGCACGTATTAAGCAAAACAGTCTACCAGCATTATAGAAATTCCAACTCCACACTTCTCACACCGTTTTAAAAAAAATGTTAACTAATGAGTGAACTCTTCATTCTGACCACTTGGAAAGAGGTCAGACACTAAGGGCAGTCAGATTCTTTCACACATAAGTCAAAGAACATAAACATCCGACTCAACTACAGAAAAAAGAAGTATCAGGAAAATCAGTTTCTACATCATGGAAATAATGAAGCCTGCTTTGGATCAAACAGTCCTTACAACCAGATCCTGATGACCTGCCAGTGCATAAAAAGACTTCCAAGCTATAACTAGTAGCTTGCTTGATTAAAAAAACAAGCACACACACCCCCCCCATCTATTACATGATCTACTAAGCATCATCATTCTGTGCAACCTCATAAATAACAATCGTTTAGAGCAACCCAGCAAAACACCAAACTGCATTGATTCAAGTATCATTAGAGTAAAAACACAGCACCTGGCAATACCAAGGCACTATTGAAACAGCTTGTTGCAAATTAATTCTACCAGAAAATAAACAGTTCCATTACAATAAAATACAAACATGAGAGATGGTGTTGCCATTTATTCTATTTCATCAGTGAATTAATGATCATAGTTACTGTACTCTCGTATTTTGCCTGCAGGCTCTTTCTCATAGAGATGGTATGGTCCAGTATGACTACAACGCCTAGCATGTTCAGGCCCAATTCTGATTACTTTTAAAAAAAGAACTCTACTATCCATCCATATCTAATGGTTTACAATTATTTGAACAGAAACATTCATTAATATGAACTCTATACTTATAACTATACAATTTCTTGTTTAACACAATACTCGTGAAAGAGGAGGAATAATTGAGCTTTAGCATAATAGTGACAGATATATTGAAAAATATTTTGCTGTAGCTTCACAAATGATTTTTAAATCCTGACAGTAGCACCCCAGGCTACTCCCTGTAGAAAGACTGGCAAATACATACATTTGCTCCTTACTAATTGATGAACATGTGATCAGGACAAACTGGAACCAGACTGAGCTCCACACATTCGCTTTCACTTGTGACTCAAGTTGGTTGGAAACATTTCAGTGAGACAGATTTTTGTTGGAAAAAGGCAATTTGTTGAACACAAAACATTTCACCTGAAACATGGAGAGGTTTGATGAACTCTTGGCAAACGAGGTGTGACTCCCCTACCCTACTGAGTGGCATTCTACCCCCTGCTCCCTGGGCTTGGCTCAGAAGCAGCCAGCTGTGCTAGGGATCCAAGGCTCACTGCTACAGCCTGGGAGTCCAAAAGCCCTGAGAGCTCCAGCTCTAATCAAAGCTCAGCTCTACACCAGGGAGCCTGGAAAAACTAGATTTAGCTAAGGCTTTCAGCACTTTCCAGTTTCCTGCAGAGCTGAGATCTAGATCCTGAGAGTCCTGGTGCAGACACTGCAAAGCTCTAGGATAACAGTGGCATTTCCCAAACACAGCTCTGTCAAAATTCAGGTTGGGGTTTCCCATGATTGTAGATTTGGTCTAATTAGTTTTCTATATAGTAAGAGGAATTCAGTCACAAGCTCATATCAGCATTCCCAGCTCTACATACACAGGACCTGAATTCAGGTCTGCTAAAATGTGAAGATGGGAGATGTCCCTCTTTTAGTTCATTTTGCATTCAGTGAAGACTCATTTCATTAGTGCTGTATAACTTCTCATTCAGTCATTCTTCAAGGGTTCTGGAGATCAGTTACTAAACAAACAGATAGCAAGAAAGAATTTCTCTTGCTCAGCTGCTTTACAGAATGACATTCTCAGTATCATATAAATATGATATTTGCAGACAAAGCAATCCTGGAATCTTATAATTGCACCTTATGACAAAAAACATTAGAAGCTAATGCTAACCTAAGACAGTTTTAAAGCAACAAACTTGCAGAAGAATAGCAGCCCAATAAATTCTAAATATTAAGAGGTTACAACAAAAATGCCAACCAGATTGCCTGTCTACGTTACTGGAAACAGGATGGTCTGTGAGCACAGCAGTATGTAAGCACTCTTCTTCATGAAGAGCACTGAGATGTACTAATGGTAGCAAGCACTCTCACCATGGCAACTTTATCTCTTACACCCACCGAGATTCTGTGTGCCAGGGTTTCTCTCCAGGATCCCCTTCAATCAACACTTCCCTGCCTACATATTTAACCATCTCTTCTAGAAGCCCCTTATCACAATCATCAATACGATGCCTTCTGAAGGCTGTCACTGCTGCAGTCAGGTGGCAAAGTCTGTGTGTGAACCCTTCTCTCCCCAGAAGAGATATTGCCACCCCTGTAATATCTTTTGAGAATGGATGAGAAGGGGTGTGTGTGGTGTGATTCACCTGGTTTGGATTCTTCTCCTGCCCAAAGACAATAGCAGAATCACCAATAGATTTCTCACAAAATAAAGTACACTTATAACTTGCAACCAAGAAATGATAGAATTCAAACCCAAATATTTACAGTTTTGAAAAGAAGAATTTTAGACCTACAAAAAATCCATATGAAACAACATCAAGCCTAGTACTTAGCCCCCCCAAAATCCTGGGTCCAGTTTCACCACAAGATTATTAATATTTTTTTAATTCACATAAATAAATAATAATATTTATTTTAAAATTTGAACACTATTAGAAATAGAAGCTAAGAATTAAAGTCCCTTTAAAGGGAAAACTATCCCTTGTTTTCTCACTTGACAGCAGCTAAAAGGGCCAAGAATTGCCATTCTATGATGTTTGGAGGGAAAGTCAAGGCAGCAACTATTTGCACAGAATAAGAAACAAGAAACCCTGTAGAGCTACACAGAAAGCCACAGGGTAAATCCAGATCATGCAATGTTGCAGTCCAAAAAGCTGCCTTCTCCCTCCATGAGACAGAGAATGGCTCTTACACTGTGCTAATGCTACCGAAACTGGCAGATGCCCTCTTCAGACTCTGCTAGGATGTTCCTGCAGGAACCACAGGCAGGAAGAGATAAGAGGACAGCTAACCAGTTTTCTCCAAAGTCCTAGTCTGAGCCCAGCTGCTGCCAGATTCAGGTATCTCTGAATTATGCTGCAACCAAACACAGCACATAACCTGCTCATACCGAACGGTTCTTTCAAAATCTTACAAAATTACTGTTTGACTTATGTCAGAAACACTAAGGACTTCTGCCTTCTGAGTTATTTCATTTAACTGTGGATGTTCTCCTTGACTGTGCAAAGTGCTTGTAACACCTTTCTCTTAACCATACAGTCTTCCCAGTCTCATAGTATTTTGTGGTTCTACAGTTTCTTTTCAGTGTGTGCTTGATATGACGTACACAATAATTTTCAATAGAACTACATAATACTTAGAAACCTTAGGCCTAGTTTGAGGACTTGCATACAAATTATCTATTGGTCAAATTTATTTATTTTTTTACTTGTTTCTTTCAGTTTCTCTTACTGCCTCCTCATTCTTACATTACAAGAAAGAAAAAAAGAGGCCATTCAATTTATGTTCTCTATCACATACATTATTTTGATCACACCTCCTTTCTATATCTGGCAGTCCCATTCTTTACAGCTTCTTTCTTCAAAGGGAGTTCTTGCCATCCCACTAATCATTTTCATTGCCAGCTTTTAAAATCCCTTCTATTTCTGATACACCTTTTTTGATGCAGTGACCAGAAGTGACTATCATAACTGGCAGCATACCATATGTTAATAAAAGCATTGTAATATTTTCAGTATTATCACTGTTTTATTCTACAGACATTCAAGTATCTAATTGTACTTTTTAATCACTGCTGCACGTGCCAAGTAAAGGTTTTCATTTAACTGTCTTCAATGATACCCAGATATTTTCCCTGAGTAGTTACAGTTCATTATATCAGACAGCCAGGTGCTTTATTATTATTAGACTCCTGTTTCCAAAGTGCAGTACCTTGCATTTGTCAACAATAACTTCATTTGCCCCCTTGTTTACCTGTCAGCCAGCGTCTTTTTATTCCCTTTCAAGCTTTGCCTTTTCTAATCTCAATTCACGCACATAAGGTTGTATCATCTACAACTTTCTTACGTACAGTCATCATTTTGTGCAGATTGTATTTGCTAAAACATACACAATTCTACCCTTAGTAATGGAACACTCCTCTGTTAGCCTTTTGTCATGCTTAAAATTGCTAATTCCATCCTACCCTTTGTTTTACTGTCTCTTGGTGAATTTCTAATGTGCCATAGTACATCACATTGCTTAATTTATTTGGCAGCTTCTCAGTGAGAAGCTTTGCCAAAGGCTTTTTTAAAGACCAAATAAATTTAAACTGATTCTTAAGTCCATGATTTTCCTGACATGCTCAAAACATCTTAGTCGAAGAACACATGATTTTCTTTTACAGAAACCACACGTCCCTATCATACCACATAATTTGTATCATTGCATTTTTTTTCTGTTATGTTTTGTATTGACATACTAACATTTCTGGTATCATAATCAGTTTCTTAAATCAACATTTCATACTTAAAAGTAACATCTCTGCTTATTTACCAGGAAATTTAAGTTATGGGAAGTACACACTGGCCCGTACAGATGTACCACAGTTACAAATACACGTGATCTCACCTAACAGGATACAATGGAGAGTAGGGTGAGGGCAACAGTGATACAGGTACGTCCTGCAATTTTGTAGTACTGTTAAGGTAGGTCTTTTCTTTTCCCCTCCCTTAAAGTTGGGGTAATGCTTTGCACAGACTCTTCCTTCCAGTTATGAGGCACAGGAAAGGAAGGACTGGCATTCACCTTTCTTTTGTGGGGCTTAGCAGGGGTTTTTTGCTATTATTTTTTAAACACTCAAAATAAGAGGAAAGTTGTTCGTTTTGTTTGTGTTTTTTTTCTGAGAAACTTCATCCCTAAGCAAAATCAGAACATAAGAGGGTTAGAGTGCTGAATCCATTCACTGCTAATTTGCCTCTGGCTACTCACTCTTTACTTACTTTCTATGACCTAATTATCACTTTTTTCTTTGCCTACTGTAGGTTTTATTTTTCTCACCAACTTTCAAGTAGATTAACATTTCCATGAGGGGCATCTGTTTAAGCAACTACTACAATCAACCACTACTACAACCTGGCCACTTAGGCATACCTGTGTCAAACCTGTGTAGCCACTAATTTCTGGGTTTTGGTTTGATGTGGCTTTTGTTTTGTTGTTGTTTTTTAAATCTCTAAGTAAAATGCCTTCTTCTGCAACTGCATTTGAGCACACTTGAGAAGTCTCCATTTTGCACCTATTTTGTGCCCTTTGCTTTTTTATTCCATGCTCTTTTCTTACAAGTTCCCTCATTTTTAAAATACTGCACTTTCAAAAGTTTAGTGCTACAGTGCTAGTTTTGATATGATCCTCACCCTCAGGATACATACATTATTTATATAGTATTTTCTTTTTGAAACTATTTCCTTGCTTTGCTTGAAAGCAAAGAGGAAAAAAAGCCTCTCTGCAGGGCTGGACTGGACTAGTGTTCCAAAAAAAATATTTTTTTCTTTTTTCTTTAAGATTTAAGGTATCAATGCATAGCCCTTATTATCCTTGTCTCATATGTGAAAAGTGACAAGATTAAAAGGCAGATACTTGAAGTCACTTGTGGTACCTGTCTTTAGATGCAGGGTACAGATTTCACTTGTTGAAAAGCTGTGCAAGTTTGCATTACCTCCCCTCCGCTGAGAAGAGAGAATGGAATCACAGGTGCCTCCCAGGGCTCTTAAGGGTTAGCTTAAACCAAACTAAATAAAAACCCCTCCCATAAAATACAGTCAACCTCCTTCTCCCAATATGGTGAAGATGCTTTAAAATAACCTGTCTTGTACTTCACCAAAATGGATTAGGAATGCTTATTCTGTTGTCTGACCCTAGCTGAGGAAGAAAGAGGGAAAAGCAAATCATAAGAGGTAGCAAGCACCAGGCTACATTCTTCAAGCCCCTTCTTTATTCCCACTGTCACGTAATTAATAGCCTCTCCCTAATCAGGAGGCTGATTATAACACTCTTCATATTACAGAGGAACATTACCCTGAGATCTCGCTACATGGTTGCTCTTCGTAAGCAATAGAAGCAGGAAGGTCCTATGGTTGCCCATCACATGACCTGTCTGCCATTGCATCTAACTTTTCTGCTAAGCTTAATCTTCCCTTTCCTCATTTTCTGTCATACCATCATGCTTCAGCATGTGTTCACAATGCCAAACTTTTCCACTGCTAGAAAAGCTGGCTCACCCATTTCTGCCTTATGTCTATATAGCAGCACAAGGAACATTTATAGATATTATTTTTGGCCATATGCTCCTCTTCCTCATTCCCCCTTCCAAGCGCTCAGGCTAATATCCTGTTGCTTTCTTGGAACATATCTGTATGATCTCACAGCCTAGCCGTCCACCGATTGCTGAGGAATATATGTGCATGATCCAAAGACACCAATTGGCCATATCTGACTGATGCTTGTGGTATTGCTCCAATCCCTACCTCCCTAGCAGGAAAAATAGGAAAGCCTGAATACATCTTACTGGATTATACCACCCCTTTCTGTTGCTTTCTGCAGAAGTAGTACGTAAGAGACTCTCCCGCTCAAGAAGAAACCAACATATTCCAACTGAATGTATGTTTAGATAAACACAGAGAAGGACTCAGGCACAACCCTTGCTGCCTGCTTGGACAGGACACCTGTCTCAGTTACCCATTCATTTTGTCCAGCTTCATTTTCAGTATTCTCAGCACCCTTGGAAACCAAGCTATGATACCAGAATAAAGTCCTGAAATGGTACCCCCAGAGTCCTGGGAATAAGGGCCAAAACTTGTGGTTATGCATGTACTATAATTTGTCTCCAAACCAGAATAATAAAACTCCATACTGTGTCTATTTTAGGATTTTTATAAGGTGCCTACCACTGTGAAATCTAAACGCAATGTAACAATTATAGATAACACTGCGTGCCTTAAAAGGCAGTCTACTCAGCCTCCCTTGTTCATTGTGTGCCTGTGTGGAAACTTTCCTTCTGCTTCCCTTCTTGCCTTTCACTTCCTTGCCTCCAGTTGTGAGTTGGTCCTGGCAAAGTGCCCTTACTGGAAGAATGCTTCATCAACATGGTGGGTAGCACATGTAGATCTGAATATGGGTCAGGGCTGGAATTAATCCAGCTCTCTAAAGATTTTATCTAGCAGGGGAGGACAAGACACCAAAAATGCTGGCAATGTTGCGTTCTGGGTCAATCAGTTTGACATGTTATAATTACCATAAAATTACACATTATTTGTATTATATAGTTATTATTCATTAACCTAAAGATACACACAATAAGGAAGATCCATATGGACACACACAAACCAGTCATGGAAATTAATTCTCTAAATGACCAGTTTCAATGGAAAATGTGTACAAGAACCTAGAGAAAAAAAAGAGGAGGTGCTTCAGCTCACAGCTATGTTGCCTAGGAGGAAAAAAGGCAACACTATTAGATTTTGAGGACTGCAGCTGGACAAAACACCCCAACAGGTTTTGTCTGTGATCCTTACCAATAGAACTTAAAACATGAAAACCAAAGAGCACCAGCAGCATAAAAGGAAAAAAGCTTGGCTTGTGATAATATCCTAGAATAAAAATTGGTTTATAATGAATGACAAACACCAGCCTAGTACCCTAATTTTGAGTAGCATTTTTAGCTTTAAAAGACATGTCTTCACCTGTAGCCACAGCTGACTCACAGGGAGTAAGAGAGGGGTGGAGAGCTAGAGCAGCTCTACCTACGTGGGTTGCCCACCAGGAAGCAGATATGGCCAGGTAGCTCCCAAAGGATCCTAGGACAATGAAGAGAACTGAAACATCCAACTGGCATAACCAGAATGCTGCATCCTAAGTAAGTCCCAGCTGTGCAGTATCATTTCTGATGTATATTCATTCCAACTCGAACACTGTTGGCTTGTGTATGTGTCAGTTATTATAATCTCATACTTACTTACACACAGATTTAAAAGCAGCGCTTTTCTATAATTAGAAATCTGATGGTTTTTATTTTTAATCTTGTTATCAATTTATACTTTCACGAAAGGGAATTCTGATTATGTCTGATACTGTTGGACACATGACTAACACACCCCCTTATTCACCTGCTTCAATTTTATGTGATAGAAAGTATTCTTACATATGGCTTACTCAATTGAGAAAAATATATGAAACCCATTGAAATTAAGGTAAAACGTTATCTTTCAGATTCTCATGCTTGTGATTCTTTACATCTGTCCATAAGACTATAACAAGGGCAAAAGACCAAATACTGGCCATCTAATTTTGTAAGACAATTGCCTTCATCTTAAATAGGCAGCAGCTTTACCAGCAAACGCTACCAACCAAGTCCATCATGACCTGCATGACTGGGCTGCATTGACTGGGGAGACATCAAATCTTATCTCCATAGGCTAAAGGAGGCTGCAATCTCTTACACTGTGTCAAGCAGCTCTGGGCCTGACTCTGATCTCAGTGATGTCTAAATGAGCATTACTTGATAATAATTAGTATATTACCAAATAATTAACACTACATATTACGTTTGTACAAGGAGTCTGTTTTTGAGATTACATGGGCTCAGTTAAGGAAGGGGTTTACGTTAAGTGAGGAGCAAAAAAGAGCACAATGGCTTCAGATAACCATCAGCCTGATAGCACACAGAGACAGTGAAAAAGTCCCTAATTTTCTCCAATATCCTACCTGTGGCCACCTATGGAAATCACCATGCCAAAAAGGAAGAGATAGGCCCTCAACCTGCAAATAATTCTTCCAAAAAAGCAAAAAAAGCAGACAGCAAGAATTTCTGCAGGGAATAATAGGGATGTCCTTTACAAAGCAGGGGATGACAACAGGTCTTCGCCAAGGAATAGCAAGTTTTTAGGTGATGCATGCTTCTGTGCAGGCTGTCAACAACTGAAAACTAAAAACCATTCTTAGCGTGCTGTGTTCCAATTCTTTCTACTCATCTTCTGCTTGGAAATGGCAATCTGTGCCCCGCAGTCAACATGGAACACCAAATCTTAAAAGCGGGAGCCATATACACCAAACCTACTTGTACCTGATAAGGATTAGCATGATACACCAAGGATGCCTGGGAATAGCGCATTGATCCACAGTAGGAGCATTAAGGGATGAGCCTTCAGACTTTAAGGGGATGATTTCAGACCTAGCAAAGACCTGAAATACAGCAAGATCTGCTGTTGTGATCAGTGGAATCATCTGAATCATTTACAGTGAAGCAAATAGCTACTTGGGTATAAGAAGCAATGTTAGACTCCTGTCTAGCGATCTCCAATTCTGCAATAGCACACATAAAAGCTGAACAGGCATTCTGTCCCCCTCCACACCAGTCTGGTACTCTTACACACATCTGTCTAAAATAGACAAAATACTAACTATAATCAAATATTTCACTGTTATTATAAAACTCAACTGCATTAACAAGGGAAACTTTTTGCACTTCAGCTTCTTCATCCATGGGCTAATGGGACAGGTACCATTTTTACTTCAAGTATGTTCTACAGCTTGCAAAACCAGGCACTTTGTATGATGTAACCATGTAGCACTTTAGCTAAGCAAAGAGTTTCTTTACATTCATATATTTTTCTGTATCAACACAGATGTTGCTTCCTTCAAAAGGTCATCTTCAATTTGAGCCTAAAACTTAGGGTGAGTTAAAAGCACACTTTAAAATTAATGGAAACACTTGAAAATGAAACATTACAGTATAATGTGTCATTCATTTTGGTTTGGATGCTTCACCGCTGAGGTGCTGCAGTTAAAAACTAAAGCAAGAAGAGTTAAAACTGCAGGCCTATCTGCAGAAATTAATGGAGACATCCCCTGCTAGTGCTGGCCACGTTGGTATGCCCACTTAGTGTGATGCAGTGACACTAGCTGGCACCCTGAAAAGCAGCACTGCTGTGTTTGCATGATGTCACATCTCAGCTAACATCCCTGCTTTGGTGGTTCCAGGTCTAGAACTAGACCAGTCACAGACAGCTTGTGCTGCATTAAGTTGACACAACCCAAGGTAGTTTCCACATTGTATAAAATGGAAAAGGAAGCAAAGGGAAAAAAGCTTCTTCTTTCTCTTTTTACGGTCTCTTTATTTAAATAGAGGCATCACTGGTAGTACAACTAAGGAAATTTTGTTCTTGCAAGTAAATAGGTTTGTTATACTATCATTTTCTGATTGATGATTAAAGTGTTTTGGTTGTCAGTAGACACTTCCCTTACCTTCATGTGTGATTTGAGATTGTCCTTGCGTGCACAGCGAAATGGACAGAGTGGACACTGATGACTTTTTAAACCTGTATGAATCACCATGTGCCGTTTCCAGTAACTCTTCCTCTTGATAACCAAACCACAGATCGGACACTGGAAAGGTTTTCCTCCTTCTTCTTCTGAAGCTTTGCAGAAGAGGGAAGAAAAAGAGAGGATCCTTTATAGCTAGTTGTTGAATACTTTCCCCTTGTAAACACACTCAAGATACCATTTTTCAGTGCTAGAATTTAATCTGCAAAGAGACACATCAGTTAAACAACATGTACCAGAAATTTCAGTTCCTCCCCTCTGCATATCCCTTTTCCCCTTAATCTAGTTACTCTCCCTTTGAGAAAGGTCACCATAATTTATAAAGGTTAATGTCCCAAACATCCTTTGGCTAATCAGTAGGGGATGGTACTCTATCTCACCTGGTTCTAATGTTCCTCATAATTTAACTGAACTGAGATGGATGTCTCTCATAATCATCACTTCACAGCTTCATTTCCTATCAAAGGCCAGTTGTAGCAGGGTATGGAAAATAAGCTAAACTGTTGAAAAAATGATACATTTCCTGTATCTGTTGGTCCTGTATTCTGATAGTTAGCAAGCAGAGAAGCAGGATATAAAGCATAGAACAATCCACAGCTTAACTGAAAAGCATGCTAGTATTGTGTATCAGATATATTTAACTCCAGAAGTGAATGACTTCAGAACCCCTGCTGCTGAAACTGTTTAGTTATGGCTTAAGCAGATGCTGCTGCAACTTCAGCCATCAGGGGTCTTTGGGTCATGGATTTCCTTCTGCTCCTCTAGCTGCCAGGGCTTTAAATCTACTGCCTTCCTAAATGTTTGCACTCTGCTTTACTGCCCAATTCACCTAAGAAAAGAAAAGGATTTGATGCATTTATCAAGCAAATATGGTTAGTCTGCTGAGCGTGGAATCATCATAAGGGTGAAGAAAAGAGAAATTCCTTGCTGCTGACTTTAAACAACTAACCATCCATCCATCCATCCATCCATCCTCTCACCAGGATTTCTTCTGCTTATTATAAAGACAGGCCTAGTGTTACTGTGAAACTGGAAGCCTTCCTCCTCACTGTAAAAGACAGACTATTTTCAAATATCCAGACCTCAGCAATGTGCATCCTGCTACTTAGAAATTCTCAGAATATTTAATCTCATTATTATCAGGTATTTCCTACTGATAAGGATATAGCAAACATCAAATTCCCTTGATGAGGAACTAAATGATAAAAACCTCCAGAAATATTTGTCATATCCTAAAATATATTTCTTGTTATTAGATAGGAAACAAAACCACCGTAATTCAACTGATTATGTAGTCATTTTGTAAGTACAAAAAAGGACACATTGTCAAAGCATGCACTTCTGCAAGTTCAGAAATTCTCCTTGTGAAATATTCTATCACACTTAATGTATTATATGTATTATCGAATTGTTCCCCTCTGTACCTCTAAGACGCTCTATTTGCTTGTGTTCCAGTTTTTAAATATCTTTACTTACTTCTTCACAAAAGGCAGGAGAAAGATAAACCACAGAAAAAAAATACTGGTAGTATTTTTACATATCATTTCTTTTCCTTCTATCACAGCTTTTCTCCAGTCTCTGGTTATCATCACAAAGGATCCAGAAAAGTAACATGTAACCAAGCTATTACCCGTTTTCTGCCCCATTAAAAATAAATCTGCAAACAAGATGGATCAACAGTAATTTAGCACATTAAAAAATATGCAAAGAACTGGACTGAACACATGTGACTTCACCAGTAACAATGACAATGAATGGTACACAGGAATTTGTCAGCGCTCTCCAAAGCTGAAACATGTTAGCTCTTTACTATACTACATAAACCTCAGCCCACAAAATCATGGGCTTCAGCTTTCCTTCATTTATATTGATGTCTATTTTATGTCACATGATGTCAATTAGTTGGAAAGAGCGACTTCAGCAAGGAATCAGCCAGTGTTTCCCAAAGAAGCTCCAGGAACAAAACTGCAAGCATCACAGGCAAAAAAGTTACACCAAACAAGCATTTAGTCAGTAAAAGAAGGGTCTGCCACCACACGCTTTCAAAAACGACATCAGAAGCTTAACAGAGATTCCAGGCTTCCTTCTAAATTTCATTCCAAACACATGAGCTCTGTATAAAACTGGCATTATTAACAGATTGCTAGAAAAGTTAATCTTCTCTGTATCACTTTACTATAACCTATGCAAGTAATGATTAGGTCCACCAAACCTGACATGCAGTTTCAGAGGTGACTGTTCAGATAAGCCATGGCTCCAGCTTCTTGCCTGAAATAATTCTGAGCAAATAGTTCAGCATGGTGGACAAAAGAGCTGAGGCATACTCTTGTTATTAACTTATTCCTCTTTAAATAGACTCCATCTTTGCTGTTCCTTACTTGTCGACATCTAATTAATCTCACAGAGTATTGATCTCATAACCAAAGCTAGATGTTGTTGGTGGGTGAATCAGATTCCTAACAATAAAGTAAACTCACCAGTGTCTTTAAAAGTTCAAAGTATGAGAGGGGAAATAAAACACCCCACTTCTCAAGCTGCGCCTACTGGGAAAATGTGTCTCTCTCCAGGAACAAGACAGAAAAAAACCCATGACTCAAGGAGCAATCACACAGACATAAAAAGATAAAACATTATCAAATGAAATACTGCTTTTTGCTTTTAGTGCCATAAGGTTGTATGTGCAAAAGGAATCAGGAATGTGTGACATTTATTTTCATGGCAAATATACACACTCAGCTGCCCTACTCAACTTTTACAAAAGTGAAGTCTTCAATCAAAGGTCACTAAACAGTGACCTGTTTTTGTAAGCTGCTTTTCTCCATGGCTGAAGGAACCAAGGAGTCTGGCTTTCCATAATCAACATCCAGATATGCTAACCAACAGCTTGCTTTTTATTTTCAGTCAGTTAATAATAAATAAATAATAATAAAGCTTAATAGTATATCAGAAAATGGACTTAAAGTAACTTTTGTTATGAACATTACACTATAAAGTTTATTTGGATGCCAACTGGCATTGGCCCAGCGCGTATAAACTGAAAGGAAACACCCTTCCTCTTGGGATACTAGTCTCATATATTACAAAAAATGAATACTTGTTCCTTGGTTACCAAGGACCTGAGGCAGTCGGCCTCCATTGTTATCTTTTAGCAGCACACTATGCTTGAGCCTTCAGCAAAGAGAATAGTTGCTAGAAATTTGCTGCATGAGAGCTAGTTTATAAAGTGCCAGTATTACCAGCACACTCTCACGCTGGTACAGAGCACTCCCCTAGTACAAGCTACACAGAAAAATCCCCACAGTTTGTTGGTAAAACACAGAACCTGGACTTTACTACAACCTTTCCCCAGTAAAAACTTATGATGTGAACAGCTTTTCCTCTAGCAGAAAATAAACTAATAACTTCAAATAAATTTTAATCTTACTCCTTTTCTATACATTGCTGCTTTTCTTATGTGAAAGCCAGTCTTCACGGGGAAAGTTAGATTAAATTAATGCCCACAGTCACACTGGCATAACCAGTGTGGGTACTCCTTTCCCAAACAAAAGGACCTTTTTTTTGGTTTAGCTTATGCTTCTCCAAAAAGGACTTTATCTGAACTAATGAAAACCTTAGGCCAGACACATGCCAAGAATTGTTTGCCACTTTAATTGCCTTTGCAAAACACACCAGCAAAGCATTTGTAGAACACATGTAACTCAGAGCAAAAAAACTGCTACTGGCTGCATCTCATCACATCCCTCTCCCTCCTCCTCCAAGGGAGGAATGAGTATTGCTGTCCATCTAATAGCTTCTACCCTATGAGCTTTTACCAAAAGCTGCACAGGGACAGATCAGACCTCATAATATCCCTAAACAAAAAGGTTAGGTCAGAAAGACAGCAGTGCAATTATACAACATGTCAGGCTTCATATCTGTACACTGGCTTGCTACACCTGTACAGTCAAGCTACTATTCCTGATAAAATACTCAAAAACTAATGTAAAAACTCAGCTCTAATATACTGAAAGACTTTGTGTGTATTGTGAGGATAGCTGACATGTCCTTCCCCTCTGCATCAGAATGCCACTCAAGGGAGAACACTGACAACACCTGAAGCTGTACGTTCTACCAGAAATAAGAATCCATGATGAGAACTTTGTATAGAAATAGATGAAAGAAACCTTATTTTTCCTTATTTTGAAGATGGATCATTTAAATTTCCCTGCATGGCTTGCCTGCTTTTGAAAGCTTTTGTTACCAAGACTATTTCTTCTTATTCCCTATAAGCCTGATTCCCTGACTGCCAACAGCTGGAACTGGTGGAGGGAAGTCAGAAGTGTAAAATGGCTCTTGTTGAGGAAATTAGAGAAATTCAGTTCACTTTTTTTTTTTTTTTAATGACAAAGGATTGTAAAATACCAAACTGCTGCAAAAAAATTTAATGAAAAGTGACAACATAATAACATACTCTAGTAAATTAGGACAGGGTAGTAAGCGATTATACAAAAGTCTATTTGTGACAGAGACAGCAGGAAGGAGAATTCTCCCTTGTCCAATATTTCAAAAGCACTAGTTTTGTACAGGCTCACTGATACTGTGAGCTTCCTAACAGAGATTGTTTGATCTTCTCCATTAAATATTTTTTGTGGACTTATTCTGAACTTGGTAAGAGGGGGAAATATCATTGTATGGAACAAAAAAAAAAAAAGCACTGAACTGTACACACCCATATCTTTCAAATATGGAAACAATTGTGATGGTTTGGTCTTCAAGTGGTATTTTAAGAAGCTTTTCTATTATTTACCTAAAGTACCTATTTCTTATTCACATAACACATGGAATCAAACCAAATCCAGATCCATTGAAGAGATGTTATATAAGCCTGTAGCAAAACAAATACATTCTACTTAGTGACTTAAACTTTACCCATACCTGTACTAGTGGGTTTGGATGCTCTTCCCTTAGGGACTGGAAGTAACAATAATTCCAAAGACTGTGGTGGAGTTGCTTTCTCTTGCTTCATCTCTGAAAGCTGCAGGGGATCCTCAGCAACCAGCGATTTCTTTTTCTCAGCCAACAGGGTGCCTGCAGCCCTTGCAGCAACTTCCTTGAGAAGGGCAGCTGAAGAGGTCATGGAAGCCAGAGAAAGGAAAGAACTAGCCGGAGGTGGGTGCTCCTGCCCAGGAGTCATGCTTCTTTCACTCACTTTCTTAGATAAAGCTGCTAACGTGGAGCTGGCTGACTGAGAACTAAAAGGTGAGGAAAAGGATTCAAACCTTATACTGTCTTCAGTCCTTGAGAGAGATTTGTCCTGCAGAACGGCATTGGCTGCAGCTTTCAGTTTCAGGATAGCTGAATCAGGGGACAAACCACAGGTAGCGGTTGAGTTTGGCAACCACTTACCTTGATTCCATATAAAGTGACTACCTGCATTGTATTGGTCACTTTGTTCCTGTTTCTCAGCAAGCTTTCTGGCAAGAACACTTAGCTGCTGGGCATGATGAGCAGGTGGAGAGAAGGAGAGGTTTGAGCCAAGATTTACAGGGGACTCGACTCTGCCATTGACTGTAACAGCAGCATCCAGCTTGAGGGAGCCAGCCTCCAGCAGCCGCCTCAGGTTACTACTCAGTGGCTTATTTGGACCAGGAGGTTCTTCTTCACACAGAGATGACACATCAGGAGAAAGGTGCTCTTTGCTCTGTAATGTGTCTCTTTGCGCCTCACTTTCAATGGATCCCAGCTCTGCTGTGTTGCTGCTAGGAGTCGCACTTCCCAAAGAAGTATCTGGGGAAGTGGACTGCTCTTGGATTCTGTCCTCAAGAGACAACTTAAAGTTCTCCTGGACTTCTCCATATGATGCTTCTGAAGGAGTTTCTGAAGAATTTCCAAACCAGCGTTCTTCTTCACTAAGTTCACCTTCCACTTCTTCCTGTCTGGTACCATCTGTGTGGAACCAAGAACAACAGTATTATTCCCAAATTTGTGTAAATCTGTGAGACCCTCCTGAACAGTCACCTAACATCTCTCTAAAGTGCACAGACTTGGCATCAGCCTGGATTGAACGACCAGGAAAGAGTTTTTGGAGCATAAGTCAGTCTTTCTTTGAAGACAAAATCATGACAGGCCTGTCATCTTTCAGCATAACTAAAACAGCTAAAACTGCAACAATAGAAATATACATAACACATGTTCATATATTGAAAATATTTCATTATTGGTATAGTCTGTACACCTGCAAAATATTACAAACTCTGTAGTGTAGAGCAGAGATTTAACAGGCCCAAAAATTACTGGATACTTGTGTCTTTGTACAGCTAGCACAGGCATGCTTCAAAATTCAGTCAGGTGGGTAGCTACTCAAAGTAGTTTCTTCCAGTCACTTCAAATCTCAGCCCAGTCCTGCAGTAACCCCTATCTAAAATAAAATAAAATTTGCACCAATAATACACAATTCATTCCTGAACAGCTGAAACGACTAATACATTAATGCAGGCTAAAGCTCTCATCTCTCCAGCTATTTGGGAAAGGAATATACACACAGCACTAAACTTTGGGGTTTTTTTCTTCTTATATAGACACTACTAGCTTGTCATTTGCTTGTCACTCTTCGTTAAAGTTTTAAAGACCATCCTAAATTGAACTTAGTTCAGCAGGAAAAAAAAAAAAAAAAAAAAAGTGTTGTTCTCAATGCAGTTAGTTATGTTTTCTCCTCTCCAGTAACTGCAACACGTCTTAGTCTCTCCCGAGACCTAACTTACAGTGTTTAAAGCACTGTGACCCTGCATTGCTCTTCTTCCTGATAGGTATTCAGAGTCATACAGACATGACCAAGACTTTTTTTGCAGATCTTGCTGACCAACCAGAACGTAGTTAACAGCAGCAGCAATGCTCAAATTAAGGTCATGTTATCTTCACTTGACAGATACCTCTCACATTTCTTGCTTTTAGACTCCATGTCCCAAGCTACAAAAGAATCTTTGTAATCATACTACAGCAAAACAAAAGGATTTAATATAACCCTCCACTGACATTCTGGAAATAAGGCTGCATGATATGTATTGTATCTATAATAATGTATTATTCCCAGGTTCCCTATTTAATTCCAGCAAATTACAAAACCTGGAGAGAAGTTGATGAATAAAAACTTAGATTTATATTATTGCTTTGATCCAATGAATTTAAGGAGGAAAAACACAGCCAAATGTATCATGAGTGTAGAGATACCAACATACACTGAAAGCAAAGATTTATTTCTTTAATGTTGTACAGAATATGAGGAATAGTCTGTCACAGTAAGTTCCTTTTACTCAAAACCCTTCAGAAAAGAATTCACCAATGTTTTAAGAGCCCACAGTAAAACCACTCAGCTAATTTAGATTAGTAATTCAAGCAGAAGAGGGCTAGCATCTTTCATCTTTCCTATTCAAAACAAACAAAAGCCAAGCAAAACCCAAAGCACTTACCTAGAATTATTTTTACGTTATCAAAGTTAACATCATAGACACAGTTATTAACAATAACATGTGCATAAAGGCCAATACCATGCACATTCAAATAAAGAAGATAGGTGCTTATCAGTTGAACCAGCACTTACGCAGGTTAAAGGAGAACTGAATGTATTCCCTTTTCACCCTTGAACATTAAAAAGTAACTTGAGGCATATCTGTACAGTTGGGTGCACTCAGATGAGAGATCCGTCCACTCATCCCAGATGCAAGCAAGTTCTAGATTGGAAGCCAACAAAGCGTCTTGCTGGCATTTTGCCCAAACCAATACACCAAGAGCAGTGAACACCCTCTGGGACACAGCCTAGAGTTGACACCACAATACAGCTCCTGAGCCACAGCTAGCCTGCATCCTACCACTTACATCCATATGTCTGTTGACATCTCTTTGTGTTAAACAACCCCTCCTCCCGCACCCCACCCCCCAAATCCTACTCTCTCTCTGAGTGTCTGCTCCCCATCCATAAATTGGGAGTGAGAATTGCATTGCCCTTCAGTCAGCATGTCATCCAAAAATTACAGTTTGAGAGATATTTAAGTGTAAATGGTTACAAAAGGAAGTGGGTTTCTGTTTTAGAGAAATCTCCAGCTTACTAAACCCCCAAACTTCTCTGTTCCTTGCCATGTACCTCAATTTCTTAATGTTGATATGTTTCCTAGTTGTAACTGGCCTTTAAAACACCAGTTAAACAACACTGTTTTACAAATCTCTCAATCTTGTTCATCCTACTTGCACTGGAAATGGAGTCTTCATTCTCACCTGAACCAGTTTTTGCTCTAACCATAAAAGTTATGTCCCACATATATTTCCACTATGTATCCCTCCTCTCTAAAGCTGACATCTCAGGGAACACTCACAGTAGCTGAGGAACAGGTCGCTAGTATTCGAAGTTGATGGTAAGGATGCAGGGAAAGGAACTACATCTGCTGTGGCAGAACTGCAATACAGCTTTCTTTGAAAGTAACACAGCTCAACTATATTATGCACAGAACCAAAAAAAATAAGGTAGCAATAGAAGAAGAAATAGGGACAGGACACAAATTGCCTTTCTTTTTCCAGACATGCACACTCTCCATTGGTCTTGCCTATATGAAGAGCAGTCACGACATTTTATTGACAGGGAGCAGCAGAAGTGCAGTATTCTTCATTTAAAGGCTTGCAACCAAGTCCAGAAGTTCCCGTCTCTTTGGGTAATGCAGTGAGAGCTCCCCCTCCTGTTATTAGTCTACCTGTAACCACTCAGATGCTCAAATCTCCAAGCAGTCTCCATGACAAAGGGCAAATTTCCTTTGCAGCATCTCTATCCCAAAAGCCAGCTGGATTTTTTTCCCCCACCAGTGCAGTTTCTTTCTGTAACTAGAAACCAGACCTTTAACTGCTGACACAGTTCTAATTTTCCTCTTCTCAGTAATTCCCTCAGTTGCTGCAGTATCAAGCCCACTGTATTTGCAGGCTGTAAGGTTAATGCCAAAAAAAGCAGCATCAGTGTCTTATCATGTGCTCAGTCAAGCATCCTTTTAAACAGTGGTGAATTGGTTTAGAAGCATAATGGTGAAGCCTGGCAATTTCATTTCTAAGCTAAGCTGCCATCCAAAGCCTTCAAGGCAGGACTTTAATTCCCATTGATTTGTGAGCCTGTGAGTTTGAACAAGCTTGAGAACTCCAGAAGAAATCAGCCCAATCCACCAACTTCCTTATGATTTTGAATTAAATAAAACCTTCCCTCACAACTCTTATGGTTCATGGGACACCCAGATCAGGTTTGTCAGAAACAGGAGTCAACCTCCATGTCTGTCAAGAAGCTTCAGCTGTATTTCACATCTGTGGCAGAAGATCCGCATGACATGTTTTTCCTTTCTCTTGCAATACAGCTAAGAAGCTCCAGTGAGAAGCCCTTGAAAGCTAGGAACAGAAACGTAATGCCACATTTAAATTTCTTCTCTCCACCATAAACATACCATAGTTTGTTATTGCAGAATTATTTATGAACACTAAGCTACCGGCATTTCATTTCTATTATGGTCCAAAATGCTAAACATGGGTAAGAAACAACGTGGAAGTTGCAAAGCAGGAAAAGGTAACTTCAGAGTTCGAGGCAAATTATCACTGACTTCATCTGGAACAAGACCTGGCTGGAAATTTCACCAGCTTTTACTGAGTACCCACTCATCACATTGCCTCTTCTCAACATGATTCAAGGGTCAAGACCTGTCAGCACTTCCCTGATTTCCTTGGCAGTTCTAGAAGGAGAACAGCTTCCCAAACCATTTGCCACTGGCAGATGCTGGTGGAAGTTACAGGTGCCCTGCATGATCTGGGACTGCCCCACCACACACATCCAGGAGCCTCACACAAGCACTACCTGCTCTTGTCAGCAATGACAAAAGGCACCAAGGTACTGTTGGGTGATTGCTGCCACTGATGTAGTCCAGTAGCAGACAATCTCTGGCAAAGTCCCAAATGTGTGCAGAAGCACTGTTCAAAGAAGCGCCAGTTTCCCTTGCTCACCCACTCATCTGCTTGTTTTCAAATATGGAAAAGTTCTCTTTCCTCTTCAAGAGATCAGTTTGGCAGACAAAGTTTATTGATCCCAAAGTATGTTATTTCACTTTGCGAGCATCTGCCCTTTTACTAGGAGTGGTGATTAGAATTTGACCCTGATATCAATAGAAATGTAAATATTAACTTGCCCAAACTACTTATATCTGAAAACTGAAAAGGACTAACATGTTTGTTGATTCATATACTGAGCCACCCAATTCAGATGCTGGAAACTTTAACTGTACGCAAAATAATGTACACATGCTATTCCTCAAAGCGGCAAGTGTGAAATGATCCACAGTTCCACTTCATAGGACTTGGAGTGGAGAAACAGGAATGTAGCAGGCTAGATCTAGAAACAGCCTGTGCAGCACATATAAAAGGGAAGTCTCCAAATTGTGGCACTGAGTGACAGACATAGACAATGAGAACATGGTTGAAAGAACACCATTTGGATCACCAGAGACTGTCTGAGAAGAGGCTACAACTAATGAACCCACCCTAAAGAGACCGAATTTTCATACTAAGAGGGATAAAATTTCACTTTAATCATTCACTGTAATAATTAAAGAACTTCAATACAAAATTAACATTGCAAATCCATATGCTACATTGATATGAAACATAGGGAAGTTGTAATTATGGGATTACAGAATGAAAACTGAAACAAATATAAAGCAGGTAGAAGTCAAATAATATCAAAGAAATGCATACAGAAAAATTGCTGATGAGATGAATTAAGTAAGATTACCCTAACCTCAGCAGTTACATTTCAAGAAAAATCTGGGAATCTACAGTACCAGGATTTAAAGGGATAGGAGAGCAAACCTCATTTTTATTATCTTGATATCAAATTATTTCATCTATATAAGGATTTCAGATATGATCATTCAAGTTTGTGTCAATCTAAATAAAGTTACAGTTGCATTTGTTGACTATTTGGCACCCAGGTCATCTTCCTAATTTGTTGTCCCAACAGCTTATCTTATTCCATCTCTAATGCCCACCATAAACAATTCTCTCTGTATTATCTGATACTAAACACTATACCTAGGGCTACTGAAAGAGCTAGGATTAAGTAATATGTTTACGCTATGGAACTGAGGAGCTCTGCAAAGATACCTAAAGAATTTAAAAAGATGCATTAAACTTAAATGAAGCAGTAAGCCACCCATAAGTTCCGAGGAAACACAGACTGACTCAGAGCAGCCATCAGTTTAAGGCCAAGTAAATAGGCAGATGCATCAAAACTAAGGCAGAGACAACACCTGAGCAACCTAGAACTTAGCCTTGTGTGACTTTTAGCAAGACTTGTAAGACAAGGCAAGTGAATGAGAAGAAGCAGCAGCTGACAACTGAGAAGGCATGGACAACTACAAAGGCATTAACCAAGAAGGCATGGACAATTATAAAGGCATTCAATGTCATGGACAAGGAAGAGGTGTGCTCATATTTGGCCTCCAGGGTGGCTTCTCATGTCCTACTCCCTCCTGCCTGCTTTCTCAGAACCCTCAAACGACGTTAGGGATCAGGCCACAGCCAAAATTTGCTTTTGTGGCAGTTCATTTCAGAATACTCTCTCTTTACAGGTGCTGTAATCCAGGTTCCATCATGGCTATTACCATCAGCATCATATCCAGGTAAGAGGAGCTTCCCATCACCGCCAATGGCTGTGCATCCAGGAAAAGAACACAGGCCCACAATGTCTCCGTCTTAGCTCAGCAACAGTGAGTCAACTTACACCCTTTAGAAATGCAATATGGAAGGATGCTCACTTCCTTCAGCTGAGCCCCATAAGTACCACTGGCACAGAAGCCTTGAAACTTTCCAGACACTGGTTGCTAGCCACTCTGGGCAGAACAGTCTTAGTGGAACAAGGAAAGCAGAAGCCATACTGGAGAAGCTCCATGATGAAATTAGAGGAAAGGAACTTGAAGTCCTAACTGCAAATGGCACATTCAGTGAGAATTACCAGCCACAAGAGTGTCACATCAGAATTTAGTGCTGACCATAATACAGAGGAGAAAATAATGAAGGAGCTAAGGACTGAATACAGTAGATACCTTTAGGTAAACTATGTACACTGTGTAAGTGCATCATTTCAGCAATGGTAAAAAATAATTACAAAAGATCACTTGCTAATATCACATCACTTTCTAATTCACACTGTCTCTGGGTGTCAGCTTCACATAAGCCCTTGCTGATTTCATGAGGCACTACAGAAAGCAACATGCACAGGCCTAAAAATGGCAGTCATATCTGGAAAGTCTATTCTGTGGTATCCTATATAAACTGCTCAGTCTAGCTGCCTACAAACTATCTGTTTTGTATTCAGGCTGGGTTTTAAGCATTTCAAATAAAAAAGAGTGAATGTTTGGGCTGAGCCCTTTCTTTGGGCTGAACAACTTCCATGGGTTCCCACGCCCACAGCGCCACACGGATGTGTGTGCTGTATGACTACCTCTGAGAAGCCGGGCACACTGACCGCTGACACCCCACAGGGTCCACCACTAAAAAGCACCTACAGCCACATCCAATTAGACTATATACCCATAGCAGCAACTATGTTGATTTTCCAATAGGGATGCTTGTAAAAAAATAATTTTAATAAAGACACGAATGCCTGCCTTAACTCCTTTTATTATACCAATAGCAGCAAATAAAACTTAAAAGTCACAGTTACATAAACAGTCATGTGCTAGAGAACTCTCAATCCCCCATTTTCCCTTCATGATTTCTGTGACCTATAATAGGTAAGCAGCACAGGAAGTCACTGTCCTCTTTGAATAGAATTTCTGGCTCGCTCACTTATCAACGGGATGATTATTCAACTCTTGACCTCTTCACAAAATGGTTTAGCAGTGTTGCTGGTGCTTGAACCAAATTTCTGTACTGCAGGCTGACCTAGAGAGAGCAGCACAGCTGCAAAAAGGAACTGCCAAAAAGCCATAGCTCTTCTGTTCTGTCCTTCTCCCCTGTGTTTAAGATGTGTGAAAGTACTCACACAATTAGACAGGAAAAGAAGCCCTAGGTAGGACTCGGTATTTCATCTCCACATCTTCTAAAATAATGATTTTCCTAACTGGAGGGAAGGAGGAGAGGGGAAAGGAAAGACACAGCTTTTAAAGACAAGCCATATATCCTCTACTTTTATCCCTAACTTAAAGTGACTTTGAAAAAAATCCACTTACAAGAAACCCCCAGAATATTCACCCAGCAATCTCTCTAATACTGTTTTTTTAAAAAAGGGCTCCAAGTCTAACAAGATTAGAGAAAGTTAATTACCTTGCAATAACTAGAACTCTTCAAGATGCTTTGCCCATATACACAGGCAACTGTGAATGTGCAGAAGTACCATGCATTCAGGTGAGCCAACTGCTAGACAACCATAGAAGGTCAAAATGCATGTACAGCACCTCCGTTTCCTCTCAAAGGCAGAATCCAGGTGTGATGGACTCTTCTGAGGAAGAAGGGAAGCAGGATAGATTACTGAAAAAGCTTGTCACAGACACCACAGATCTGCCTTTATTTCCTTTCCCTCAAAGGACAAGAATTTTTTGGTAGATAAGAAACAGAGACAGTGGCCTTTTTCTTTCAGCCACAAGCCCCAGAATAAATGTGTCAAGTAGGTTTCATTACCTGCCAAAAAGACCCTTCCTTTACTAGCTAAGAGGACTGAAATACATGGTTTCTCCTGAGATGAGCAGTCACTACTTGATGAAGGTTATCAGGGCCATTGAAAGATCACAAGATAGGACCTTATAGCAACAAGTCTGATCTTCCCCAAAACAAGTTCTTCAAAAGATAAATTCTAGTACGATGGATGTTGGACATCTTGCCTCCAAGAAGGATTAACTGTTCTTCTGTTCTAGGCAAGAGGTTATAGTTAGTAGCTGTGGAATCAGTGTTTGAGGAGTGTTGCTTCCACTATGACTCAGAGATCTTGAGCACCAAACAAACAGGTGTTGCCTTAAAGCGCAGTCAGAAGACACTGTTAAGCTCAAAGCTCAAGACTGACGGAAGTGGTGGTCCTGTGCCCTCCCTTACATTTGCTCTGTTGTTTGTTTGACTGCTTGGTGAGCCAATTTCAACTTGCTCATCTGGCATAAAACTACTCACTCTGCCAAGAAATCAGAACAAAACTGATGCGAAAGAGGCAGGAATGGGGAAGCACAAGGAGGAGTCAACAATCTGAGCCACCTATCTCCTGAGGTCTTCTAGGGTGCAAAATATATCATGTCTTGTCAATGAAAAAGACCAGAGGATTCTCCCCTCCCATCCCAAATCTCAACAATGTACTACACCTCTCACAGAAGAGCTGGTCTGTGCAGTCAGGATGGCCACACAGTCAGTATCATGCAGGCTACTTTAGAAGCCTTATCTGGGACATCTGCAGCTGGGTTGGACACCATCAACTCTTTTGATGCTAATTAAAAAAAAAAAAAAAATCTCCTCTAGAATTGATTGTCAGTGTCTTCATGGGAGAGGAAAAGCCCTAAAGACCCAGAAATAATACCTTACCAGTGAGGCCCAGTAATCAACAACTGTGAAAAGTAGATGGGCAGAGCAGTATGTCTTATAGTGTAATACAGATAATATTGTAATATGTACTATTACATTTAATACATAATACTTATGTATAACAATGTTAGATATACATACATAGGTACGCATATATGTGTATAATAATACATGTATAATATTTATCTCACTACAATTTAGAATTACTTTGTTCTAGCTAGATTTTGCCACTATCTGAAGCTCAGTGAGGTGAAGTACTTGAGGTATGCACATGAAAAAATGGAACACACACGGCCTTAGAGGAGGAGAATATTTTTGAAGACCATGTCTCAACTAGTATGCCACAAAAGAGCATCCTACACAAAAAGCTTTCATCAGCTGACTTACCTAAAATTCCTGGAGAGAAGATAGACAAAGGCAGTTAATTTTTGTGTTTGAGGTTTTCAGAATAAACGGATATTTCTGGTCGGCTTATGCTGCAAAGGTTGACTAGTAGCCCCATGACAGATTCATAAAGCGCACAAAGTGTCAGTGTAACAATAGAAAATCATGTTCCTTACAGGACGTATTTTATGGTACCAATGTTGCTCTTGTAAGACTTTAACAGAGACTTAGCAAAACACCACAGCCAGCCTTATTGAAAGTTCTTCCTACAGGCCCTTGTGAACATCCTATAATGACCTATAGCTGAGTTTGGGCATACCTTTCACAAAGCACAAGATGGTGATCAGACTGACACTAAAGGAATATGGCCAACTGAAAACTTCAAGTCTGTACATTAACATATCAAAGGTGTACACCTCTTTTGCCTGATGAAAACAATGAATGTGATAAACTACTTGCTATAAAACTAAACACTTTTTAAAGCAGCAGCTTCTGAGCTAGATCTCTTACCAGGAATTTCAGGCTTCCCTGGGTCTTTTAAAACTAGCTATAATATCACATTAAGACTCTGATAGAGTATTATAAATTTGAGGCTAAACTAAGTATGTGGGAGCTCAACCATTATTCCTACAGCTCTATTTGAAATAGGAATCAACTTTATCAAACGTTGATGGTTCAAGTGGTCCACGTGCAAGTCAACCCAAAGAGATTCCCTGCACCTTCTTCTGTAACTTCTACCTGGAGTGGCAGTGTATCATTTACATCAATGCACATTTACCACTGTGACCTCACTTAACATGTTAAGTTCAGTGCAGTGATTAGAAATTCTACTTTTTCTTAGTTATAAGGAAGTTTAGAAACTCCTTAAGATTATTCCTAGTTAGCCAAAATTCACTTTCATTGTTCACTTGTTTTGCTCTAGATAGATGTCTATGGCAATAGGCTGATGCAGTAAAAAGCATCAAATGCCAAAAAGGGATGCTGGCATCTCCAAAAATAAGAAGAGTTAAACATTATTCTCAAGACTTCTATTATCCTTAGCATACAGAGTCAAGACCTTTCATCTCCATCTGCTTCATAAAGGAGGGGAAATATTTCAAGATTTCCCACCATGGGCCTTCATTAGAAAGGAAACCCCAAACAATTCTAGCAAACAATTTGGAAAAGCTGGCTACAACCAGAAGATACCTAAATGAGAGAACTAAGTTTCCACTAAAGATCAAATTGTTGTGGAAGATAATCACATGAATGTCAAATGGTCAATATAGGAATCCATAATATTTCAAAGTCATCCTTGAATTACAATTAACTCCATGAATGAGAGGAGATTTTATTCCTTTGGCATGTCATTAATGAAGTCTTCTTTGAAAAATGGCTGGAACACAGAACTAATGTCTCTATTAGGAAATTCAAAGCAGAAACACAAAACTGCCTTATCTTAAACATCCTCTATCTGCAAACCAGAGGCTCGGTTACTCATTTCCAAATGGCTAGTTGCTTTGTAGTAGTTGGATTCTAGGTCATAGTCTTCTATCGTATATCTGAGGTAGAAGACTTAAAAATACAGATTTTTTTTTCTAATGAAATCTCAGACTGCAATTATCCCTGACTTACAAAAGAAAAAGAGATGGAAGGAAAACCATGGTCAGACTACAATCACTATGAGCTCAAGCAATGAAGTAACTCAGCACTCTCAATCCATCATCATATGGTTCTGTTCAGGTGTTATGGAAGACAAGATCTATTCACTTGGACAATTCTACTTGAGAAAATGGAAAGATCATACAATGTTATTAAGATATCTAAAAGAAAAAAACCAACGTCAGTTCTTTATACCTTTCATCCCTTAAAAAGCAACGGATTTCAAGAAAGGAGGCTGGCACACGTGAATGATCATGGAACTAGACAAAAACTTGACCTATGACCTGGAATAAAAGGCTCACAAATAAAGGAAATGTTTCCATTTTCAGAGAGGTAAGCCTATGCCTTGAACAGCTCAAGCAAGACAAGCAGAATTTCCTTCTGCATACCCTGCAATTGTTTTTGGTGCTGTGATGACCAGTCTCCAAGACAAAGACTAAGCATAAGACAAGGTTTAGAGAATCTATTTGCTGACCGGGTGGTTCAAGGCATTTTAAAGTGATTATCTGCTTTTTGGCTGTCAGTGGTATCCACAAGGCTTTGGAAGACACCGGAAGAAAACTGGGAGAAGCACGCTTAATGATATCACTTCTATATAGCAAGCACTTTGAAAGAAAAGAAGCCTCAATCGCAAAACTGAAGGCATTACACATGAATAGTTCAGTCTGTTACATCACATTTTGTATGATCTAGGTGCCAAAAAATGCAGGAAAGCTTTGCTTTCTAATCTTTATTTAACTTGGTAACAAATAAAATTGGTGGTCCACTCTCTATTTTGCCTACCTACGTTCTCTGGTTTTGAGCTACATCTATAAACTGCCTGCTCATACTTAGTGCCTTCATCAGCTAACATCCTAATTAAGGCCTGCACCTGACATGCCACCTCCCCAGAACTGGCTGCAGTGATAACTGTCTCAATTCTTTACTGAGAAAAAAAAGCATCTTAATTGCCAAAAATGCACTGCAAGCCACAGTCACAATCCCAACAGTAAAAAGTAGGCACAAGAATCCTCACATGTTCCTCACAATTTACAGCAGCCAAGAATAAAGTGATCTGTTTATGCTATAGATTATTGTAACACTGATTTACCCTCAACACACACAACTCATTTTAGTGTGGCCAGCCATTTAAAACTGACAGGGTCACCACAGAAACATGATTTTAGTCACCCTTACACTCGGAAAGGAAGCGGATGAGAAGTTGCAAGTGTCAATTCAGCTGGCAAAAGGGGCTGACTAAAGTGAGAAAAGTGTTCAAACATGCTACATTGTTGCATACAAACAATTTGCAATTAAAATAAATAACTCCCTGATCACAACTGCAATTTAGCGTTATGGCCTGGGAACAGCCATAAGTTTACAAAAAGTTCTTATATTACCTGAAACACTACAATTGATCTAAAAGCTCCAGGAAAATGCCATAAATCACCTATACTGTGAGCTGTGCTATGCAGGGCAATTCCAAACTTTCCTAGGGGACAAAGCATTGACCAAAAGGCTAACCAAGGCACCAAAACCACATTGGCTGATTACTTCCTCCTTCATCCATTCATTTCAAGAAGTTGCCCTCATGTGTTGCACACACTGTATAGGATCATGCCCTTAAGCAATCCAGAGTAAATTTACTATAGCTACCACGATGTATCAGAAAAAATTGTCTGCTAAGGTTGATAAATCAGTCAATTACCTGCTTCCTTGACTTTTATTCTTGTGTAAATGTTTTCATGCTTACATTACCAGTACCTATGAGAAGACAGTCTGTATGTTGCCAAAACCAACTATTTAAATTACTAGCAAATCCTTAATTACTATAAACAAGATTACAGCAGGCTTATTTAAAAAAGGTTTCTAAACACCAAAGTGATAACTCCAGAAGATAAAGCTCCCTTGCTGTCACTATTTGAGGATGCTGTCTCCATGTTTACTCCTACTCCATGCATGACTCTCAGTGCTCCCTCAGCCTACCTGAATGCCACAGCAAGAGCACCTGCTCTCTCTCCATCGATACCACCTGCATGGCCAAGCATATACGCTGGGCCTGAAGTTCCCAGTCTACCCTCAGCTTCTCCTATCAAGTCCAAACCACCTTCCTCCCCAAGCCACACACTCCCCCAACTCCTATAAAATAGAAAAAAATAACATACAGAATAAGATAAGATAAGCAAATATTACTGAAGCACTGCAGTTACTTACTTCATCTTCAAAGCACAGATGCTTTAGTACTGCTGGTGAGAATCTAAAGAACAGTCCAATCCTCACAGATGCCAAGAGAATATGGGAAAACCACAGTGGCCATTGTCCTTGCCAGCAAGCTGGTTTGGGCTCAAAATGGAACATTAAATCTATGGCATGGTCGATGCACGTGATCTCAGGTAAGATCTCCCTTTCCATACTTCTCTCACTGGTAATAGCAAAGGATTTCCAGAAAATACCTGACTGATGACACAGAAGCTGAAACCAAAAGGATAATGATGTATCATCATGCTTCCTCTACACACAGAAATTATTAAATACGAAAGACTGTGCAATAGACCTGGTTTCCTGTATCTCTTCAAAGGTATAGTCAAACTTTGGAACTGAGAAGCAGAGAACTCCCACCAAGGTTTGTACAGGGGCAGACTAATGTAAGCCCAACATAGCATCAGTACTCGAGGAAAGCTCTTAAGAAGGTTTCAGCAGCACTGTAAAAACGTACAGCAACATCCAGAACATATCTAGTCATTTCAAGAAGCATGTTTTCCATCTCTTTCCGCACTTACCTCTGTTCTTCCAAGGGACAACTGCACTACAGATGCACAACCTCAACCACTGTTACCTTGGTTTCCCTGAGAAACTGCCAAGTCCATCTTTCCTACAGGACATCTAATCAGAATATAGGCTCTTTTTCAGGCCGAAACTATCTTTTGTTGGATCACACGTGCCTAAGACAGCAGGCTGACTTCCTGGCTTGTACTCCTATGCACTATACAAATATAACAAAGGAGATAGAAACAATATTTCCTTGTTTCCCTCATGCACAAGTTAATCCTTGAGAGCACTTTCTGATGTCTAATCACTACTGTAGAAAACAGAAGTCCCGGAGACATTCAGCTGAAAGGGTAATCAGAAATCCTACAGAAGAACATGGCATTTCTGATGTACCGGCTCTAATTTCCCAAGCCAGGCCAACAATGTTGAGGATAAAATGGCAACCTTCACTTTTCCTCTTCTCTCCAATGGATTAAAGACATGCTGTGTCTTCTCTTGAACCAGTTCCAAATAACTTCTCATTCTATCAACTTCTGAAACTGCCAGTAGTCTTCAGGGAGTGACACTGATAAAGCAGTGATGTCACCAAAATGAAAAACAGGTATTACTCTACTTTCCTACCTTTCCTAATTATTTTCTCCAGCTGGTCAGAAAAATTACCACAAATATTGACTGGCAAAGAGTGAAAAAAGAGAAGAATTATCAGTGATAAAAGCAGTGATTATATCACAAGTGGTTTTGGAGAAAAAGGAAGAAAACTAGTCTTCAGTATAGTAGCACTACACAATGATTAAAGCTGGAAAAAAAGCTGTGCGAAGCTCTCCCAATAGGTGTGAAGAATCTCTGAAGAGAAGTTCCTGTTGAGCCACAGGAAAAAAGAACCCAAAAAAGCTGGGAGATTTCATGTCTGTAAACTGTCCTGCCAAGCCTCCAAACACCTCCACAAATATCATACAACTCAATAGCTCTGCCATTGCAATCTAGAACTCTCGCACACAAAAACTGTTCCAAGGAACAATTATAACTTACAGCACCAGTAAAATAGTAAAAGAAAAATTCTTCCTTGCCAAAGAGAGGTTTTCATCTCCTGAGCACAAAGTTAGCCCAGCTAGCTTCTAAGGAAGGAAGGAAGAACACAGCTTCTCCCTCCGTGTCTCTATCTCTTTATTGCTGCAGGAGGCTGGCTGGCTGTTTTTCATATAAAGGACACACTGGAGGAGTTTGAAAACCTGTCAAAGAAGTGGCTTCATTTGCCTGCCTTGATGATATGATGTACTGTTGTACATTCTGACTTATGCTTACATTGACTTTTTTGGTCAACTCATTATTTCCTTCTCTGAGCACAAATAAGACATCTCAACTTCCCAATAGCCCCAGTGGCATTCTGGCAAAAGCAATTTGGTTCACTTCACTCAGACGAATCACTACCGCTACATATTCAAATAATCCAGAACTTCTGTTCAGTTTACATGTTCTCTCCTGTGTGATATGAGTGCTTGGCAAAGGACGAACACAGCATGAACCTTTACAGTGCTCCGGTTCTCCCTTGTGTTTTCTAATGTAGACTCAGCCTGGAGACTGGCTTATCAATAGCAGCTGGAAATGGCTGTTAACTAGCAAGAAGTAGATCCAAGTGCATTCCAGCTGTGGCTTCATCTCTGACCCTTTCCATTTCTGATGCAGAGTCTATTCTAAGTTGCAGTGATATGAAGATGTATTAAACAACAGTATTATTTCTCTCCTAGAATCCCCATGCAATGAGAATCCCTGTCTGGGAAGGCCAAGGCAGCTTCCATAATATTTGCATCACCCTAGCAGCACAAGGGAGATCAGAGGATGGCTGCAAAATTGGCCCATTGATGACAATAAACATTAAGTCCTGGTTTAAAAATAATGTCAAGTGGAACTCAGTGAAATCACCTTAAATTATTCTAAATATTGAAGTTGGAAAGGTAGTGACAGCAAATACTGTGAACTTTCCCTTTTATTAACATACGGAAAGAGAAAACCCAACACTAACCACTCAAAACATTGACTCATAGAAAAAGACTTAAAATATATGGAATTGCCACTTTAGAACACATTTATGAAGGTTGTTCCAGTGATCAATAAAGCAAAAGAAACCACAAAATCAACCAGAAATTCCTGTTGCCTTAGTTTGTAGGATGCAATAAACAAAACATAGGAAGCCTCAGATCAAGCCGCTACGGTGCCTTTAATTATCCCAACTGTGTTTACAACCTCTATCAAGAAGGGAAGAGCTCACAAACCTTATGTGGGACAATATTCAACCACAGCAAGTGACATCAGACCAACATACCTGCTTTAACAAAGGTCTCCTTTGTTTTTTACTACTTTCTATTTATTTTTGCTACATGCAGCTTCTCCTGTTCTATTTTTGGTAAATAATGTGCTCTTGATTTACCATGCCCTGTTACTCACCTGAGGTGCTTTATGCACATTAGCTTCCCGACTGGTTCAGAAACAAAAGGTTTAGGTTTCAGATACTGAAATTATTCCTTCCTGTGTCACAGGAATCTAGTTCCCTATAATGTATTTTTTTTCTCTCCCAAATTCAGATTAAAACATGGCAAATTATATTCTCTGTGTTTCTAATTTCTCCCACAAGGACGATATTACAGTAACGCATCTAAGGGAAGCTTCAAGAAGTGTTTGTTTTGTCATGCTGTGTTTGCTACCAAAGACAGCAGCTTTCTCTGTCCCTGAGAGGATTGCTTGGGGTTAACAAGCAAAGCCAAATGAGAGAGGATTAGGAAGCTACTCGTAGTGGTAGGTGAACACACAGAAGCAGACCTTTCCATGTGGAACAGGCACTCCTCTCTCCTAGACACACCGCTTAAGGCACTGCCTCAGCTTTCAACCTTGAGGAAAGTCAGAGGTCATATAATTAATGTGCAAGTACTGAATAAAAAGTGGACATTCCTCAAACCTTATCTTATTTTAAAGAGATTTAGGATTCTGTGCCAAGCTCCTGGTACAAGAAACTAATGCTATGGCTACTTAGGGCACAGACACAGCATAAATGGCAGCAACCTATTTCTACATTCTGCCTAAAAATTCACCTAAAATCCAGATGCAGAGAAATAGCTAGACACTAAGAGGAAGTTTTGTGTTCATGTCCATTGCTGGCTTTTCTGTTGAACAAACAAAGTGTGCCAATGGCAGTAGGATTTGATTTTATTTTTCCAAAGTGCATTTCCTGGCTGAAAACTCTGGGCTTTACCAACACTTTTTATGCAGGCCAGTAAATGCTTTCAAAGACAACAACTCTGATTCTCATGAGATTATGTCTATACTAAATAACGCAATGCTATGTAGTGATATCTGAGCCAGTTTGAGTATACCCACAAGTATTATAGCTGAATTAACCTGGGTAGACTGCTGTGATAACTGCCTCCCGTACACAAGGTAGCTTATTTAGAGCTTGCTTTGTTATCTCAATGTGGCCCAGCACTGTGCAGGAAGACAATATAAGCAATTATGGTGAAGTCTATTTAGACCTTATGGGCAATGTAAAAGTACCTCAAGGTGGGCAGAAGAGCTCCCTTCAGAGTTATTCGCTGTACAAAGAACTCCCTTTGGCAATGCAGAATTGACAAAAGGATTATGTCAGCCCTTCCTTTCCAGAACAAGGAGCAGGGTGAGAGCCTAGAGACAGCAGAAATTAGAGCAGCTCTAGGCTGTTACGCTTACACTGGTACCTGAGAAGGGCTCTTCATGGACTCAAAGTGCTAGAAATATAGAGGTAGATAAGGGGAAGTTCTGCTCCAAACACAGATAAAGAAACGCATCCTTAGTCATTAGTTGCCAGGTCTTGATTTGGCACAGTGGTCTATAAGGGGAGAGACTCTGGCTGTGCTTCAGGAAAGTAAGCAAACAAACAGCCACGACCACCAACTGCTATCTAAATCCGCTTGCCTGCCACCACCTCTATTCCTTACCTACTTTTCACTACATGATTATCTGAAGATCTGTTCTTATCTTAACTTTTGAGGGTGGTTTATTTTTATTTTTTTTTATAAGTAATTATTTGTACTACTACACAAGTCAAAGTGAAGTCTAGAAGTATCTTCCAAAGCATCTGTGTTCATTAATGAAGTCACACATGGGGATCACTCATTAAGCTAAATACATACTTGTTAAAGCCATTGATTTTTTTTACTGTGTTTTTCTAAAAGCTACTTGCCATTTATTTTTAAGAATTTACCAGAATTCTCCTTTTTGCCCCGATACAGCATCTTACAAATTCTAACAGGCACCAAGATTCAGGATACGTCCAAAACTTTCACTTAAAATAGGAAGTTGTAATTTTAAAGTAAGCTTGTGCCAAATCTCCTTCCTTACAGAATCTTTCAGAAAAAAACTTAAGAACATGCAGGGAAGAATTCTTTGTACCTGCATAGAAAGCTCCCCAACAGAGGAAAAACACATCCAAGCAGCAAACCCCAGATGAGGGCCAGCAGAGCTATAAACCTTCCTTGAGGAAAGGAATCCCTAGAGGTAGGACCACGCAGAATTCAAAGGGATGACGACAATAGCTCGCTTTGAGTTGCTTAAAAAATGTTATTTCTACCCTAGTGAGAGAGCGTCCCATATAAAAGAAACCAAACAGTGCAGATGTTTGGAACTTAATTTCACTTTCTGAAATGGCTGATTAAACTATTCATTACAAGACCACTTGGTAACCCTTTCATTTTTAACACAATTTGTTCTAAACAGCAGCTAAATCATCAGTCTTGTATAAAAACTTCTCTCTCTTGGTCTACTGTACCATCAGTACTAGTCATTCTTTCCCCCTAGCTTCCATCTCTGCTGCCTAAATGAAGGAAAGGACTGAAAAGAATGAAGGAAAGGACTATTTCTGCAGTCCAGTTTTTCTCTCCTTACTGCACGCCTCTGAAAAAATGTCCCTCGTAACTCTTTCATGATTCCAAATTAATGAAACTTGGGTGCTGTGCAAATTCTTCACTTGCAAAACGGAACAGGCTTATCTTACTGTTAGGCTTAACTTGGGATTCTACTACTCAGTGTAATTACACCACAAGCAGGAAATCCCTTGAAAGGCAGGAGAAACTTTAAGGAATAACTAACTACTAAGCCAACAGGTTCAGACTGAACAGTCAAAATATTTGGAGTCTAGACCAAAGAGTATACCAGCCTGTAAACGCTACTGAAGGTGTGTGAGGAAAAGAGAAATTGTCTTTGGGACCATAGCCTTCCATAATTGTGACCCTAAGTTAGTCTGTAAAAAAGAAAAACTGAAAGACAAGCTCTCATGTGAGCTTATGGATACATGTTGCTGAATCCTTCATTAAAGTAGCCACAATGCAGTGTATATGTGTAGAACCAATGCTGACTGCACCCTGAGGCATTGATCGTTTCAACTGAAGTATGGGTCAAGTCACAGTTTTTATTATTTACCTACATTAAAAAAAATAATAATGCTTAAAGAAAGGGATATTATCCACCTTTCTGAAGGTTGTGGGTTTTTTTTCATTCAACCCAATATCACTTATTATTCTTCAAGCCTATATCAGCCCATATAATTTATTATTCTTCATAGAAAATATTTTTTTTAAGTAGAATAAAAATAAAGTTTTACTTTGGGGGGGCAGAAAGAGAGAGGAAGAGAATTCCCCCAACCCCCTTGAAAACTGGATTCTATTACATACTGCTAGCTACTTTGTGGTGCAGATTTTTTGCATATTATTTTTTTGTAAAAGACACAATACTTCAGCCTCCATACATCCTGCAGGCAAACTAACCAACAAAAAATGGTATACTACAAACCAGGACAAAATATTCTTTAGAAGATACACTCTTCAAGCACGACCCTGGAGTACTTTAACAGCTGTAACAGTAACAGGATTCCAGGCACAAGCCACATTAGCTCTCCCTAACCATCTGAACTAATGCCTATATTATGATTTCTTAGCAATTTGAAAGAAAAAAAAAAAAAGTCCTCTCTATATGGTGCTTCATGACAAATCACATGCCTTGTGAAGCTACATGTTAGAAATCCTTTTAACTTCCAAAAAGTCCTCTTTTGTAGGTCATGCTCTCATTATCTTGCTCTGGGATCTGGTCTGATTAAATTATAGGAAATTACTAATACTTCACTTTGAACAGCCAGCTCCTCCTGGCTTTTCTTTTTTTTTCTTCCCCAAACTTAATTCCTCCTCCTCCTGCCTTCTTACATATGAAAAAGACAACAACTACTCTGTTACAAAGATTAAATCATACTCTTTCTTCATCCATTTTAAAATTTAAAAGTAAAAATGCATTCTGTCTGCATGTTCTCACATTACCCATTCCATTGCTCTACCTGCAGGTTTTCCTGTTTGGCCAGCTAAAAAGTTTGTGGGTTTGCTCTATATTCTTTTGTACCCCCACCCCCTCTAAAATCTAATTCATAAGATCCTAAAGACTTAAATAGCTTAATGAGCACAACACGGACTCTTCAGTAGTCCAATTTATACCCCATTGTGATTTATTCATATTTTGTACTACCAGACAACACTAAGACTTAGCCTACCATTGAATAGCTTTAGACATTGATCATTAAATGATTTTATACAAGTGACTTAGTCTATATAAGGGGGTTTGGAATATTAAAGAGACAGAGACTTTACATGTCAGTGAGAATCCCCAGCAAGGGAGAAGGTGTCTCTGAAAAGCCTACGAGGACTCACTATCATGAGAGGGACAAAATAAGAACAGTGTTTTCAGGTGGAGTAATGTGGATGTTACTCCATCCACCAAAAGGCTGCTGTTCGTTTGAGAGTACATTACAGAACCACCAGGACAACCATGATGATAGCAATGAAATTATTAACCTAATCATACTAAGAATAGTCATTTTCCCTACGTGGATCCTCTTGTCTACAATGAGCTATATCATGATCCCTGCAGTGGTAAGAGGTTAAAAATAGTAAATAGAAAATATGTTAAAAGCTTCCCCTTGTACATGCAATGTCTGCTAGTAAGGTAATAAACTCTACTAAAAGAGAAAGATTCCTGTTCCTGGCAAAAGCCTTTTGTCTTGAAGGCAACTCTTCAATACCAAATGATAGTAAAGGGCTTTCTAACATTGGGAAAATTTTTGGAAAAACCATCCAACACATCCTGTCTTCCTATCAGAAAGTATCAAATGAAGCAAGCTGCAAAAATAAAAAAAAAGAAGGAAGCTCTGAATCACTGTTAATTTACCTGTTTGACATTATTTTCTTTACACTCTGATGATATAATCCAGCAATAAAACCCAAAATAATAAAAAGAGTCACAAAGTTTAAGGGTGATTTTTTTTTTGTGGTGGTGGTTTTTTGTTGGTGTGTGGTTTGGTTTTTTTACTGTATAGAAACAGCTAAACATGCCAACACAGTATCTGGAATTTCTAACCCTATACCTGACCATGAAAGCAAGAAGAGTTACGCCCTCCTCATTATCACATATCTAGTTTTTGATACTGAAACTAATATTCTATCAATTCTGCATCTCCTTTAACAAAATAAATCCAACAGAAAAAAACACTGCAGTTTGTCCTGCATTAAACACATTCTTCAGAAAGCGGTAGTAGTTCAAACTTCTCAGTGTAGCATCTAATTCTGCCTGATACTCTATAACAAATGCAAGCTTTGTATAAATGGTATTGTGGCATTCATTCACAAACTGCATTGCTTACAAGCCTCTGAGACAGAATCAAACCCCAAGTAGTATTGATTGCTACACTTAAGGCAATGCAGTGGTCTAAGTTTTAAACTTCTATTTAAATGCCTCAAAACTCCCCAAAACCTTTACTTTTCAGGCTGAACTCTTCCAAGTCACATTTGTGCAGTTCAGAGGAAACAGACTTTCAGGAATTCTCAGAAAAGAAAATAATAGTGTGAAGTGGGATAGAAAGTAAGGCAACAACAAGAAGAAAAACAGAGTAAAACTGTATTTATACATGTATTTTTAAAGATTCTGATGATAACTGAATAGATGAGGGAAAAAAATGAAATTTTTAAGTAGCTGGAAGGGGGAAAAAAACCCCTAACACACACACACGCTAAGGAATTAGCAAAATTCCTTTAAACATTCCAGTGAAAATGAATTGATTTGTCTGAGTCAGTCACATCCAAAAGTAGTCATAAGTCACATGTGCACTGGCCAATTTTTTAACTTATGGACCTAACTCTGTCATCGTAAACTGAGTCTACACTGCCACAGTATTTAGTCTGGATATGGATTACCCACTGTCTATCCAGGAACTCCTGAAGGCCTTTCCTCATTCACTCATATCTTAAATTTAAAAGAACGCACTTTCTCTTGTATTTCACCAAGTGTGAAAGAAGACATTCTACTGACATCTGTGCTAAACAGTTCTCAAAACCTAACTTCTTTACACAGAAACTCCATTTACAATACATGTTAACGCTGGAGTCTCAAGGGCCCATCCATCTGACTCAGTCCTGAAGTTCATCCTGTTTTGAGCAGGGGGCCAGGCCAGTGGACCTCCAAAGGACCCTTCCAAACCATATTATGTTGTAAACAAATCCAACGACTAAAAGCTCAACCTTAGCTCTGCCCTTTTAAGCAGATGCCACCAAAACACAGTATTGTTGCATCTAATAATATCAAGCCTTTCTTTCTTCAGTCGCTGAAGTATCAGTATCTAGCAACTCCCTTGAAACTGAAGTGTTGCAACAGCCTGATATATCTCTAGCAAACTCTTGGACAAATAACTTCTTCACCACAGCATGCATTTTGGTGGCACAGTCTTCTCTTCTGAAATGATCTCTAAATTTACACTAGGGCTTATCCAATGAAGTCAACAAACAGAAGTATAAAATCAGGGTGCCAAGCAGCAGCTGCATACTGTTACGTCAAATAGCATGACAGTGTTCTTCAGGTGTGTTTCAGGGTATGTAACAATTTAGAAGAAACTAATTAAGGCCTAGTGATCCTGAGAACACAGCTTCCTGCCTAAGCTATGCTAGGCTCCACGGGACTTGCCAGACTAACTTAAGTTTGCTCAGTTACAATGTAACACTGGTAAATGATTCTGTATATCAACATCTTGCTACTTATTTCCCAAACAATTGCAACAGAATCCAAAATATCACAGGGTGGTTCAGGAAGATGCTACATCATTTAGGTGTACTGGAGAGCATCCAGGCACCAGCAGCAACCTGTAGTGTAACTTAGGGGCAAAGCACAGCGCCATACCCACAACAGGGCAGAGTTAAAGGTGAATACAGTATTAGCCATCTTCTTCCCAGTTGCGTATGGTGCACTTTACATTCTTCTGCCATCATTAATACAAAAAAAAAAAATACACACACTGTGCCTCTAAGAAACGTACTGCTAAAATCAGCAAGAACCGTAGAATAAAAATGTATTTGATACTGAGTACCCATTAAAGCAACATGTCGCTAAAAAAAATCCAAATCACTATTTATAGCGTTTGTACACTGAATACAATGGATTCCAAGGCATTTTCTGAATCTGCAGGACTGCAGACTAGAACACTATTCCTGCAATTCTTCCTGAATTATTTAATATATTATTGTTGTCAAATAATAGCTTTTTTGATCTAGTGCAATCTAGTTGTACAAGAAATTAAAATAAACAAATCCCATTAAAAAGTAGCATTCGTGTGGGACATATAGCATGTGCATGTTTTGCACATCAGGGAAAAACAATCCCATGAATTGAACTTAAAAATTATCCAAAAGAACTGCAAATTAGGCCGTGCGTTTAAAAATTAAAAAAAAAAAAAAAGGAAAAAAAAAAAAGAAAAAAAAACCACGAAAACCAAACAAACAAAAAACCCCAAAACAACACCCCCCACCAGCACATGCACAACTCCATTTGCACAATGAAGGCAATTGTTCCTTAGCCCAGGAGAAGCCGTGACTTCCCCCGGCGCGGGCGGTCAGGAGGTCGGGGCCGAGGGGAGCCTCGGCCGCAACCCGGAGGCAGGGGCAGGCGGGAGCCCGGCGCCGGAGCCGAGCCCCCGGAGCCCAGCCCCCGAAGCCCAGCCCGGAGCGGCACGCCCGACCGAGCTAAAATGGAACCCAGGTTTGATGTCAGCCCGAGAGGCAGGCGGAGGGCAGCCGCACCGGGGCGGGGGCGAGGGCAAGGTCAGCCGCCGGGCCGGCCGCAGCGCCCGCCCCACCGCCTCCTCCCGCCCCGCCAGCCCCTTTTCGCCTCCCCGCTCCCGCAGGGCTCCTGCCAAACCGGGGCGGCGGCGCTCGCCCCCCCTCCCGCCCCGAAGCGCCCCTCCACGGCCACGCAAGGCCCTGCGCGCCCGGGCTTGGCCCCTGCCCCCGCCCGCCGCGCCGGGGCCGGGGCGCTGCAGAGGCGGCCGCCGCGCTCCCGCCGCCTTCCCTGTGCCAGCCGCCCCGGCCGGCGCCCTGCGCGGGGAAGGAGCGCCGGGGCGGCCGGCTCGTCTCCTCTAGCGGGCGGACTGCGAAAGGGCTGAGCGGGGGCAAACGGCGAGAGCAAAGGAAAGGGGAAGGGGGGGGGGGGAAGGCGGGCAAAAAACAAACCAAAAAACCCACCATCGACACCCCCCCCCCCCCCCCCCCCAAACCCCACCGCAACTCAGGCCCTTGACTCCGGCGGAAAGGAAAAGGAGAGAGAAATATCTGCGGGTCTGCAAGTGCCGCCCCCCCGCGCCGTCCCCCCATCCCCGGCCCGTGTGGCGGTGCTGGAAGGGCGGGGGGGAGCGCTGCCTCAGCCCCTTCGCCCGCATAGCGGAGCGGGGGGGGAGCCGGGCTGCGCTCCGCCTGCAGCGGTGGTGTGTCCCCCCCCCCCCCCCGCGGGGGCAGAGGCCGGGGCTGCCCTGGTGAACTCCCGGTGACCGAGCACGGCTCCGGCACCGGCGGCTCAGCTCTCGCCCTGCCCCGAGCCCAGCGCGGAGGGGCTGCAGGCACGCTCGGAGCAGATGTGCCGGAGACAGACAAATGACCCCTCCATCCACCCCCCGCTCTCCTTAAACCAACCCTGGGGCCAAGCAGGGGCAGGGTATTTTTAGGTCCCTACCCCTCCCCTCCGCCTCCCTCTCAACAGCTGCCTCGCACTTAATACAAGGGGGAGGGGGCGGGGGGGCGAGCGGGAGAAAAGTTAACTGTTTTGCAAAGAGGGGAGAAAATAGGCAGGGAGGGGGGAGGGAGCGCGAAGGAGCAGGGCAGGGTGAGCTGTGTCAGGGGATGTGTGCGTGTGCGCACGGGGTGCCCGCAGGCGGAGGATCGGGATGCACTTTAGCCCTGTGCTCTGCTGCTCTCGTCTGGGGCAGCGCCGCCGAAGCCCGAGTCTCGCCTGGCTCGCCTGACCCTTCATTTCACTGCGGCCAGGAGGAGCCCGGAGCCCGCCGCCGCCTCTCCCTGCTCTGCAGGGACCTCGCCTGCCACGGTCTGCCTCTCCGCCGCCCCCTCCCCCGCCGCCGCCGGCGGCCCCAGCCCCCTGCGGGGTGGCCGTGGGGTCGGTGTGGGGCGCCCCCGCCGCTGCCGGCCCCCGCCGCGGCTGCTGCCCGCCTCCCCCCGCTCCCGGGCCGCCCAGCCCCGCCGCAACCTTTAGCCGGGGACGGACCTCTCGGCTGGTTCCGCACAAGACGCCAGCAGCCGCTTCCCCTCTCGCCGCCCTCCCCTCCGGTGCTAGCCCCCCTCCCCACCCCAATAAAACAGACACCCCCCCCTCCGGCCCCAAAGAGAAACCCACACCGCCCCCCCCCCCCACACCGCCCCCCCCAACACAAATGCACAATCACGGGCGAGGGGAGGGAGAGGGAGGAAAGGGCGAGAGACGCGAAGAAAGAAGGGGGGAAAGGAGAGAGAGGAAAAATTAAAAGGGCACAAGGCTGTTCATCACCAACATGGCTGCCTTAGCTCAGACCTAAAAGGGAATAACCCAGGCTGTGTCTTTGTCAGTTTCACCTCTGTAACCCTAAACTAATGCACGAAACGACGGAGGCGGCTGCAGAGGGGAAGGAGACGGGGAGAGGAGGAAGGAGAAAATGGCAAAAAGAGGGGGCACTTACGTGAAGAGAGGCGCTTGGGCTGCTCCTGCTTCCTCCTGGGCATTTTCCCCCTTTTTTCACATTCTCCTCCTTGGTTTAACGGGAGATCAAATAAGACCGGGAGGGGGGGGGCACAGACAGGCACAAAGCCGGGCCCCCCGGGGGAGCTGCTAACCGGGGCGGGTTTTCCCTCTTCGCCGGGGTAAAGGGGGCTGAAGCCAGCTTTCCCGGAGCCACCGCGAAGGGCTCCCTCTCCCCCTCTTTCTTTTTCCTCTCTCTCCCCCCCCCCTCCCCCCCCCCCCCAACCCGGTCGTGCACCTGGCTTGTCCCCGGTCGCAGTATCCCTCAGCGGCCGGGGATGTGTTCCCGGCGGGCGGGCGGGCGCCGGGCGCCGGGCCGGGGCGAGGGCTGGCGCGGCGGTGCCGAGGGCTGCGCCCCGCGCGCCTCCCGGCCCCTAACTAACACTAACGGCGGGATCAAAGGGCGGCGGCGGCGGCGCTCACGGCTCGCCCGCGGGCGGCAGGCAGGCAGGCGGCGGGAGGCAGGCAGGGACACGGGCACGGGCACACACACACACCCCGGCGGGCGGGCACGGGCACACGCGCACACACGCACACACACACGCGCGGCCGGGCAGAGCAAAGGGGAAGGTGCCCCCGCTGCGCGCCGGCGGGGTGCGGGAGGAGGATGCGCTGCCCCAGTCCTGCACCCGCTCCTAATTCGCTCTTAAAAAAAAAAAGGGGGGTGGGGGTGTTGTCTCGACCATTCGCAGCGTAACTGCCTTATTTCTGGTGGGAAAGAAAATAATAACAAGAAGCTTTTTTTTTTTTAAATTAAGACGTTTTGTCATCCTGTGTTAGAAAGAAAAGATAAATTGTACCAGCAGCGCAAAGCTAACCCCATAGAATTTCTTGCATGTGTTCAGCTATTCCTTCACAAAGCACAGGGGCCGGGGGGCTTACTGGAACTGAACTTCAGTATGGGGGGGGCGAGGGTGGTCATACACAACTCCCTCCTGTCAGATTCAGTGTACAAAATAAGCCAGAAGGGAAGGTGGGCAAGTCAGGATGTGGATAGGCTGTTTCAGTACCAGGTTCTGACAATTTCTAGCGTAGGTTTTAAAAAGTGGAAAGAATGCAAGCAGTATGAACATCACAACTCCTTGAGAAGTGTGTGTGTGTGTGTGTGTGTGGAGGGGGGGAGGAAATCAAGATTAGGTCACCCCTAATGGTTGATTTAACTGCTACATGATACTTCTACAGTGCACACAGCAATCTGGACTTCTGAAATTTACTTTTTTCCTGCTGTAATGCAGGTATATGAAGCTTTATCCTGAAGCAATTCTGGCGTGCATTATGAAGCCAGGATAGCAGTTTTCATTAACTGATACACACTTCCATTACTTCACAAATCACACATCTTTCTTCAAAGACAGACATGAAGGTGGGGGAAAAAAAGAAAAAGAGGGATTGGGTCTCACTAAAGCACAAAAGGTACTTCGTGAGAGAGAAGTGCTCTCTTTGTGACTTGCAGTCATTTGGATAAAAGTTCACACAGAGGTTGTTAATGATTTAAACTCTAAAACCTGTTATTACAATTGAAGTAAAATGGTTTGAAGCATGGTTGTTTCATATAGCTCTCTCTTTGTGTAAGGAAACTTTGAACTTAGCAGAATACATAATCTAAATCATCAGTCAGATGTTGCAATAATAAAAAAATGCATTATTCTAGCATGTATACCTGTTAGAATTTTTTTTTTTTTTTTGCTTTTGACAGCCTGGCTGATCATTTTATCACATAATTTTTTATCCTAACTTCAAAATACTTTAAAAAAAAAAACAATCACAAAACCAAAAAAACCAACTGTCTAGGAAAACACAAAACTGCAGATTTACAACCTAAAATCTTTAAAAGAGTCAACTTATACTATTAATCACCTCAAGTTACAATGTTTTCAAATAATATGATAACCATTTTACAGCCACGACTATATTTTAGGGGGGGAGGGGATGTGTGCAAAAATCATAAATAAGATTTAAAAGATTACATATATGAGAATCTCAGGTTCACAAGCATGCATGTGCAAGTCTGAGTTTTAAAACCATGTGTACAAAGTACACTTCTGCTGAGACAGACTCCCTCTGACTTCAGCTAGTCTATCATCTCACAACACAGGTAAAATAATTCATTTTCATGGAGAGGTTTACTTACGTTTAATCCAGAAGTAAAAATCAAAGCGTATAATGGACAGAAACAGGACTGGAGATTTTTGGGGGTGGAGATGTATCCAAACAGCTTACTCTTACTGATGATCAAGAAGACTAGAGTCAGAATTCCCTCAGTATATTTAGGTCCAGCCTTTTCCTTGAGTTCTCCAGATTATGTTGGGTTTAGAGATTTGTATAGCATTAATAACTATAAACAAAAGTATCAGAGGCATTCTCTACTGTTGCTCACAAACCTCAATTTTTGGCATGCCTGGGACTAGCAACAGAACTTCGTTCCCTAGTAAGAGTTGCAGTGCTAAACCCCTTAATTATTTTTTAAATATGGTTTAATGGCAATTGTGTTGAACTAAGCCAGCTTTGTGAGCAGTAGCTTTCTGCCTGTCAGAATGATCCTATCTGTGCAGGTGGCCGCAAAGTAGCCACTTCAGAAGGGGAAAGAATACTGGCTCTGTGCTCTGATCCACCGCTGCTGTGGCAGCCCTCCTTCAGGTGCTCCAGGAGAATGGGTTGTAGGAAATAGTGTTCTGCATCATCATTCTTTCCACCCTCTATTCCTCATGCATTTCTGGCATAAATTAATGTTGACACTGTCAGCATTAATTTACAACATGCTGTGTCGTTTTTTTCCCCCCTCCATCATTCGAAACCGTCTTTAGGGGAGTTGAGGTGGCTGCAGCAAAGACACTACAGGAACACAGCTCTTTGAAAAGGCCATGGGGACTGGCAAGCAATAGAGCAGCACTAAATCTCTCCGAGGGTGACCTTGGCTTAGATAGACATCCCAACAGTTTGCCTAAGAGTTTAGTGGGCCAAGACTTAAGCCTTTTCTGCAGTGAAAGAAATCCCAATGGCTGAATGAATTACCAGGGAGAAACTTTATATACTGTGGTTTTGAAAAGTTTCTAATCTCACGCCTGAAAACGCACTATATGGGAAGAACTTGATTCCTCATACCTATCCTTAACAATTGCATTACTCCACATACTGTCCTCATCAGCAGATCGTATCCAGCCATCACATCAAAATCAAAGACACATCAGCCCTAACTTTACATGTTTTTATAGATTGGTTTAAGGAAGATGACTAAGGGTATAATGCCATTTTTTAAATAATCTTCCATTATATGTTTCATGGTATAGTACAAAAAAGAATGAAGTCAGCTGACCATACTTTTGAACATTTCTAGTCCAAACACAAGAAAATAGTTGCGGGTCTTCCAGAGATAACATAATATAAATAATGCATTGCTTCTGCAGGTCTCGCTATTAATAAGTAATGATTGTATGGCACCTTCCAAACACCAAACCTAGTTACACATATGAATTAAGTTCAGCCTCAGAAACTGCTTTTGAACAAAGTAAATATTTTTTTCACTTACACATGAGAAAAATGAAACAAGTTGAGTAAATAAGATTTTACACAGTAATAAATGATGTAACATTCTTAAAACCTTTGCAGGATGTCTAGCATCCAAACTATCTTTATGTAATGTAGCAAATACTTGAAAAGGTTGCTAAACAGAAACTTAAAAATTAGCTGACATCCTTGCACTATTCTTTGAAATTTTAAAGAGTTCCGTTCCCAGGCTCAGATTTTTTTAAAAAAAGCATACTGAGTGGACAAACAGGACCATTTTAACCAGTTCTTGGGCATCAAACCAAACTACGTTATTAGGCCACCTCTGCTTAAATACAGCCTACCAAAATGATGGTCAGGTCAGCTGTGTGCCTGTGAGCACGCAGAGAAGAGCTACTCAGGCTCCATGGGCTCTCTTTAATGGTACTATCTTCAGATTAGTTTTCTGTTGAACATAGAAGACACTTGCCTATAGCCTCTGTATCTTCAGTATCTAATACAAGGCACACTTTTTCATCAAAATTATGCTCTCCTTCTCACATCTCTTGGAGGGATACCCTTAATGGCCTAAACTCCTCTTTTCTATTTTAATGATGTCAATACCTCTATGCTCAGCAGTAACTATGAATCAATCATGTAAACAAGTTTTGAATACAAACTTATCTTTGTTCTAAAGCATTTAAGAGGCAGATACAAGGGGATGAACAAATCCATAGGATAAAAGCTCATGGATACCTCCATCCATGTTTGCAAATGCTCTGTAAGCATATAACATTAAGTAATGGATTTGTAATATAAATAAATAACGACAAGTTAGTGACTGGCAAAGCGACCAACCAGTTTCACAAAGGCCAATAAACAATGATCAGAAGTCATTACTATCTGACAATTATTATCTTGGGACAGATAACAATTAGAAAGTGGGAGGTGGAGTTGCACAACTAGTGGATCCTAAATGACAGACAGGCTTTAGCTTTTGTAAAAGGCAACCAAGTTCTCCTTCCCCAAAGTCCTTAACCTCTTCCTTCTTAAAATGAAAGGAAAATGAAATGACCACAGTCAGTGAACTACCCAGCAACCTAGATGAGAACTTCTTTTGCAAATCACTGGCAGTGCTCTCCCAACTCTTTAGCTGCCTATGCCATGCTTGTGAACAGAGAGCAGATTGAATCGGGAATATTCTTCAAGACCAAGATTCTTGTGAACTCCAATACAATCTTGCAGCCTCAGAGTGCAAAGGCATCAAGAAACAGGAGTTCAATATATCCTGCATCTCTTAGCTAAACCACAACTGCTTTTCTAAGAACCTTGTCTAAATCCTGGCAAACAAACTAGCCATAATCATTTTATAGTAATTTAAAGACAAGATGCTTCTAGTTGAAATGCAAATTTAACACGTTAATACTTCCTCAGAAGAACCATGATGTTTGTATCTTCCCACTGTTAGCACAGTGTACTACCTAGGAAAGGTGATATAGCTGCTAATTTCAATTAAAAAGGCTGCTAGCCTTAAACCCATGCTGATATATAATCCTAGATATTGTAGGCCAGAAATGCGCTGTCTACAGGTCTGGAGAGGAAATACATTAGAGTCCACATCTTTTTGTCACTACTCAAATCCTATGGGATGTTTTTTCAGGTTTACCAAGGATGTCCTGTGATTCTTATCTTACCGTATGTGCAGCTGGCTTTTCAGTTCTGTAATTCACTATACCATCTCTTTCACATCCCTTTTCCATAAGCACGTTTTGAAAAAACACTCACTTGAGCCTATGACTATTAGACTCAAGTCTACAGATACTTGACAGGCAAAATTTCTCCCCCAAATCTCAGCCAGCAACATCCTACCCAGCACAGATTAAATATAGAAAAAATAAATTAATATTTTACAACATAAAATACTAAGCAATTTCTGAACTGATGAGAAAAAATCTGTTTAGTCGACTGAGGACTGGAAGACTTAGCTCAGGGCTATTACAGTTACAAATGTGGAAATAAAAAAGGATAAATATCTGCTCCCATCCTGACCTTTTTGCACCATTTTCCATTATCCATTTCAATGCACTGAAATCAGTAACTTTACCCCATCCTAAGACTGATTTAAGTTAAATCAGAGTAAGACCCAGAGCAGTCCCTCCATCATTTTGCTTCCGCTTAACATTTTGTTAGTCACTGGTTAATTGAAGGTTTAGGCACATACTCATTAGCAAACATCTGCCAAGGTTTAAGACATTACTGTCCTCCTGGAGAAGTTAACTGCTTCTGCCCCCAAACTGGCAAAACAGAATACATTTGGCCTCCTCATCTGCTTCACTGTGAAGTCTTTCAGTTTAGTAAAGTAGCAAGGCAATAGCATTTTAAGCCACAGCTGTCTGCTAAATGAAAGTGTGTCTAAGTTCTTAAACACCTTGTTACATACACGTTGAGAGGCAGAGTCTCTGCTGCACCAGCGAGGTGGCAAATTCCTCAGGGAAATCAATTCTGGTTTCTCAATTAACTAGCTAGTTTTCTGTTAAAACACTAGAGTACTACTTGAAACTGCTTTGGACCAGAAGAACTACAGGATCCCAAGGAGCTCATCTACCATCTAGGACTGTGCATTTTCCCAACTCATCTCTCTGACATAGCACCTTACCAGAAATACAGCAGGAAGAAGGCAGGCACAGAAGCAGGTGTTAGCAGTACTGATGCCAACTATGCCCTCTTCGCAATACTTTAACATCTTAGAGAAGGGTAAGTTAGAATAGAAGGGCAATTGGGACACAACAAAACATGGTGTTGCTGAGATTTTACATTGCCAGGGAAACGAAACACATAAAGGTAAGGGAGAGGAGGAGTATGTGGAGATCAAGCTTCTAGCAGACTTCACCTGCCTGGTGCAATGAATTTCACGTGGCATTCAGCTATGCTTCACCATGCTGCATGTCCTCAATAATCAGCCCTCACCTACTGGCAAGCAGAAGGGTCTGGGCTACAAGTCAGCCTGCTGTCACCACTGCCTGCTGAGCATGAAGTCATGTGGCCAGTCCCCTCCTGTAAGGAATATCTTCTTGCATTGGCACTTCCCCATTGTACCAGGCAGCACAGAAGAAAAGGTTATTTGCCTTTTGAGATACTAGGAATAAAGTCTAGCTTCCTCAGCCCCTGCTGACACTGATGAAAATACTGTTTCTAGTCCCTACTTCTCAGGAACATTAAGGCCACCCAGTGTTTTCAAGTTTGTAGTTTACAGTAAGTAAATTATTTGTCCATAAGAAGTAGCCTAACAACAGTGAAAAATTACACAGAGTAGCACAAAACTTCCTGAATGTGAAGAAAGGAGAAGAGGTAATGCCTGGAGGGAAGCAGCTTATGTTTCCACACAAAAAAAGCTGAGGAATGCACTCTCAACAAGTTTGCAGATGATATAATACTGGAAGGACTGGCTGATACACCAGACAGTTGTGCCACCTTTCAGAAGTACTACCTTGACAGTCGGGAGAAGTGGGCAGAGAGGAATCTCATGACGTTCAAAACAGGAAATGCAAAGTCCTGCATCTAGGGAGGAATAGCCCCAGGCACCATCACATCCTGGGTGCCTACCAGCTGAAAAGCAGCTTTGCCAAGAAGGACATTGGGATCCTGGTAGATCCCTTGCAGCCAAGAAGGCCAGCCATCAGAAGACTGCTGCTAGCAGGCCTAAGTGGCTGATCCTACACCTCTGCTTAGCCCTGGTGAGGCTACATCTGGAGTGCTGTGCCTCATTCAGGGCTCCTTGGTACAAGAAAGATCTGGACTTGCTGAGCAAGTCCAGCACAAGGCCACAAAGATTATTAGGGGACTGGAACATCTGTCATATGAGGAGAGTCTGAAAGAGCTAACCGCATAGCCCAGAGAAGAGAAGGCTTGGGCTGGGGGGATCTTATCCATTTGTACAAATGTCTGATGGGCAGGAATGAAGTTGTAGGAGCCAGACTCTTCTCAGCAGCACCCACTGACAGGATAAGAGTCAACCGGCACAAATTGGAGAAAAACAAACAAACCCGCAAAACAAACCAACAAAACAAACCAGAAAATTCCATCTGAACACAAGAAAACAATTTTTTACTGTTAGGATGCTCAAACACTTGCATAGGTTGCCTGAATAACCCGCTCCAGTTGACCCTGTTTGAGCAATGAGGTTGGACTAGACGATCTCTAGAGGACCCTTCCAACCTAAACGATCTTGTGAAAGTATTGTAGCATGAGGGTTTACTGTGTCCTCAACATGGTGTGCATGTCTAATTTTATGGGAGTAGTTTACAGAATACAAATATTCTACTCTGCTTTTTTAGCCACCAGGACTCTTCACTGACAATATCCAGAATTCTTTAATGTCTAAATATTTGAAAAATTCCTACTGGTTTATGAGCTACTTCCTAACAGAAAACATTGACTAATCATTCCAAAACCACGGTTGGTGTTTTACTCCCTCACTTTTCTTCCCTCAGTGTGGATCCTACCCTGAAGATTTTACAAACTAAATGAAGCTATAAGACAACTGCAGAGCAGGTAGAAGAGTGCCTGTATTTTTAACCCCTCTAAAATATATGCATTGGAAGTTTGCTGTCTTCTTTCTTAGACTTAAGACTTTTCTTAGACATTTGCAAAGCATCATTACCTCCACCTTTCAGCTGGTGATATGCATTCTGCCTCCAACAACAGCCCATGGTAGTTCACTAACAAAGCTAGATATAGCATTTTAAGGCTGCTGTTCCCATCAAACCATTACCACCAACACATACCTGATGTGTAGGTGATGTGGCCACAAGATTTAATTGCTTTTATCGCTAACCAGCGCCCCATGCTTTCTTTGTGCAATTCTCTTCTCTTAGCAGTAAGCATACAACTTACCCATATATCCCCTCACATATGCTGGCTGCTTGCCCTAAAGGTTCCCATGTCATGGAAGTAAAATTCATGAGATGCTCATATAATTTGACTTCTTGTTACTCTTACTCGCACGTAGGTTCTGGGACGGATACTGCTATAGAGAGAACCACTCGCCGATTCCAGCGGCGTTACCCACCGAGGCGCACGGCGCTGCGCGGAGGTCGCGGCGGCTCCCGGGGCGCGCAGCGCGCTCCTGCCTGCAGGGGGAGTAACGGCCCCGCGCCCCGCGCCCCGCACCGCGCTGCCCCCGACCGAGCACCTCACCACCCAGCAAACAACACGAAGGGGCTGTGGGCCGGGGGGCTGCTCTTCTGTACGCTTCCCTCCTCGAAATGCATGAATGAAGAATTTGAGGGTCCATTTTCAAATGAAAGAATATGCTAGAAAGCATTTGAGTGAATGTGCTTCTCCCTTTGATTATGCCCCACAAACCCCTCCACATTCTTGTATTAAAGAAGATAAGCGGGGAAGAGGAGAAGCTGAAGTGTTCTTAAAGTAAACGGGAGGAGTAAATTTTCCATATTTCCTACACGGGGAGGATTTTGCACGAGCCAAATGGATGGAAGCTTGTAGGAGCCTGACCACTAAGTGTTCCCCACCCGGCCAGAGAAGGTGTGGATCTCCTGCTTAGTCTTGTGAAGGTCATCAAGCAGAAGATAAAAAGTTGAAGTGAATGGCTATTAGAGAAGAGGTCCAGAGAGGCAGCTGTCTTGTCAAGGCATACCAGATTGAAGATGGTTTTGTTGGGTTTTCTTGGAAATCTTTATTATATTTGAGATGTTTGCTTCATTCCAATGTATTGAATGGCAACTAATGAGAAAAAAAGTAAGCCTCCTTGGTCTCAGTAACCATTAAGTTAGGTGGCCTCTACCTCAAAGTTCCAAGAACAGTGGCCATCAGAAACAAAACATTTTGGCTGCCTCGTGAACCCTACAAGAGCTGTATCAAGTCAAGTCAGAAGGGAGGTACTGGGATGCTTTCATTTACATTAGAGAAAAAAAGAAAAATTAGTGGCTTTTAAATCATCAGCCGAGTAGCAAAACAATTGGGAAGAGGGCCAAGAAGGTACTCAAGTGCAGCTTTCCAAGAGAAAACAGCATTGGAGAAGGTACTGCAGTGAGCTGAGATTAGGAAGAAAGAGTGTGGAATGTCTTTCTGATCTTCCAGCACCAAAAAAAAAAAAAGTCTGCTCAGCAGAGAACAGTAATGCAGAAAATGTGACAGGAACTCTTCTGCGCAGGGCTTATCAAGTTTATATGATCATACAACCCTCCAGTCCCCACAGCTGTGATACCATGTCAGACATAATTATTTCCGCTGCCCAACTGGGTATGCTAATCAAGGTAGCTGGGTCAAGTCTGACCCCCACCTACTTCCCTCCCTTCCAAAGCTTTTAATCAACTTACTAAAAATGTTGAGAGCTCATCACACCCATCACTGGATGATATAACAATATGAAGACTGTCATCCTCCATCGCTGACATTGTTAGAGAGCTTCACAGCACACAGTATTTTGCCAAAGGTCCTGCTTTATGTTCTCAGTGACTATATATTATTAAAAAGAATAAAGCCCAACAAATTACCTGGAGCTAGAAACTCCAGGTTCCAAAATACAACACAAAGAAAAACAAAGTTAAAACATCACCCACAAACCACCCAACACCCCACCCCGAAGATGCTAAAAAGATGAAGACATTTTAAGTTGCAAGGGAAGTCTTAACAGTTTCTGGCTTGACAGCTCAAACATTTCAGCTGACTGAAACTGTTATCCCGTCATGTAATGAGACTATCTAACTTTCAAACCTTTGAAGTTTAGGGGCCCTTTCTCTTCCCCGAGTTACCTCTGAACTGTCACTTCATCCAGTTCTCTACCCCTCCCTGTTTCTCCCCCTTTTATCTTTACAACTGAGGCACATCGCTCTCCTTCATCCTGACCCAGAACACTCTTCTAACCTACACAAACACCTAAACTTTATATTCTTCCTCTAATCAACCATCCTATCTGATTACAAGCTTCTAGCTTAATTTCTTGCTAAAAATCAACTGTCCTTACCAAACTCCCATTTCCAAACTGCGCTGCCTTCAACAGCTTCCTGTACTATGAAGAGTTCTCTGTCCAGTGTCTTTCAAAATTGGTCTGCCTATACTTTTCACACAGACCTGCTCTGACAAATTGCTCATCTCCAGGCTCTGTTGAAGTCTCCCATTACCTCAGTGACACTGTCCCCAGTGAGGCTTCCCATACTACTGAGCATCTTACTCTTTTTAGCTGCTCCTTGTACAACCAAGCCTTGGGTTTTTACTGGCACAGTAAAGCCATCTAACATACAAAGTGGTAACGTGATTTTGCCACATAGTTAGGAGGAAAAAAAATATTAAAGAAACCGTAAGGGCCTTTAAAGCTCTGTCCTAAGGTACTCTCCTCAGACTCCAGGCTGAGGCAGCTATGCTAGCAGACACTTGGAATGAAGCTGCTTCTTCCTTGGCCCACATCCAAGAGGCAGGCAACTCTTCAGGCCTTGCTCACCCATCCTTTAAGACAGGCAACATCCTACCTCCTGTACTTGAAATACTTTTCACAAAAGGCAGAAAGGCTACTGAGGGAAAGGCTGCGTCAATTTACAGAGGATGGCAAAGTCACAAATGCAGGAAGATTAGGTTACAGGCCAATACTTGTTTCCTAGTGATAAGGTTAAGAATACTGAAGATAAGGTAGCCACTTACTTATGGGTGCAGGAATAAAAATCCTGCATGAATTTAAGTGATTTTTTTACATCTTACTAAGCAAGGACAAGCTCATCATTCAATCATCCCAAGACGCAGCTACCTTTTGAAACCCCCCACACCTTTTTCACACGTTTTAACAGAAGGAAACGGCTATCAGGTGAGAAGAGACAGCCCATCTGCCGCAGCACCGACCCTTCGGCTCTGAGGGTCCCTTCCCGAGGCCTGCGGGCAGCCCTCCTGGCACGGCAGCCCCTGGCAGCAGGCCGCCCCGGTGGGGGGCTCCTGCCTTGGCCCTCAGGCGCGGGGCGGCGGCGGGGCCCGCTCCCCTGCCCTGCCCGGCGGGCGCGCTCTGGGCATGCTCGGCGGGGCGGCCGCCGGGCCGCACCGGGGCGCTGCCGGCCGCCGCTGCCCTGCCCTGCCCGCGGGCCTCGCTGCGGGGCGGGGGTCGAGGGGCGGTGGCCGGTGCGGGCCGGCGGCGGGGCATCGTTGCGGGCGCTGGCTGAGCGCAGCCGGCAGGCGCAGCGCCGTGTGCCCTCCCGGGACGGCAAAGCTGAACCGGAGCCGCGGGTGGGCGGGGGCGTCTGGGTGAGGTGCAGGGGGCAGCCAGCCATCTCCTTAGCGTGCGCTGCAGGCAGCGCGTTTACAAGGGCGTTACGGCTGTGCCCCGTTGTGTGGCGATATCAGAGGCCGGTGGGGCGATTCCGGCCCTAACTTCAGCTTTCCTGGCTTGTGTTTTTATCTCCGATTCATACAGAGTGATTCTTAACGTGTTTTTATGTTTAGTTTCCTTTGTGTTTAAAAAAACCAACCAAACAAAAAAAGTACCATTCAAAAAAAAAGAAAGTCCTCTGGAAATACATGCAACAGTCTGTTACGTTAGCATTTCTGCTTCTTAAAGTTAAATATACTGAATCACTAAAACTTAGATGATTAAAGCAAAATTTCAGGCAGGCCTGTAGCTACCATGTTGTGGAAAGTGTAGTAATGTCAGCTTTTCAGTAAATTAATACAGAAGCTAGGTGGAGAAAAAAACCACACCAAACAACAGCCTAGAAGAATTCATCAATGCCATCTTAAAAATAACCCAAACTGGCTGTTAGTTTGTGTGGCTCAATTTGTGCCTCACTGTGTGCTCAAAGATGTTCTGTTTTGCAGCCAGCTTTTTCCTTTTGCTTAATTAAAACTACAACATGAGCAGCAAGGTTTTAAAGAAAATGACAGAGCACGTCCTCTTGCGCTTTTAAAGTCTCCCCACATACTCTGCTAGATCCTTGGTGAACCAAAGCTGTTGTCTGTCCCTCACCACCTCCCCACCTCAAGAGTTTCCACGGTCCCATATCATGTAAGGTCTGTCACTGGACTTGAGCAGTAGCTTTCACTTGGGCTATTTTCATGTGGGTTTAGCTGTGGAACTGCTCGCTATTGATGCAGAAGTTGTGAATGAGACTCTAGAGGGGTTATCAATTTCACCCATTCAACTCAAACGTGTAAATGCTAATGCTGTTAACCATTCAACTGCCAAAAAAGTTTTCTGGGACTGCAATTTCTATCCCAGACCTTACTTCACAAGGTATTTGTGAATGTTACTGCCACCAGGAAAGCACAGAAAACAGCTGCTGCTAAAATGAACACTCTGCAGCAGTGTCAGAGAGAGTTGGACAAAAATTTACGATATAGATAATCCTGGATGATAAATTACTGTGGTTTAATAAGTTGCTGCTCATCAGGTGAGCTTCCCTAACTGCTCTTGCGCACCCTCTTAGACTGTTAAAATGGCAAGTACAATGTGTTAGATTAAAATACTTTTGTTTCACTTCAAATGTGTCAAAGATGATAAAAGCACACAGTCAGCTACCTCATTATGCCACTGTAACTCAATAGCCTGCAAAAGTCAGTACAATTCTCAACCAGTGGGTTTTCAAAGTTCTGAACTGGAGGACACATACTGGAAATGAAGGAGGCACTCTGAATGCACCAACTCATCCTGGATCCAAAACCCAAGTTTTCAGTTGTCGCTATTAACCTTTACTTCTACCATTTTCACTATCTTTTTGATGGCCATTTCATTTACTGAGCATCTAGAAAATTGCTGCTTTTACCACTGAAAACAGAGAGTGATTTCCTCAAGTCTGCACCTTCTACTCATTCGTTTGATGTTATTAAGTTGATCACAGCAATAGCATTGCTGATGCAGTCATGTTTGAATGTGAGAAAAAGCATCACATAATGCATAAATACAGAAAAAATATAAAATACATTTAAAAAAGGGCCTTTTTGTAGTCTCACCTCTAGGGCAGAATCTAGAGTAAGGTTAGGCTGCTGAGGTCCCTACATAGCTCATGACAGTAGGTGCTGCAGAACCGGATCTGTGACCAACCCCATGCTGAGAAGCTGCCTAGGGCCAGTAGAAAATGGATTTTACTCTTGGTAAAATCTTACATTTTCCTCAGGAAGTTTCCTCATCCTACATAGCCAAATATCAGGTAATATGGGTGCAATTTATACAGACTAAGTCATGGACCAGAAACAGTTCCCTTGAGAAAGAAACTGAAGTTAACTTACCTGTGTACTGGAGTTCATTAGCCGGTGGTCTGCAGTATGAGACTGTGTGTCATCCACTCTTTTTTTTTTTTAGCTTCTTCCCTTCTCCTCCACTTCTTCGATCTGGAAGAAAATGGTAGCAACCAATGACTTTTCTGAGCAGCCCAATTGCTTAGCACTGCCTCCATCAGTGGAGGCTGGTAGGCATGTTCTTGATTCAGATCAGGCTAAACTACAATCACTGGTCAAACTGTGTACTATGGTTCAGTCTCAATTTGAATCTGGAAAACTTTTAACAAAGAAAGCTAAATTTAGGTGCTGCCAGAGCTGAACAGCAGCTGAGTCTTTTTTCCCTAATTGCAGTCTCAGGTGTAAGTAAGGATTAGTTTTTGGGGGAAGAAGGCTGGGTAGGTTTGGGCACTTCTTTTTATTATTTTTTGGGGTTTTTTTAACAACTGTTGAACACTAGCCCCTGAACATGTTCTGGGCAGATAGAAGTGTGGGGTAACTCATTGTATCTTGCCCCCCCCCTTCAATCGTTCAGTTTATTTCCATAGGAGAGAAATAGTAGTAACCTTTACAGGATGTTTCTGTCAGACACACAGGAAAGATATAGGACAAATGCTAAGGAGCTAAAATAACAGGATTGCACTGTTAGTCTTAAGCTACCTTTTTGTCAGTCTGTCACAAACTGTACCTTCACTGCAGAGAAATTCTCCTGCTCACCAGTCTCTCTGCCCCTCCATGCGTTAGCTTCCTTCTGAGTGAAACCAGGCAGGCCAGAAGACAATGCACACCAGCTGTCATTCCAACACAGACTCAGATGGCAACCAGGCTGCTTATCCAGTGACCCAGACTTACAGGTGCAGCTGATCAAAGTATGATTTTTCCTCTCCTTTTGTGGAACACCTCAACTTCCCACCCTTCCCCCCGCCCCAAGGAGTGGGTGTTAGGGAAAGAGTGTATTAAGTCCTGATGTTGAAATCCTGTCAAATATGTTCCTGTTCTGCTTTAGAGGATGGGCCTACTAGCCAGTAGATACATAACTTCATCTGAGGTATTCTGCTGGTCAACTATGTCAACACTGCTAGAGAAAACTGACTTCTGATAAATCAAGAGTCCTTTGCACACTTTTCCCAAATGAAAAACAGCTTGTCCTCAGACTTCTTAATAAGCATGATCTCAAATTTTAACAGTTTCTTTTCAATTGTCCTGATGAAGCCACCAGTTCTGTGAACTTGTTTTCTAGGCTTATATATCTTTTACTGACTATCACAGGTCTCTGTAGACCAGCTGGAATGGAAACAGAAGAGAGCTATTCTGCAAATAAAAATCTCCCCAATAAGTATCTATAAACAGAAATCACTGTCATGTCAACATGAGATGAGAATACTCGAATTACCACTGACATAGTACCAGCATTTTAGAGAAAGACCCTTTTCCGCTACAAGTTCCCTTTTTTTTTCCTTTAAATCAGGTTTTTCTACTGTACCTGAGTACCCACAAATATTTTATGCAGTTATTTAATGCACTTAGGTCAGCAAGCAGTGCCTGAGGGCCTGAAGAAGGAAACACTCACCATTCATTTGCTTGAATGGTCCTTCAATGCATCAATCCTTATCAGCCAAATCCTACTTTTTAAATCACACATTTTAAAAGCAAGTAGCACAGGGATTTATGAGTCCTGCTTCCCATGTTAAGAAGCTGGGAGAGGGAAGGAACCAGTTTCTAACATTGACCAAAAAAACCCCCAGAAGTAAACAGTTTGCTCTAAGCAGCAGCACAACTGTTGCACATTTTTCATAATTAGTAATTACAGTGAAATCCTGATCCCAATTCAATCAATGGCAAAATCCTCACTGATCTGCTCATAGCTGGGGTTTTGTCTGTAGAGGCTAATGATTCTAGCTCTCATGCACCAAAGCAAATTGTTTCAAGGCTCAAGCTACTTCATTGCCCCCAAATGCTCTTTCCATCCCTTTGCCAGAAGTCAATTTTCCCATAACAGGGTCAGCAGAATTAATCATATACCTTACCCTCAGCCACTGTGTTTTGCAGTCCAGGTGTTAAGACACAGTCAGACAAACTCTGCTAGCTGCTCCTGATCCAGATTAAGTGGTTGCTGACCCATTTCTGATGCCCTGGCACCCCCTCCCCCTGCTTTTGTTCTGTTGATTTCACTTTCTGCCTTACCATTTTCCAGTTCAGATTTTCAATCTTACTGTTTCAGGGTGGGGTTTTTTTTTTCTATTTTAAGAAACACAAAACATAGGGTGATACAGTAAGCTTTTGCCAGGGACTATGCTGTGTAGATAGGAGCCTGTACCAGGAAGACAGGTAAACTGTCAAGAGGTTGTGTGTCACCTCACAGTTCTCCCATCTCAAGCCAATTCCAGCTAACCTAGCCACTTTGTTGTTCACAGTTTCGGACATGCAGTAGTGTCAGATTTTGTTTCAAAGCTTTTTGAAATTAATGGAAGATACCAGCCTTGGGGAGTTTTAGGCAGTAGATAGCAAATGCAAATTCTGCTAGTCTTCACTATGATAGAGGGACAGTCATTTAATGTAACCTAGATTTCTAGGCTACCTGTTGTCAAGAGAGAGAGTTAAGCAGTACCAGTTGGCAATTGTTCCCTATCCTGTGGAAGGTAGGATGAATTTCTCTGGAGAAGCCTTGCTCTCTCTCCATGGACTACAGAGGGAACTGAAAGACTAGTTCAACCCAAAACATCAAATTTGTAGGTACATAATCCTAGCTCAAAGGCAAACTCCAACTCTCAAAAATCAATTATCATTCCATCATTCATTTAACTAAAAGGAATGCCATTTAAAACTAACTGGAGTGCTGTGTTCTAAGCCATCACACAGAATCTAACACAGCCTTGTAACATGGTGTGGTTTGACATTCAGTGGCAGTACAGTTTGAGCAAATGTAAACTGCCACCCACCTTGTCTATCATTCCTGCTTTTCTGTACCACACTAGCAAAAGCATTTGTGTAACACACAGTGAACAAGATTGGACAACAGATGTTGCCAAAATTAACTCAGAAAAACAAAAACCTGAAGTCACGCATCATTCAGATGGGTTCCCAAAGACCCCACAAACTGCACCTCTAAAGTAGAAAACAAGAGCTGCCTATGACTGAATGGCCATTAAAGCCATGCTGGGTAAGACCACACACTTTGCCTGCAGTCCCCTAGGCTGTTGTACACTGTTAAGCACTTTATTCTCTTTCTCTATTGCAGATCCCCACCTCGTAAGAAAAGACTAACACCCTGCTACATTACTAGGCTGTTGTGACCCTAAATATACGACATATAATGAGCTGTTAATGTGTATGTTATTGTATAAGTTTTGTAAGTATGTATATAAGAAGAGCCAGAGTATGAGAAGCCCACATGCTAGTGTCTCCCCACATACCAAATCTGCCCCTTCCAATCGCTCAGCACACACAGCAAGTTACACAAAGGTCTGTTTGCTCACCTGCAGTTTATCAAAATTAACAGTTACCATGTTTGCTAATAGTGCTTTGGAAGGCTTCTGTCATAGATCAGACTTCTACGAGGAACATACCAGACCCATCACAACCAGGAGGCCAACGCTACAGAAACTTTAGCTGCCAGATCCAGTAGATTTTCAGGACTGATGAAGCCTGGTAAATACTCAGTGAAACAACCAGTTTCCTCAGATAAGAAGAGCAGGAAAGGTTGCAAATATCCTAGTACAGTGACTTGATCAATTATACTTTTAGGTAAAATACTGATTTCTAGCCTGGCCCTAGAGATCAGTCCTACTGAGGTTAAGGGTTTCTTAGGTTAGATAAAGAGGATGCTTTCCCCCTCCATCTCCGAACCCCCACCTCTCCCCTAAGGTGCAGTTAGGTAACTTGCAGGTTACTTGATCTAAATAAATCCGTCACTGTCTCTTGCTGAAGGACCCTCTTTTCACTGCAGCCATTATTTCCTGCATTGCTATACTAGCAGGCTGCTTTCACCTCTGAGAGATCAGGTAGCATAGCCCCACCCATAAATTCCCAGATTATAAATGAGATTACAGTATAAAAAGAAAAAAATCCAACAAAGTGTTTCACAGGATGGTGACTGGGCCACTATAGCAACCCCCTTTCAGACCCTGACTTTATGAACCAAGGCTTAGTTTGACTGTGATAAGCCTTCTGACAGAAAGGCCCCCACAAAGGCCACTGTCACTGCCACTTGCTGCTCCAGAAGTTCTGCACTGATCTGTATCTTGCTGCCTCATTTGCACAGCCACAGACCTCGCCCTCTACTATAACCTGTTACGCCACCTTCTGCTTTAGCTGTTCCATAACACTTACATGATCTATTCTACTTAGTCTTGTTCTACCGATGAAAGCAGTTTACTTCTTGCATCTGACTCTTAAAAAGACAGCTTCTGCTCCTTCATCTCCCCGTGGGGCAGGTCAGTAGTTTCCAAACTGGAAGGTCACATGTCAGCTGATTGACCTTGGAGGAGTAGGAAAGTGGAGAGTAGGATGTTCTGCATCCATCATACTGTATCCCTATTTACAGCTTATGTGAATTCAGTTTACCTAAATATGTTCCTGAAAGTTGCTTTAGCAACGCTCTCTGCAAATTAAAATGATACCTGTCACTAGCAATGAAGCTGAAGATAATAGAAGAGAAAGTTATTTTTTTATTTCCTCCTTTATTTCCTCTTTAGGAAGGAAAAAATCCATTATTTACATACTATAAATACTTCACCTGTCCTTTTTTTCCTTCATTTGTGTTACTATTTGTTTGGGGTTGGATTATTTGGCAAAAATTCTAGAGGTACCTACACGTTTTCCCTGCTCTGATGAACTGAAAGAAGCTGGAGGCCTTAGTGTTCTACTAAGCAACATTCTTCATACTTTGGTGTAAAACATATTTAGAGGAAACATAAAGAAACAAATCAATACCTCATACCTCAGTTAAATTACCACAAGCCAAAATGTGGTTCTAATTCTCTTTCTCATTTAGCTTGGACACAATTAGTGAGAAAATTAAGACAGAGGGGAAAAAGTTTTGAGCTTTGATTTTTTTATATTATTGGCTTATGTTTTTTCCCTTCTTTACAGTGAAAGTTTAGAAAGTAAAGCTTGCTTTTTGCCACAATCTTTGTGTTTTGAAATGTTTAATTAACTTACTATACAAAGCAATGTAAATCAGACTGAGTTAATCTGTTTTTCAGTGGCTAAAGTAATGAAAAAAATGTGATGGTAAAGAAAATGAAGGTTGAGATTAAAGAGGCCTACAGTTAATGACAGGCTGAAGTTCAACTGTCATGTAATCAGAAATATTTGAGAATGGACAATAATTAAAGTCAAGCAAAGGATGAAGCCCAGATTATTATAATGAGATATGATATGTTCTTCAGACTATTTGGAGGTTAATGTTACTTGGTTTCATATGGTTACGGGTAAGTAAGTACTGTACTACTATATAGTAAAAATAATGTAACTGGATACAGTCTGCTTCACAGTGACCCAAGGTTAATGGTAGTTGCTCTTAGTATATTTAAAAGGTTTAAAAGAGATGTAACAACCTCAGCATTACAAATCTAGTGCAATGGCACTAGAAAATGGCACCGAACAGGCTAGCTTCATACTGGCGTTCTTGGTTCCATGAAAGCAGCTTCCAGGACGTTGGCTTTTATCTGTGTAATTATACTGAATATGTCCATGAATTCTTTCATTCCTGAATGGCACCACCTTTTGGGTAATAGATCATTGGTATGCATCACTCTGATAAGGTATTACACTAATATATCATTAAAGCAACAGATGTATTAGTGTAATACATCACTGGGACAAAGCACTCTGATGATGATATATTCCTAAAAAGATGGCACCATACAGAGAAGATGAGGCCCAGGAGAAGACTTTTGCTCAGTTTAATAGAATAAAAGGTATGCCTTCCTGGCATGAAAATGTGATGCTCCCTATAAAGATATGGCACCACTATTAATTGTATTCCCATTTGTATTGGTAATTTGAAGATCATATGGCTTGGAAAAAAATTACTGTGGTTGAGGAAAAGATATCCACCTATCAGACTATTTTGCAGTCTTTTCCCATAATGTCTGATCTCCTCAGCCCTACAAACACCTCATCAAAAACCTCACTGTGTTGAATGCCTCAAGAAGCCTATCCTGTTCTGGAGCAATGAGGCTATGGGAACAGTTCAGTGAGGTTGGTGATGACACGGCCTTGCAGAGTTCACCCAAGGAATGGGGCTCAACTAGACAAACGGGCAGAGGCCAGGGAAATCCACTAATACTGACCTCGGAGGCTCCTGCTGACTCACTGCTTCTGCAAGCAGGGATTATGCCACAGTCCCTGTGCCAGCCAGCACAGGAATTGTACTTAAATAGTTAGAAAGCCACACACAGCTCAAGAGGCACAGATTGGCCAGTTCTGTTCCAACCTCTGTGTATCAGCCTGCCTCAAGACTTCCCACAGCCAATGAATAGCATTCAAACTTTTGTAAAACCAAGGTGCTTTTTGGGGTGAGTCAAATAAAAGAATATGTGCTTTGAAAAAAGGTTCAGGAAGCTAAATTGTAGCAGTTCAGTTATTAGCATTTACAAAACCTCTCCCTGTATTCCAGAAGTCCCACGTTATCTCACTTACCAGGATGTGTATCTGGGCAGGCAGTGCAGGGGTATACTCTCTGCCTCATGTTATTTCAGAGGAATTTCACATATTTAATTACAAAAGGGGCATGCTGATGTATGAAACAAAGGCGAGGACTGTGAACCTCTGAAGCAATTGTCCTTTGTGAGTCCTCTGAAGTAGTCATCCTTTGTGTTTTACCCATTTTCAGTCCATAAAATTTCTCACACAAATTATAATTAAAATTATAAATGAATTAATTAGAAACTTATTTAAAATAATTGTTTAAACACAAAGGTCCAGATTACAATACCTGTAGTGATGTAGAGTTGTGCTGTATTCCTTAGCCCCCATAAGGCAAGTGAATGTTCAGATTCAGTGGTGATCATAGTTGGGTCCTAAATGAAATTGATTTGAAATGTAATAGTGAGTATATTGGCCATTTTCGAAATTAACTCTGAAGAACTGGAATACTAAGGGATGAGAGCAGGACAGCTATGGAGGAAGAAAAAAAGAGGAGAAAAATAAGCATGGAGAATAAAAATAAAAGTGGTGGAAAGAAAGGAGACAAAAGAGCTAAGGGAAGAGTTGGCAAGGATAGATAAAAAAAAGGGCAGAATTCCTTCCCCAGTTTATAATGTTGACTTCAGTATTCAAAATTTGTACTATATTGGTTATAGGCATACACATGCACATGCACACACACACACATATGCTTTTCAATGTATAATAGAAGGAAATGGGCTCACTGGACCTGATTTTACCATTTACCAGAATAACATCATAAAGTTTTGCAGGGCCAAAATGACTACAGAAGGGTTGAGGCAGATGGAAATCAGAATCATGAAGTTTTGGATAGCTTTATTCTAGTAGTGTGGTATTGTTTCTCTTCAAAGGTTTTAATTTCAAAATTCTAAAGTGATAAGGCAGTGGTATTAAGATGAAAAAACAGCCTAACCAGATCTGTCTGTCTGTCTTTCAATAGGACTGATATGTGATGGGACTATATCAGGCTTACATGCTGTAGTCGGGGGAAAGTGGGTGATGTAAAATAGTGTGGCATGTCTTCATATAATTTAGCTTTACAGACAATTTATTATATAATTCTTCTCTTTGCCAAGTGCTCTGCAGCAATCTTCTATTATTTTATCAGAAATATTTGCATAACTGTTAGCAAAAGATACAGGGTTGGTTTTTTGTTATTTTGTTTTTTTAAATCAAGTTCATTTATTTATCACATGCAAAATACAGCACCAAATTCTCACTCCCTGTAAATGAAATTACCTTTAATGGACCTATGTTGATTTATTGTAGCTGAAGATCTGTTTCACAATGTGGCATTTGATTGGTAACAGAGAAAGGCAAACAGATGCATTCATTATTTTGGTACAGTAGCACCTGGGAATCACAAAGAAGAATAAGCAGTTATCCTTAATAGGCCCTGGAGAAACAAAAATTACAAACCTACTTCCTGACATGTAGGCCTCACTGTCTAGGATTTTGTTTTGGTTTGTGACCCGCTTTCACAAATGATGACAACCCAATGTCTTGCAAGTCTAAGCTGAACAGATGCACCATGGGGGGAGGTCATATGTAATATTTGGAGCCTTCCCTCTGCTTTCTAAACAGATGAGCATCTACCTAAAAACTTAAGCCCCAAAGTCAGCTATGCATTGTACAATTACTCAGCTCTACAAAAGAAATATTACTAAGGTGTGATCATTAGTATTATAATCTGGTCGGTCTTCATGCAGATTTGCTCTTACTTTGCAGAAAGAATCTAGAAACAGGTAACTTCCAAGATAGCGGTTATCAACCTGTGGTCTGCAGAACTCACAGAGAACTAAGGGATCTGCAAAAGGAAATTCAAAGCAGCAAACTTATTCTAAGTAGGTTAAATTTGCCACACACTTACACTGGAAATCAGAAAGGATTAAAAAACACTGATTTATGTGAGCTACAGCTTTACATTATTATATCCATCCTAAATATTTCCCTTAGCAGTTTCTTCCACGTATTACTTGTCTTCTATCCAATACCCTATACTTTTCTTTCAGTTGGAAATTGAGGCTGTGCTTTAAAGTTGTTTTTTTTAACACAGAAACAAATTATGCAGTAAGTCTCTGTAGAACCTATCACAACTTTTTCCCTGAATTCCAGGATGGCCAAGAATGCCTCCAATAAAAGACCATTCAAACATAAGAAACACCCTCTGGAGTAAGACCAATGATCCATCCAGTCTGTTATTATGTCTCTGACAGCAGGAAAAAGAAGGGGGGGGGGGGGGGGGGGGCGCGGATATTCTGGCAACCATTTCCATTATTTCATCCCTGGAGCTCTTCAGGCAGTAGTAGCACACCTGGGTGCTTTCTTCTGTGTTTCCCTCCACTTTCCTATCTATATATTATTGATACTCTGACCCTCATACCTCTTCCTTTTTTTTTTTTTTTTCCTGTTGCACCATGACTTGTTTTTGCATCCTCAAACAGTTTTGGCTTTTTTTCTCCTTTATTTACTTTTCCCTCAGGTTTTTCTCCCTGGGAAGCGTTATGGGGTTTGGCTAATGCCTGGCCCACAAGGGAGATGGCAGTGGGGATAACAACAAAAGGAAAAGCTATTTAGGGAAAGCATGTGAATTTGGCAACTGTTGGCAATATGTTTCCTTTGTACCGGTCCAGCATCCATTGTTGTTGCAGAGATTTTAAAGATTACCTTCCCACATAGTCATTCTATTATCTTTTTATGTACATCCTGTCCATGAAGTTGTCTAATTCCTTTCTGAGCTTTCTGATACTAGTAAGATTTAGCTAATACATCATGTCTGTGATGTTGTGAACCTTCACCACATTTCACCTCACTCTTCCCTCCAAACTGAAGAATATCAGCTTTCTTAGTCTCTCCTCGCAAGGCTGTTGCTCCATCATCACAAGCGTTTTGACTGACCTTCTCTTATCTTCTTTAATTCCACTGCCCCTTTCTTAAGATGTGGAAACCAGCACTGCACACACTACTGAATATGTGAGTGCACACAGCTTTGTATGGTGACAAAATGTCATCTCTCTTTTGTACTCAGTACTTCCCTTGGGGTCTTTGCTTCGGTTTGGTTGGTGGGGTTTTTTTGGGGGGTGGGGTTTTTTTTTTGGTTGCCACAGCACCTTGAGCTCATGATTTCAGAGAGGTGACAGTAATGACTCTAAGATCTCTTTCCTGAATTCAGTAGTTCAGCACCTCAGTTCTGAGTTCAACATCATGTAGGTAGGGATTAGATAATTTTTCATTAGATCACATTTGTCTACACTGAAACCTGTGATGCAAAATCAGTTAATATCACCTGCAAACCTGAAGATTTCATTGTTCATTCCCTTCTCCAGCTCTTGGATGAAGACACCAAATGAAATTGGTCATAGGACCAGTTCTTGGGAGACCTTACTGCTGGCTCTTCTCCATCCTGAGAAATGCCCATTAATTCTTACTCTTGCCTTCCCATCCTTCGTCCAGTTTTCAGTTCATACGGGGTCCTTTCCTCCAATCTTAGTACAATTTACTTTCTTTAGTAACTTTAAGCAGCTGGACTAGATGATGCAGGTCCCTTTGCAATGGGAACTGTTCTGTCCTGTTCTATTCTATATTCTATTCTGTTCTAATTCTATTCTATTATTTGGAATCTTGGCAAAGGCATTTTGACAATCCAAATCCATTATATCCAATATATCCTTTTAATCCATTTTTTATTGTCACTATCAAAGAACTTCAGCCTAGTGAGGCAGGATTTCCAGGAGTCAGGCCAGCCTGACTCCTCAACAAGTGAAGTTTATCTACGTGCTCCCTGATCTTTTTCCTTATTATTATTATTAGAGGTGGTATTCTACCATTATGCTAGAAATGACAGTAAGGCTCACTGTCTGTAGTTCTTAAGATCCCAGCCAGATCTACCTTTTGGTAGATGGAAGCTTTTGTAGATGGAATTTTGTAGATGGCCATGCACCCACCCTCCAGCACAGTAGCTCTTTGTTATTATATTACACATCACAGCCACCAGTTCTGCAATTTCATATTTGAGTTCCTTCAGGACTCTTGGGTGGATGTTATCCAGTCCTGGTGACTTACTGACATCTGACTTGTCTATTTGGGCCAATACATCCTGTGTACTTACTTCAAATTGATCTATTTTTTCTGATTTATCTGCTACAAAGAATGCGTCAGAATTGGGAATCAGACAGTGCCTGCTTTAAAAAACACCTCAAAGAGTTCATTGAGCTTTCTTCATCTGCTGCAGCCCCTTCTATACCTTGGCCATTGTGTGGCCCCACTAATCCTCAGCTGGCTTCCTGCTTTTGGTGTATTTACAGAATTCTCTACTATCAGCTTCAGCATTCTCTGCAAGGCTGTCTTCAAATCCTTTTTAGCTTTCTTAATTCCTTGTTTGAAAATGACTTGCCATTTTAATGGGCTTTCCTGTTCTCATTGGAGCAAGATTTCAATTTCTTAAAAGCCTTCCTTTTTCTTTTGGTGGTCTACATAATTTTCATATTGAGCCATGCAGGGGACTTTTGGACTGTTTTGTTTTCTTTTTGAATTGTAGCACAATTTTTACCTAGGCTTCTAACACAGTAACTTTTAACAGCCTTTAGGGTGCTATTAGGTTTCTTGTGTTTCAGATTGCTCCTTGTAAGGGTCTTTTTTGAGAATGTGCCCCATTTTTATGTAGTTCCCTGTCCTTAAAGTGAAAATCTGTGTAATGAATTTATTTACTTACTCTCTCCCACTATAATTTTAAGTTTGATTGTATTGTGGCTGCAGCTATCCCACTATTATTTCATGAATGAGGTGTTGCATATATTCAAGACCAAATCCTGAATAGCTTCTTTTCATTGCTTTCTGCTCTATTATTTTATATTCAGCTTCTTATAACTTGACCAAACATTAAGTGATTGAGCTGAAATTTTCCATGTCAGATGACTACCTCATTCAGCTCTTTCTGAGAATGAGACTTGCAAAAAATATATTACAAAATATGTTTGAGACTTTTGTTTTGAAATATTCTATATCTACTGGCTCTGGAATAGAAAAATCATTATTTGCAAGGGAGAACTGTTGGAACTTAAAACACCTAAAGCCTCAGAAAATTCCAACCTCATTGCATACTTGAACTTAGAGGGCTGACCAGACAACTCATACTGTGAAGTATATGATCATAGTGCAGCCCCAACACCTAGCAGCTCAAGAGGACATTCTTTGTAATGGCCACTCTCATCTTGCTGAACACCAGGAGTGAAAACAGGGTCTCAGTCACATCAGTGATTTGTAGGAATCCATGCAGTAGAGGAGAGAAATTAGTCTAATTAAAACACAGAACAAAAACTACATCCAAGGAAAGATGGGGAATGGATTGGGAGAAATATGCCTGGTTGTGGAAAGTGAGTGAATGGGGCAGACTGAAAGCATATCCGTAATGCAAATTAGGTCTAGCTTGATGAAGAGGCTGGGATTAGGATGAGAAGCCTCAGGAGTTAAAGTTAAGCAGAAGGAACTGGAAAGGAGGCCATGAATGGAAAAGTGACAAGATTGGGACAGGGGCAACTTAGAGAGGATGAGACATGTAGGGGCTGAAGTTTGTTAAAGAGAGGCAAGAGTACCTGTGGGCACTTTGGTATGCTGCTGACCACTGTCCAGAGTTGAACTTGAGTTTCCACTGGTTTCCATTGAAATATGAGTGTACCTTTGCTGCATCCCACTGCAAAAATAACGATCATATAATTGAAAATTATCATAAGACATACATGCTCAAGAACTGAGATAAGGTTGCTTTGCAGCATTGGTACTGGCACTTCCTAAATCCTGAAGGCTTAATTCCAGGGTCTAATTGAACATGCTTTTAATATAGCTTTCTGTGTGTTGCAGAAGTAGAGGCTGAAGAAGGGTAAGGTTGTACTGCTCTACCTACTGAAATGAGCTAGGCCAAGCTGGTATGGTTATGATAAATGACCAGCTCTGGTATGGTTGCTGTTGAGCAATCTATCATTTGAGGAACTGGGCTGCACCTGCTCTGAAAGGGTCACTCCCAGGTTGGAAAGGAAGTGAAAATTTTAAGGAACATTTAGGCTTCTTGTCAAAGTTGCAGCATAACTAGTGGACTTCAAGAAGGAGAGAGGAAAACCTTGTAATTACACCAATGCTTGCAATCTTGTTTGGGTTTTTTTCCCTACCTGTCTTGAGCCAACTGTTATCTGCATGCTCACCTTCATTTACTTATCTTTAATTATTAATTTGATTTTTAAATAAAACTGCATTATAAATACAAATTGCCACCTTTTTTTTTTTTCTTCCTTTGGCATGATAAATAAATAGCTGTGTGGATATGACATCCTTACAAAGATCTTAAGTAATCTGTTGGAGGGTTTTCTTTTATCTTTGTAATTTTTGTATCAGAAATGAAGTAAATGAAAGCGAGAAACCTCCAGAGGTTAGTTACATAATTCTGAGGATTCATATACATGCACATACTACACTTTGTAAGTTCTGCTATAAATACAGTGCAAAGTTCATTCTAAAGTATGTAATGTTTCAGTGATTTATATTTTTCTAATATGTATAAATTTAAGGCAATGCACATTAAAATGGGGTGATTTCTTGGTGAGGACTTGAGAGAAATAAAATAGCAGCAATGGTTCCTTGACCTTTTTTCTTAAATATTAAATAGGAACTATATTGCTCTTTTGGAAGCTTTTCTACATCTTTCCCAGTAGCACAAGAGGTCAGTACTATCACCAAGACCCTGACATCCTTTCCTCTGTAATAAAAAATCCTTAATAATATGTATAGTTAATAAAATCTAATTGCATAATTCAACGGTAATTTCAGTCATGGTACTTGTCAGTGTGTCAAACACATCTTTCATAATATATGCTTCTATGACATAAGCCCCCCAACTCTATTCAGCCTCCTCATGAACAAGAGTATACACTTTTAAATACTCAGTAATCGTAGGTTCTTGTCTAAATACAGACAAATTTGGCACACTGTAATAAAGTGAAAGGTCATTTCTCCGTTGCTGCTTCTCTGAAGGTGACACTTCTTTGGTTGAGTTTTGTGACACTATGCAATTCTTTCCTCTATTTATTTTACCACTCTGGTACCTCATTAGCCATTGCAGAAATGGGATTTCTTTGACTGTGGTTTGCACAGAGGACAGAACATACTGATATGCACTTAAAGAGTGTTAAAATGCAGGCTATGTAAAAGCCAGTGTTTAGGGACAACCTGTAAATGTGACTTAACAAACCAACAGACCATAGCAGCTTCAAAGCACCGAAAATATAAGAACAGAATCAGTACTGTGACACAGGGTGGTTAGTAGGTTACTTTCATTCTTCTGCAAGGAACACAGTTGATTTCATTACTCCTAAACTCCTCATACTAGAGACATACCAAATGTCATCTCAACCATACCTAAGACAACCATTTCTGCACTCCCTTGACAGTCTCTTCTAGTTCTACAGACATAAAATGGGGCCAGAGTCAAACTGTACCTGCCAGCTCTGGTGAAAACTGCCTCAGCCTCCTGTGGATTCAGAAGAAGGAAAACTAGGTAATTAGATTTTGCTGGCTAGGGACAACATTGGGCTACCAGCCCAAATCCCTCATGGCCTGAGTGTTGTTCTCCTCCTGCCCTCCTAAGATGAACCTCCTGGTGCCCTCCTTCGCCAACTTCAGCTGAAAAACAGAAGGTGACTGTCTGCCACTGCAAAGTCCTTACCCCAACATCCAGCCTTCTACCTGTTTTTTTCCTCTGGCACAACCCTTAGAGTGAGCTAGCCTTAACATACCAGCTACATTTCACCTAAATCTACAGTTTAGACTGGACTTGTCCTGTTCTTCTTCAATGGTAAGACTGAGCCCTCTTTTCCTTATAACATCCCTTTTTAGTTATTTTTAAAATGATTATGTCTCCCTTCAGCTTTTTTTTTTCTAGCTGGACCATGCCAAAATTTCTTAGCCTCTCTTTATAGGTTCCATTTTTCAACTTTTTGGTATTTTTGTTACTGTCAACTGAACTCTTTCCAACATTCTGAGGTAATTTTCAAACCTGGCGCCCACAACTGAACTAAACCTTGCAAATGAGGCTTGCACAGGACTGTCAAACAGAATAATTACCTTGCTTGTCTCTGATTATAATTCATTATCAAAACTTGTACAATACTAAACTTTTAATGACAAAGTCTTGTTTTTAATGCTGGCATGTGTGCAGCATACAAGACCTACAATTTGCCTTTGCTCAAGGAAAATTTCAAAAGCTGAGGAGGTAACAGTAATACTTCCCTGTGAGAAGTAATGAATCTCAAGGTGTTGGAAATGTGGGCCAGGATTAGACGTCACTGTCTGCTTCAGGCAGTGTCAAGAAATGAAGCTGGTCAAAGAATACGCAATTAAGGCAGCAAGCAATAGCCAGGCTAAAGCTGTGAAGCTGGAGATGCCTAAACCCCTGGGAGGAGAAGAGCAAGCAGGCCAGCAGCAAGGTCTGGTGGGAGAGACCCACAGCTGTGGTGGTAGACAGCAAGAGCTGCTACAGAGAGCTTGGCACCCAGAGGTGGTCTGGAAGGCCATGAGGCTGCAGGGGATAGTTGATAGGATCCCTGTGTAGGCAGCCACAAAGTGAGTTAATTCCAAAGTCAGGCTCCCCAGTTCCAAGCTGGTCTAATCTCTGTCTTCTGTTAGATGCTGGGGGAAGTGGGTGCAGTTGGCATGGGACTGGTCAATGCCCAATGGCCAGCTCATAGCCTCCTGCAGGAAAAGGCATAGTTTTTACACTAGGAGGTGTCTATTTATAAAAAATACCTTTTTTTTTTGATTTAGCATAAATTTTCATTTAATTTTAACCTACATTATTTTTTGTCTCAATTGCTTTCCAAGACATGTCAAGCATTAACAAACAGTCATATCTTTAGCTCTTTCCACCAGTGATTTTCTTTTCTTCTATTTCTACTCTCATCTGTTGCCCCCTGTTAAGCCTCCCACATGTCTAACACTTAATCTCTACATTTATTTCACCTCCTAAGAATGTGCAATGTCACATATAGAGTCTTCTGTGAAAAACATTGAAAAGGGAAGGAAAGCAGTGGATGGAGCAGAAGAAAAACCACTATAATTTCCTGTAAACTTTCTGTAAAATGAAAACTTTCTTTTATTTTTCCAAAATTGGGCAGGAGGGATAACTGAAGAAAACAAAAAATAGTGATACTTTCTTCTACTTAAATTTGTTTTTATTCAGAAAAGCAGCCTTTTCATACTTCTCCAGTGGGGAAAAAGTTAAAGAAACAAACAAACAAAACACAGAGAAATTAGGTGAAAAGAATTATCTCATGCTTTCATTAGAGAGAAATTCAAAACACAAGTTTTAATACTAGACATTAATAGCCTGTTATTTTTTTTCAAATTTCATGTCATATTAAAAAGAAAATAAAAAATTTTCCTCATGCCCACCTTTTCCTTTCCAAAAAGGGCAAGGCAAAAAAATCCAAACCAAACAAAAACCAGACAAGATATCTGTTTAAAAATAAAATAAATAAATTACATAATTTCAGTATTTCTTAAGAGAGATTAATTTAGATTTTCTGGGAGGGTTGGAAATAGGAAATGTAAAAAAACCCAAAAACATTTTGTTGGTAAAAAAGAACAACCACCTGCAGTCTTTTGTTATTTCACAGATAGCTTCCAGTGAAATAGAACTACTGAAGAATGAATGGAAATTTGTCTTACAATGGTCTGATTCCTACATTGCAAGTCAAAGCTGAAGACTACTGCGTATCGTTGCCTTTAAAAAATGCAAAATGGGGCCTATGAAAATACATTGTAATTAGCTGGCTCAGCTGTACCTATCTTGACTTCCATGACACGTCCATCATTGCAGACACCAGTGGAAAGCTCAAATAAGGCATGCCACCTTAGAGACCCTCCTATTGCTTTTTGTGGTTTGTAATAAGTAAAGGTTAATTGTTATCCTTTGTATTTCCCAAGAGAGACCAAAGAAATGTAGAGAGGTTCAGGTGCCTGTAAACACAGAAGTGTTTGGAAACCTGTGGCAAAGGTGGTTATTTTGCTAGCCTTACCCTTTGTGTCCTGTAGTTCTCAGCACTGTCCTTCTGACAACATCGCCTGAAGTATTCATAAAATTATTTCACAGGACGACAGTGTCACAAAGGCTAATTGACTTGTGCTGCTGCCATGATCCATGGCTGTATACATACAGACAGTATTGTTTCCAGCCAAATGTATACACGCATCTGCAAGTGGAAACTGGGATTTGAATTCATAACCTTTAGCTCCCAAAATTCAGGTCTTTATCCAGAGAGTTAAAAGACCAGCTGTAGTCACATAAAAATACTGCTATTCATGAGCATGTTTACCCTTTTGAGGTAAAGAGTAGCCGTGTGTGTTCGCTTCAGCCAAAGTGACATATTTCCCAGGGAAATCTGCTTCTGGAAAAATGCCATGGTTCCTTTATGATTTCTTGAGTATCAGTGCCTGGCTACTACTGAAGAGCAGATACTGGAATCAGAATGAACTGTCTCTAGTATTTTTTGTCTCTGTGCCTCATTTCCCAGTCTTCTCCTTGTACACCCTACTCCACACACACACACATACACGCCTGTTTTCTCTGGCTTATCTGCTAGTTAGAAATACAGTTTACAAGTGTATTAAAGCTGTTCAAATTTAAGTACGAGTTGCAGCACTCACAGTACCATTACTGATATTTAGTTAATAAAGAGAACATGTTCATAATAGTTGTAATGTATCAAGCCCTAATAACAATTCATTTCTAGGCTTTCTATCTAGTGTAATACTCCAGTTGAAGGAGATTCTTTAGGGGTTAAATATGTATTTAGAAGGATTTTCAATGTTTATACTTTTAAATTATATAATGAGGGCTGTGTTTGCAAAAACTTTCTGAAGGATTATATTAACATACTCCCTGTTGAGGCAAGACAGCCTCACCTGCCGCACAACCTGAATAATAAAACCTCTGTAGTTACAGAAGCAATGCTTGTTACCTTCAGTAACTTTTTCAGAGACCAGGAGAACTATTTATACAGAGCAAAAAATATGTAAGAAGTGTTTCAAGTGTCCTTTAAAGGACTACTCAAAGCATTTACTTTGGTTTAAACATACCTACTCTCTGGTTTTGGGGAAAACATGATTACTGTAAGAACACCTTACAGGATACATGGCTGATGTCCAAGAATCCAGGCCTTCATCCCAGGAGCAAACAACAGGCATCCTGCTTATACATTCATTCATTTTGACTCATTTTAATGTCTTTGCACAGCCTAAGACTCACACTTGAAAACAAGATGTCCCCATTTGTTCTCATGGAGGCACAGAGATGCCGGCTGTTAGTTATCTGAATAACATCTATCCAGGTGACATGACACAAGGTAAAATGAAATCCTACAGCCAGTGCAAGAGAGGTGGTGCCATTTCTTTCATGCTTTTCTCAATATGGTAGTTAGGGACTTAGTGGGAAAGAAAAGGATTTAATGCATCTTTCTGGTGTGGAATACCACATAGCTAAACCAGAATACAGGTTATGACACTGTAACATGACACAGAGATGTCAGAAATGAAACATGAATCCACATTGTACTAACACTGCTAACAGCTGTGCAAGGCTAGTGCTGAACAAAAGAAAGATGGAAGAAAATGAGAAAGGTAAAAATCAGCATAAATACAGATCCATCCCAAATAATAAAATCTTTTAAATATAAAAAATGGATTGTATACTGACTTTTATATTTTGCAAACACAAAACAGCTACAGTTCTTTTAAGAGGATTTAAGGAGATGAGTCAGATTCCTTCAGAGTGCTGTTATTCCTATTTCTAATAAAAATGCCACAATGTGAGGTGCACATATTTTAGTTTTTCTTTCTCATAGTATAAATGCAGAATAACAATCATGAAATTATATTGTGCTTACTAGCTTTTATTACCTTTCATTTCTAAATAACCCAAAGCATTTTATATATCAGAAGGGTCAGTAAGACCAGGAACTCAGCAACTGTCAGTGTGAAGCTGCATGTAGTGACATTAAGCTGCTCAGGACAGGAAGCATGAATGCCATAGCCAACAGATACTGAAATTTATGAAGATAGAATTTAATTACCTAAAAAGACTTGAGAAGGGGTAGGACTGCTACTCTTACAAGGAACCTCACTTGCCCAGAATTACACCTCTAACAGCACAGTTCACAGCTAAGACTGCTAGATGTTTGTTAACTCCTTTTATTTCCTGTGGTGCATGTATATGTCGTGAAGATTTACCATTCAAATACAACCATTTTCCAGCTTAATGAAATCCAGATTGGACACAGCGCCAAGATGGCACCAGCTCATAAAATACAACTTTGGTTCTTTTTTCTTCAAAAAAAGGGGCAAAAGGCTCTATTTGTACCTAACACCAAATACTGTATTCAGTACTGGATCAATTACTTTACTGAGGTATTTTCTGAATGCAATGCCTATCCTCATTGCATACTGATTTTAGCTTTTGACTGTTGTTTACAAGTAATGCTACTAATGCATTGTATAGCTCTTCTATAAGCACTGGGAAGTGTAGCTAAATACCAGCATAAAAGATGTGACAAACAAAGTTAGAAATGGGGAGAAGGAATGGGAGGAAGAAATTGCAAAAAGAAAAAAGTAATCAATTTTAGTAATAGCTTGACAATTACAATTAAATAATCCAAAGCTCAAGCTGAGCATTTTTGTTACACACTGCATGAATGATGTTTGTACTTTGGAACCTTTAAAATATTTAAGCAGAGAAGAAATGAAATGAACTGCAACCAGTTAAGGTCATCCATTTAGGACAAAATTGATAAAATATTAAAATGAAAGAAATAAATTTTCAAACAGAGATACTAAGGCTTCATAGAGATGTATTATTCAAAGCAGAGGAGCATGTGTGACCTCTAGGCTATTACATAATAGAGAAAGGATACGACAGTTCAAATGAGCAGGAACTATAGGCAGCAGAGACAGAGAGGGAAGATGGATTAACCATTCCATAAGCCAGTGCTTTGCTTACAGGGAACTGAGCCTGGACCCCCACATTAAAGCATTACATGCTCAGAGCCAGCCCTTGGACTCCACTATTATATTTGGCTTAAAAAACTTTGGAAAAATCATGGATTTTAACTACAGATTGATTTTGTGTCTAGCTGAGATTGCTTGTTCTCAGCGACTGGCATTTAAAGCAGGGGTGGTCCCAGGCTGCTGAGTTTCAGAAGCCTCATCTTCCAAATCGTGACTTTGTCCTTATGTGTGTTTTGTAAAACAGCCTGCAGTCAGGACAGCAGAGGCTGGCCATGGTATAATGCACCATACTTCTCTTTCTGTGGCCAGATTTGGTAGCTGCCGGCGAGCCTTCTCATCATTCATCTGTGCCCTATCAGGGCTTGAAGATGCTCAGTTTACACTTTGGACATTTTTAAGAAAAGCGTTCTTAAACTCTAGCAACAAATTCTCCGTTTTTAATTTAAGACCAGTATTTATTATACAAGGTTTATTATAAAATAGGGTTTTGCAAGGATCTCAGCTCTCTTGTATCTGAAGTACTTAGGTACTTCGGGTAATCTCCCTGAAATGAGGAAGTAGCTGCCTGAAACAAGAAGTATCTTTAAATCCCAGCAAAATCTGTGTAAAAGTAGAAATTTTACCCCTTTGAAAAATTAATTTCCACCTAGCAGAGGGCTCTTGCTTCCAAGCTCAGTGTTCTGATGCAACTCCATTGCTTTCCTGTTGGCCAAAGGTATTCAATATTCATGCAGCCAGAAATGCTGTGCCTAACATAAGGTTTTGAACTGCATGTCGGGGGCGAGGTGTCAAAAACTTAGCTAACATAATGGCAAATCTTCTGGATGTAGATTAGCCTCCCTAGAGGATATACAAAAACATCTAAAATATTAGGAAAATAAGTGTCACCAGCAGTTATTTGTGATCTTAAGTCCTCTAAATGTTTTTGATCATCTTCCCATTTTTACTCAGTTGCAATTACTCCATGTGAAAAATAAATCTTCGCATTTGCAGAGCAAGCATTTATTTCTAACTCTCAAAGCTCTTTCCAAAACTAAGTATAAACATTATTAGCTTGATTTTATAGCTGTCCTAACTGGAGAGATAGCAACCATTTACAAATGAGGTTCTATCAAGGATGTAGGTGTAACCTATGATACTAGTTTTCTGTTCCTGGCACTGCAGCAGGCTTCTCTAGTGACCCTTGGCAAGATGTTCAGTTACCTCACTGGAAAACAGGCATAATGGAATGGGTCTGACCTTTTAGAAATTGTATGAGCACAGTCCTCATAAGGCCTATGGAAGATGGAGAATTTCAGTGGAAGAACTGAGACATGAGTCCTGGCCCTAGCCCTGTACCTCAGCAACATCTTGGAAGAGAATGTTCATCGATTATATCTTAGAGGCCTCTTTCAAATTTCAAAGGTATTTTTAAAATGGTTGGTTGGTTGTTTTTTTTTAAAGGGGTCAACATTGCTCAAAACCTCAGTAACAAAACCTACATTTTTTCACTGGTTTTGCCTAAATGAAGAGACACCTACTTATAAAAATAACCACAATTTCTTTAAAAATTGCTATCCTTGCCCTTTATGGATGTCTTACACTTCAATCTGTAGTGGTATAATTTTCAGGAATACAAAGAAATAACAAGTGCTTAGCAAAAATATAAACCAGCAATCTTCAGGCTCTTGATCTGATAGAGTATCCCTCAAACAATGCAAAAATTTTAGAACATATTTTAGTTGTCAATATATCTTAACCCAGAAGCTAAAAAGATGACCACATTCCTTTTCTTTATAATTGTCAAAAGGGACCATAGAGTATGAAGAACATAACAGAACTCTTCTGTGTATCACACTAAAAAGAAAGACTGAATTTCTAGTGTGATGATTAAAAAAGCTGTGGCTACAGTTCTAAAAGTATGTTTCTTCCTTTGAGTCAAAGTGAATTTGTTGTTGACATAACTAGGATTGGCCATATTGATCAAATCAAAGGTCCATGCCACCAGGCGATTTTCCTCCAGCAGAAGCCAATAGCAAACACCTAAGGAAGTGAGTAAGAAGGGACATACATACAGTGACACATCCTCAGTATAGTTTTATAGTTTCTAGTGATTTTTTTTAAGCAGAGTTACTATCTGCATGTTTGAAAGTCCCTGATAGGTGTTCCTCTCATGAGGATGTCTGATTACATTTTCAATATGTATAAAAAAGTGAGATCCACAAAATCCTGTAGCAACAAGTACCACAGTTCAATTATGGGTTGTGTGAAAAAAACCTCTCATGATGTTTCTAGATTTCAGCTAAACAACGTGTGCTGGTATCCTTCATCCTGCTAAATCCAGCAGAAAAAAACCCATTTATACTGGTGTGGAGGAGATGGGTCTCAGAACTACCTAAAATAAAAGCAATAAATACATTTTAATTGAAGTAAATCGATCTTCCTCAAAAATCTGGTTAAAGGGATTTATATGGCAAGACTGAAGAAGTGAGCTACACTTTTCAAATAATGGAGGGAAAAAACTAGAATCAGATAACTTGAAAAACTCACACTAACTTTATTGAAATTTTGCAGAAACAATCTGCTATGCCTTCAGTGCAGACAGAGAAATTTTGTAGCCAATATAATTTTTAAAACAGATAAGTATGTGTGTTGGGGGAGGGGATAATAGAGCTTTCTATTAATGGAAAGCAGTCCGGCTGCAGCCTGAACCGTGATGTCTTCCCTCCCCGTAATCATGGCATTAATTACTTCATAGGTCAAATTATGTTTCTGTTTGAAAGAGTTTGGCCATCTACATGAATCAGGGCATGCATATTTAGATCTACTGCATCCTTCAGCATGGGCTTTTATTCTTGTTTGATGCATGCGGGCTACTAATTTAGTTTTTCATTGAAGATGGCTCTTTTTTTTTTTTTTAATTCCTCTCCTGCATAATGGCAGTCTCATTCCAAAACATGTAGAACAAGCACACATTAATTGAATCTGAGGGCAAGTATTCTTCCTCCTTCGACCATATGGACAGGATTTTTCTTTAAAATAAAAAGGCCAAAAAGTGACTGGAACAATGCCCAAAGGGGAGAATAAAGACAGACATTTAAAGGTGAGCTCACTAGATTTATAATAGCAGGGGACACTATCATCCTTTCCAGCCAGCTACCCAGTTAGCACTAATGCTTATATCACAAGAAAGGCCCAGGAGATTCTTCTTTAGAAAATAATGGATATAGCTATTAATATACTGGGGAAGCTGCAGCAATCCACTTCAGATATTGATAATAAATTATATTGTTCAGATATGAGATTACATAATCCAGGCAGGCAATGAGAAAAGCATTTTTTGTGTATCAGTGTTATTTAGAAGAGCTGCTCAGAAAAGTTTTAAGGAGTTAGAGTGATTCCATCCAAAAAGAATAGCCAAGGGCTTTGAACAAAAATACTGCTAATCATTTAAGAATACGAAGAGCCTGGATGAGATTGTAGCTTAGGGCCCACAGGGAAGGTGCTACTTCTTATATTAACCTGATCCCACTGTTTGTGGGAACAGTTTGTAAAATGATTTTGAATGTATCAGAAGAGGTAAAGAAAGCATCAACATATTGTAACACATAGGAGAGCTTGCTCAATCGTTGAAAGGCCTTTCACTGTAAGCATTAGGATCACCTCTAAGAGGGCCAGTAGTGACCCAGCAGCCTACTCACTGAAAACTGTATCAAGACAACCAGTCTTGGACTCAGATTTTTTTAGAGGATTAGCTTACTCCCATGTGCAGATGCGGGAATTCTGTTGTCCAAAACTTAAAATAAGAAGCACAATGGGGGAACAGGAAATAAGCCTGAAAATCCCAAGTTTGCTAACCCTAAACACATTAAGAATACCATGAGTTTGTTTTAAGAATTACTGTACTTCAGATCTCTGTGATATTTCAGTCATCTGGCTTGTCTGCTGGTGTTGAGATAAATGGATTCAACGTTCTTGGATTTTTCTCAGTCACAAAAGTTAAACGTTTGTTTGTTTGTATAATGATAGCAAATATTCTTGTATTACCACAGCTATGGGAGCTGAGAGCTGTAGAAGCCCTTAAAAATCATGACCTTGTGGTAAGGTGGTGAGTGTTGCCATAAGTGAACTCCAAAGACATTTCTGAACCCTCTCTTCCCTCTCTTCTTCTGATTTCTGACTGAGCATACAGTACTAGCCCTCCCACTGAAGCCAACAGAAGTTAAAATCCGTTTTCCTTGAGGTGGTTGGTGCTTTGTAGGATCAGAGCATAAGCAAGGCTTACGAATTAATACAATCAGAGTGATATTTTTTTTTAGCTGTACCTTTTTAACTGTATAGCAATCTTTAACACCACCTTTTAAAAAAAGTCTGACTCTAAGAGGATAAGCATAATACAGCAGGTTTGAAAAATTCCCTGACTCCCTGGTACCACAGATTCAAGTCTCAGGGTCACTGAACTCTTCACCTTTCTCAGATAGATAAGATGACTCCTGCAATATTTAATATAAGATAAGCCACACAAGCATTTGACTGGATTTGACCTCTCAGACAGCTTACAAACCCAAGAGCTTGTGTAACCTGAACCTCTGCAAGGAAATGGATATTTCTGCATTCTCCCATAACTCCAAGAACCGGGGACTTTGGAAACGTCAAATGTCAAAAAACGTGCTGAAGTTGTTAGCCAGCAATGCTGCTGCAGACATTTCTTTAGCTGTATCCTCCAGTATCATTGGCCAAAACTTCTGTTCACCCAGGTGTGACCACCAGGCCAAGGTATAGGTGTCCGCACACCAGCAAAGCTCCATTCCGGTAGCTGCACATCAGAGGTAAACGGCAGCCACACAAGAACACCAGACAGCTTGACTAGGTCAGATCCAGGGCCACCTCATCCAGTTCCCTGTCCCCAGCAGTGGCCAAAGGCAGATGCCTAGAAAGCAGAGTAATACCAGAACTAACTGGTCCTTGTTACGGCATGCATACTGCCAGAGACCACTCTGGCCCCTGACAATTTGTGGTTCAGCCTTCCCACGAGCCAGGGGTGGTTTCTGCCTGTTAACAACCCTGAGCTATCTCCTCTGAGCTTTCATCACCCACTGCATCTGCGCCAAGGAGCACCACAAAGGTACTACATGAAGAACTGCCACTACTTCACCGTTTTGACCTGCCGCATGTTGCCCTCCTTTGATACTAGCTCACGTATTGCAACAACAAACCATCAACTCTTACTTACTCTCCTCAGTCCAGTCACAATTTTTAGGCAGCTGATATATCCCCTCTCGGTCATCCCTTTTCCACACCAAAATGCCTTAACGGTTGGTGGTTATACCCTTGAATGTGACTGCTGGTTCTTGGGTATCTTCTCTGGCAGGAGAAGGCACCTAATGGCGACCAGCTGGCACTGGCCAGCACGTCCCCAGCCACTGCGGTGGTGGGGCAGCCTCTGAGGTGGCAGCAGGAGCACCCTGAAACATCCCCTCATGCAGCCGGCGGCAACCGGCCCCAACTGGTCGGATCCGGCACAAACTCGCCTCAGCTACCAGGGCTGCGGCAGGGCGGGGCACGCACCCCTCCCAGCAGCCAATCAGGATGGCTGTGCTGGAGGTGGGGGCCAATCCCGGTGCAGGAGGCAGCTGCCCCAGCCAATGGGAAGTGGTGGAGCCCACAGGGTCTGAGCCTGGGGAAGGAGGCATCAGGATGGCTGCCTCGGCAAGCAGGTGGGTGCCTGGGGGAAGCCAAGGCGGGAGCCGGCGGCTGGGAAGCCCCCATGAGCCTTGGGTGGGGAAGGAAACCAGCAGGCCATGGGCAGCCAATGCTGGCAGGCCCCAGGCAGCACAGGCCTCATCTCCCTGCTGCGCCGGAAAGTCGCGAAGCATGCACCCATCAGGTACAGGTAAGGGTGGAAGGGCCACAGTGTGGTGTCAAGCTTGCATTCAGAAATTATTTTGCATTCTCTGCTTGCATTACATCAGCTTCACCCGTGACACTTCCTTTTCTAACAGTCCCTCGTGTAATTTGCCTTCCCCCCCCTTTCTTTTTTCATTTGCTGCTCAGCATTGAGCTGCTATTTTCATTAACAACACTCTCTAACCCTAAGCTCCTGCTCTTAAGTGACAACAGGCTGCTCAGAAACACTTGTTTTGTATGGGAAGTCTGGATGGGTTCTCCATTGTCCCAGGTACATCACTCTATTCGCATGTAACTTGGTGATGCGGCAACCAGAGAGGAAACCCAGGTAGCCAAGAACATCCACCTTGCATGATTTTGCTGCCCAAGCATTGTCCTGGTGGCATTTTGGGTAAGCGCAAGCTCTGATCCACAAGAGAGGTAGGGCAGGAGAAGACAGACAGCTGCAGGTGGACTGCAAGGACAGCCATGGGCCTGGCCATGTTCCACTGACTCTCCTGTCCTCCCTCAACCACTTGTCCAGGGGTCCTTAGATTTTCATACAGAGTTTCAGAGTACATTAACGCTGTCTTCCCATGTGACAAGGTTTCTCATAGTGGCTACTGTCAGAAATGAAAGCAATCAATACTTTAGGAGGGGTACTTACAGCTTGCCTGCCAGCTCAGCTCAGCCCATAGTGCTTTGGAAGTACCAGCAGATGCTGTCACTCATTACTGTATCATCCAAATCTGCCCTGAAAAAAGTTGTTACCTGTCAGCAAGGACACAAATGGCTTGTCTACAGTTGAGTAGTGCTACATGTAGACTGGTAATAGTAGAAAGTTCCCTAGTGCAGACAACCTAAGACAGCCACAGAAATAATCCACCAAATTTCAACAAACTTACACAAAGCATTCCTATTTTGGAAGCGATAATTCCTCATGAAAGCATTTCCATTTCTTCTTGTGTACTTCAGGATGTACTTCCAATGCCTCTGACAGTCCAGAACAAAGATTCTTGTCTTAACCCAAACATCCATTAAAGAGCATTCTGAATTTGATTACAGGAATTCTGAAATTGCCTGTAAACTGTCAGAAACCTTTTTCCCCCTTCTGTTGTAGCATCAACAGAAACGATGACAAAAATTCAAACTGCATAGTTGGAACTAACATTCTCACCCTAACCAAGTTTTAAACAATAAAATATGTGTCTGGTTTAGCATGATTTATGGCAGCTTCTGGAGAAGCCAGGACCGCTTCAAAACACATTGACTGAGAAAAAAAAATCACTACTAAAAAAATTTTAGGAAAAAGTACTGTATGTAAACTAATGAAGAATTTTAATATGTTCTTAACACTATAGTTATTTCATAAGAAGAAAAAAATAATCAGAAAATTTTTCACTTCCACTTTCATTGCATTTGTCTATATGAATAAATAATTCCTGTTCCATTTCAGTCCTAACACAGACAGCAATGTTTGTAGTAGCATGGATCAGGAAAATATATGTAACTGTTTCTGACTGAGGGTATCTAATCAAGGACATATTTTCGGTACTGAAAACAAGTATGGCAATAGAGTTTTATCTAGCCCACAATTTTTTTTTAAGAATGGAAACTATGGTACACTATAGGTCACATCTGGTTATGATGAACTGGAATAAACTTCTATTCAGGTGTTTTTCTTTTTACTAAATGATTGCCAATATGGGTTGTTTTTCCATGTTCTGACTGCAGTTGCATGAACTCTTCCATGTGTTATTGCAAGTTGATCAAAACTTTTTTGTCCAAACCACTTCACACTAGACAATTCGATATTTAAAAGGTCTGGGATCAAACTAATGTATTGCTTTTGTTATATTAAACTTGATGCTAACCAGCACAGTCCTAAATCTGAAAACACTTGACTTAGACCTCACAAATAGTCACAATTAGTTCAGTTAGGTCTGCTGACATCCTTAAACATCTGTGGTTTCAGATTCAGGAACCTGGTGAGTCTTCACCAGCCCTTGGCCTATGCATCCTGCAGGTATATATTGGCTGCAAAATGGTCCTGCAGAGTAAGAGATGAAATCCACAAGCTGGACAACTGCTTGCAAGATGGATAAATATAATCAACTTGCCAGAGGTACTTCCTTTGTGTCAGGTTGTTGCACACAAAAAGGCTTGACAACCTTTGCCTTCAAAACCAACAATTCAAGGTGGCTAAGCTCAGGTTCCTCAATCTGACATAATCAGGTATTAGGTATTATTTTCATGACAGAGGCAATGAGTTGACCTAGATTCAGATGAAAAGGTTATTTATGTGTAAATGTTACATATATTACTGAAGTCACAAGAAGCTTTTAAAATTAAAATTGCATAGTAATTGTTCTAAATATGTGTGTAAATGAAAAATAAGTTGCCCACAAGATCTGCTGACCCTGATGACAGTGACAGTAAACTGCTGCTGCTATAGTCTAGGCTGACGAAGGGACAAATATGAGGTAGCTAGCAGCAGGTCACCTTTTACTTTTATAAGCTTTCTTCTTGTTACCTGTAAGCCACAACTAACTGGATATTACTACCAAATATGTAAATGATGTGCTTTTTATATAAATACATATATAAGGTATATAATGCACACATACACATACTTACATGGAACAAAATATTCTAGATGAGAATTTATTTGCCTTCTAGAATTTGCAGATCCCTCATTGACTTCTTCCAAAATGCATAGCTCTTGAGTTAATTGCTTTCATTAATTTTACCCAAGGAAAGCTTTCCTTCCACTTTTGCTTGTGTGATTTTTTGAGCTGAGCTTCTTCTAGGTAAGCTTGGTTCCAGCCACGGATAAACCAGTTGCAGTTTGATGTTATACCTTTCCATAAGCTCCTACTGTGTGGATTACTCACTGCATTGATCTTGGTGGATGAAGTCCAGTATGATGACTGGGTTCCTGTGAATGCAGAAGACAAGCCATTACTGAGTTAATTTCTATTGCACTCCTCACTGGAGAGCGGTGAACTAACGTTTGAGCTGATGGTGGGACAGACTCCAGCTCTTCTCCTGAAAGGTATTTCAAATGGCAAGAGAGAATGTTTCCAACTGTTTGTTGTGATGGGCTTCTTACAGCAAGGTTCCTTTTGAAATCTTTCATATTAAATCAGTGACTGACATACTAGACTTCTTATTGTGTGCTGTTGGGACTTTATATACTGTGGTGTGCTATATTAAAGTTTTTCCCCTTTTGAGCAAGCTGGTTATGGCAATGTTAACAAGGTGATGACACCACAGAGCTATGCCCCCTTTTCCCTGTATTACGTAGTTTGCATGCAACAAATGGTATCTATTAAAAATAAGAAATAAATCCTTTTAAACATTGCATTAGGAGGTCCAGCTAACACAATGTTTCATTGGAGAAACAGGATGACAATACTCTTAATATGATGGCAAGATCTGAAGAAGTTAATGATAATTTGATTTTACATTGGGTAATAGTAGCTGAATATTTCAATGTAAACATGCTACTTTTTAATGTAGACATTAAATAGACATGTTCTCTGTCCTAAGGTCATCAAACAGAGAAAGGAAAAATAACTAAGGAAGAGATTTCAGAAGTTCAGAGTGACATTTATGTGAGCAGCTTTTGTGAACATTGAATATTTTTGTACCTTTGAAAATTACTCCTTTCATAAAATAATTGTGATCCCCCCCCCCGCCCAGGTATTCAGAAATCTGAATAATCGTGTAAAGTAATTTTATTTGGGGTTTGTTTATTGAAAAATTAACATGTTTAGTCCTGATACATTTAATAATATGTTCTGAAGAGTAAAATGAAGGAGACAAGGGAAATGTATGTGCAGGGTCAAGCATCATGGACATTCTCTTGGACAACAGCATTCTAGTGGAACCAGCTCAAGTAGTCAGGAGCACAGGAGAGACAACCTGATGTAACTTGGCCCATGTTTTTACTCTCAATAAGCAGGGTTCAAACATAATGGGAATCAGTGAACAGAAGCTTCAAAACATTTACACGTATCTAGACAGAGAAAAAACTTCACATCCATGATTAATGGCCTTTTTTTAAAAGAAAAAAAAATCAAAGCAAAAGCTGAAGCAGATTCTCTAGGCCAAGCTGAACTTAACCCAGGGTTGACTACAGCTGCATTTGATGGCTGAGTCCAAAATTTGGCTCAGCTGTAGTTCAAGTGTAATGACAGATAGCCTCTTTTTATTACAGCTCTCTGCTGAATTGTGTAGTTTGGGGAAGAAGCATGATTCTGGCATCATATCTTAAGTTATGAAAATTATGAGATCATTCTTATAATGTAAAAAGGTAATATCAGGCTCATTTATTAATCTCCACAGCTTACCCAAGATATTTTTTGTCCAGGAAGCATACCTGTTGCAATGCTTAGCATCCTGTAAGACTTATAGTAGTAGTAGTAGTCTTACAGTTGTCTTCTCAAAAAACCCTTGCAGGGTGTGTAACCTTCTTAACTTTCCTTTTTTTCCCCCCCATTTTACAGATGGAAAAAATGAGAACAGTTATGCCATCGATAAGCTTGTAAAGCGTTCAAACTTGTCCATGGCGTGAATGAGTGGTTCCCAAACTGTGATACATACACAAGTAGTTGTATATAAACTACTGTTGGGTGGTATATGATGTAAAGTTGCCACTGCCAATAAATGGACCCTCTAAGACAGCATTCTTCAAAGTGGGCGCACAGAAGACAAACCACTGGAATACAGGAAGAATTTTTTTGTGTGTATCATTAATAAATAATAAAAAAATGAATTTCATCTATTTCATCTTTGCCTCATCCTTTTTTAATTTCTGTTTTGTGTATTTCTTATAATGTACCTTATGTATTAGCATAGTAGTACATGTATATAAGTCATAAATAAATGATATGCACTGGTAGTACATGCTCAAAATATTTTTGCTGATAGGAGTGCATGGTCCAAAAAGTTTGGAGATCACTGTTTTAAGGGTCAGTCCTTAAGTGACTGAAGTGGGACTCCCATAATTTAACAATTCTCCTCCAGAAAACTAGTAAATGTCTCTTGGGACTTCATGCAAAGATCACTGAAATAAATGGAAGTCTTTCAAAAAAAATCAAGTGCGTTTGGATCAGGCCCATAAGAATTACAGCAGCAGAGGTAAAAGTACATATCTGGCATGCCTGAATCTGTTCACACAGCCCTGCAGACATTGCCCTCCGTAAAGTATTGTATACATGGAGAGGAAGGAAAAAGTGGTTATGTGTAACTCTGCATAGCAAGAGAGTAGTTTTATGGTGAATATATAGATAAATATGCAAATCAAGTATTGATATAGAACAAGATGAACGTTTCTTGGATCACAGTAAATGGTATAGTTATCCAAACACAAATTTAGCTGTCAGCTATGTACTTTTTCTAGCGCTACACCACATAATCATAAAAAGCAGAATACTTGACACTGCTATTGTAAAATAACCAAGTACACAGCCCACAGGTTTTGACAAACAATTGCATGCTATCATCCTGAAAATGAATGCCATCTTATTCCTTAGCCCATGAGTTGTCAACCCAGGAAAACAGCATTGCTGCTGACAAGAGGCACTTTATGGTACAAGACAGCAATCCTTTCCTGCATGGATTTCTTTCATTACTGACAGCTATGTTTGGGTGGCATTGATCAGCAGTAGTTTCTCACTGACCACAGAGCCACTGCTTTAACAGGAGGGGTGCTTATACCTGATGCCCATCACGCTGTCCCCCAAGCAGTTCAAAGACACGTTCTTTTCTCAGATCTGAATGATTAAGAAGGGCACCTGAAATACAGCTATCGCTGCCGCTGCACTCTAGAAGTGTTGCAATGTAATGCAACACTTTTATGCACCAGGAACAATTCTATGACTATAAAAAAAGGTAGGCGCGTTTATGCAAATGTCTAAAATCAATCATCAGCTACCAGGAATAGATCATATCTGAAAAGCTATTGCTTATCCCCCAAAGTTTCAATAGTAACTCCACTGTAGGCCTGTCTCTAACTGGCATAAGTGAATGGGAGGATCAGAATGAGGATGCTTAGAGCATCAGCATGTTTTTCTTGCTGTGGAATTCCCTTCACTAATCAAAACTTCTTTCAGGATCTCTCAGCTGCTTTTTGAGTTCCATGCGGAGCTACTGCAGCCTTTCCCAAATGAAATTTTGCATTGTACCAGAAGCAAAAAGATGCCTGATGCTTCCAGAACATCTTTAATTGAATATAACATTAATAATAGTTAATTATAGAGGTATCATTGAAGTCACATTAGCTCTAGAAGAATGTGCAAATATAAAACCAGGGCAACATTTTAGCCTTGACACACTACTAGTCCACTTCTGTTAGTATGATTAATAGGACATTGACTGATGGGTATACACTAGACTGTTCTCTAGGTACTGGCACACTTGTGCTATGGTGGCTGCTGTAATTTCCATCCATATGCAAGGCAGGGAGAGGGGCTCGAATGATTTCAGAGGGTGCAGAGCAGCTCATTCATTAGTCTGGCCTCATAAAAGCTTACTCTACTGCAAACATGGAACTGGCCACACCTATTTTAAGGTATTTAAAAGACTACATGAATCAATGTTACAACAAGTATCTCCCTTTAGATAGCCAGTAGTGATGTTAGCTCTTAGGAGAGGGCTTTCCTTTCCCTAGCGTCAGGTCACAACCTCTGGTTGGCCTTACAGTGCAGCAGAGGCAGCAGAAGCCAGTAGCCTGGACAGTCTGGCGGCTACAAGGGCCTTCTGGCATCACCAAGCTTCTGTAGCCTTGGCTGCTGCTCAACAGGCTCGCTTGACTCCACACTCCTGGCACAGCTGGTAATGCTGATATACCTGCATCTCTCTGCTGTCCTGCCCCAAAAATCACTGCTGTTGTTAGTGTAGCAAAGAATCCCTGTCACTGCCTCCAAGCACTTTAGAATGACATGTTTTCTTAGAGCAAGTCCCATTATGCCCTTTTCATAAAAGGGGAAGCTGAGTCACAAAATGCTTAGGTGGCTTATCCAAGATCACAAAGCGGCATCAAAGTGGTAATTCTTATGTAACTCTTGGGGAAAGCAGCATATTTCACTGAATCATGCTGCCTCCCAACCATAAATAATGATATTTGGATTCAGCACTTTCAGATCTATGAGCTATTCTGTCCCTGACTGATAGCTAATGGAATCAACTGTTTTTATCATCCAAAACCTGAAGAGAAATAGGGTATATTTCAAGCTTATTTTATGAGTGAGCCCATTGTGAAATAGATAACAAGGTGGCGGTTCCCAGGACACTTTTCATTATAAGCCTAAATAGGTAATTTTCTGGAGACATGCAAATAATGTTTAAAAATAGAAACTCCAAGGGAGCACAGACTGGCAAAAGCACACCATGCAGAAAAGGACTAGGTCAAACCCATATATCCCTGTCCACAACCAACAGCCCCCCAAAAAGCCTGGGCTTGCGCATTGGGCAGGGCAAGGTTGCTGAGGCTTTTGCAGGTAGTCTGTCAGACACAGGCAGGTGGACCCCAAAGCACAGCGCACTCAGTATCCAGGTTTATCCATCACCTCTTCACCAACAGCACCCCACTTTGCAGTTCACAGAGGTGAACAAGGGGAAGGGCACAAAGCCTACTGTACACCTTCGTAAGGTTTACGTTTATATTATTCTATTGTTTTATAGTCTGGACCATGTCAACAGGAGATAAAGAGGAAAGATGGCTGAGGAATTGAATTACCTGTAGTGCTGAGCAAGCCTTTTTCAGTCCACTGTGGTTTAAATTTGCCACCTGACATGATAAGATAGAAAAGGTTATGTTACTCTTCAGCTCAAAATACACCTGTCTGGGAAGTCTTAACATACCTCATTAAAAGGGGTAGTGCATGACCTAGCATCGAGGTTAATACTAATATGTTCTCCTGCAGCCATGACTGTGGTCCCTCATTACCATCATCCTCTCAATGTTGTTCTAAACATTGGCACTCTAATTGAAAAACACTGAGCCAGTTTCAGACGTCAGAGGCGAGCAGCTAGAATTTGAGATAGCTATCCTTTGAAACAGGCAAGGAGAGCAATTTTTTATTTGTTTTTTTCATTAGGTGTCTGCAGAACTTTAATCGATCTTCATGTGATGCCAATAGTTCACAGATAGAGCTACAGTGCTTGAAGGAAATAGGTTATCTTTTCCCACTGTGAGCTGCTATTTCTGAGGAGCATTTGATGTGAGTCTGAAGTAAGTGTGCAATCTGAATTTGAAAGGACCATTAACCAGGAAAAATTAACAAAATACATGGAAATGACTGAGCTTGGATGGCCAGTTTTCCAGCTATGGCCTTTAATTCTCCATAAAGAGAAGATGCTTTAAAAAGTCAAACATTCTCACCAATCAACTTATTTAAACAGAATGGTGAATGATGTCACATGTGTGGAAGGAATCCAAAAACAGTTTGGGTGGAAGAAAAAAAATGCAGTTATAACCCAGCCCTCTTCAAAGAAGAAAAATTAATATTTAAGCACATGGTATATTATTTCGTGAACCTTATACTGTGAGACTAGTGCAAATATGTAATTGCACTAAACAAATATATACATAAAAGTACTGTGAATGAAATCTATTTTTCTTCAAAAACTCTATCAGCATACTCAACATATACATATATATATTAAGGAAGAAAGTGTAAGCGTGCAAGTAAGGTCTTAAACAACTTGTAAGCCATATTAAGTTAATTTTATGAGATTCAAACATCATAAATTCAGCTCAAATACAGGCTTTATTTCAGAAGTGCATAGAGTCCAAATGGAATCATTCATTTCGGACTGCCTGAACTTGGTACATGCCTCCTCACTGACAACTTCTATAACATATGTGCTCGCTGACACTAAACGTTTGCCTGAATCGTGGCCAGGGCAAACAGACGAGTTGAACTTTATGCACCACATATCAGTGAACCTGTACTTACATTCACAGGCAAATAAAATTCACCCCTGCAGGAAGTGTTCTCCCCTATGCTATCTAAATGTCATTAAACACACAGAGATTTGTTATGCATCTGAGGGTACAGTCCTCATCCTCTGAAAGATATCATATACCTGCTGAATACATGAAGAACATAACTACATTCTGAGTTTTCTAAAAAACACGCTAATGACAACAAGGCAAGTTACTAATCAGGTATAGGTTTAAACCCAAGTCTTTTTAAAGCAGGAATTTACGAGTTCTTGGTCCAACATGCATTTATTTTAAAAATCTATTATCATAGCATCTAATGATCCAAGTCACAAGCCATCGCTCTCTTGCACTTAGCACTGTATAAGCATGTAAAGAAGCAAAGCCCATTCCCGAAATAGCTTACGATTCAGTTATAAACAAAGATACAATAGAGGGATACAGCATGGAAAGCATGAACAAACAATGAGATTGGTTGATGTTATGCTGTAAACTGAAAAATGTTGCTTTGGTGTGGCTCTTCTTCCACATTTGTACCTTCCAGAGTCATTACAAAAAGGTAAAATCCCACCGTTTCTTCGCTAATAGTACTTTCCCAGGTGACCATATGTCACAGGGATGCTACACGATCACAAATGGGAAAAATACCAAAGACCGTAAGGAGAATGAGTCATGAAGCAGTGAGACGTGTTCTAAAAATATTTACAAATCCTTAGTTAGAAAAAAATTGGCTGTTGTAAATAACACTTCTTGGGCAACAGGATTCTTTGTGTGGACAAATGGCACATGTGACTTAATAAATGGCAAGCTTTTCATGCGAGACCGATTTTCAGAGTGCTTATGAATGTCTCTCTCCTGAATTTCTTCCTCCATTTTTGCTTAAACTGTCCTGAGTCTTACATATGGAGAAAGAACAAGTTTAATCGGGGCAACTGTAAGCCTTTCATCAATTCAATTACCCGTTTAAGGACTCACTCATTGAACTTAGCCATAAAATGTTAGAGTTGTAGTGCTGCTCCTGTCTATCAGCTTGTGTCCCTGAATTCTTTGTACCCTTAGGGATGTTTTATCTTTTGAGAAATGTGACAGTCTGCCTTTTGAGACTGGCCTCGGCAGAGCTCCATAACCAATATATTGACAGATAGAAGGTAGCGTGGAAAGTGAAGCAGTTCACAACTTGTGTCTGTCAAGCTGCTTTCGTCTCTAGACACAAGGACCTTTTAAAACTGTTACAAGACCTTTCAAACCATTAACTTATATTAGTGGCATCTGATTATTTTTTTTTTCAGGGATCTATGGATCTATAGCAGTATCACATCATACCTCATTTCCCAGTATTTTTACTTTTTGGAAAATATAATTAGAATATTATCATATCTCCAAGCATACACAGGGCTTATCTTTGAAATGTTCCTTTGCTGTCAGAAGAAGAGGCTCAAAATGGGGAGAAGAATTCACTGATACTGCACTTCTGACATTTTCCACTGAAATGTGTGTTGATTATTTCTATATGTAAACTTGAATTGGAAGTTTCTCTTCCCTCCATTTTGAAGCGGGATGTAGAGAGACAGCTGTTTCAAAGTAAATTAAAAACAACCACATCACCTCTACAAATATACTTGTTTATAAAAAGTAAAATCAAACCCATACAGGACTAGCTGTGGAATATTACAGGCATCTTTATGAGGTCAGCCATCATTTCTGATTTTGCAAGACACACAGAGATGCAGCTTTGTTGAGATCAACGCTTCCTTTTGGGGATAACACTATCCAGATTGACCAATACCATGATTTCCTCCTTGCTTGCCTTACCGGAGTATTACTCTTTCAGTGCCCCAGCACCCCTGCTAGGAAAACGTGATGGTTTGGAACCTGCTGAAAAGCATTTTCTTTAAAAATTAAGATTTCTGCAAAGATAACAGAAAACAACAGAACTACTTCTTATGTTGTTCTTTACATCCTCTAGTACGTTCCTTCAAGATCAAACTGCCAAAATACCAAAAGACACAATATTCAAAGTTGATTTTCCTGAGTTTTAGTTTAGAGGAAATTAATCTTTTGAGGAGATACAGATAGGTAGACAGGTAGGTAGATGCCTGCATACTTCAATTTTCTGTCTTTAACCAAAGTCACAAGCCTAATGCTAATGCAAGATACTTATTGGACCTTGAGATTTCTTGCCATTTTATGGCCTTCTCATCTTATGCTCTTGTATACAAGGATCAAGAATGGTGCAGCTTCAGAATTACACGATAAAACCTTTCAGTCAGGAGCTGGAAGCACACTTAAGAAATGCACATTTTAAATCAGCCTTTAAAATCACTGGCAAATATTTCCTAGAGAAAATAGTAAATTAATTGGTCTAATGTAGAATGAAAGACCTAGGTTTTGGTAGTGTTGCTGTCCTTTCTCTCAGTGAAATAATCATGTGTCCAGCTAATGGTAGACTATATCGCTGTCAATATCACTTTCAAGTTATTAGGTCCAATCAATGCTGGATAAAAGGAAAAAAGGTGGTCAACAGGCAATCTAGCTTTCAGTTTAACACTCCCTCGAGGATTTTCATTATCCTTTCCTTTTCTGTTCTCAAGGTTAGCTCTAGCAAGACTATTTCTAGCTTCAACTTCCTGGAGATAATGCACATCCACAATAGCCTTGCTCCTCCAACGTCAGTGTGCCCTTCCACCTGAGTAAGCAGAGTCCCGTCTTTTTTTCTATTATTTGTGACCTTTTCCTGGGTTAAAAGGTCACCCCTGAAGCAGGCAGGTTTCACTTCTTATGGTGATTGCAGTGCAAAAAGCAGGCTTCTACCTTGTTAGAAGTGACATCACTGTACATTAAAGACATCATATCTCCTTTCATATTAAAATGCCTGTCAGTTCTGCTGCTCGCAGGCTGTAAATCTGCCACAGTCTCCTGTGCTTGGGAGCTTTCATTATGAAAATATGGAAGATAAGCACTCTGCTTTACTGTCAAAAGGAAAAAGTAGTCTGGTAGTAATGAGGTTACTTTAAAAATAAACACACAGTTTCTTAAACATGGATTATTTAATGTGGGGCAATTTTTGAAAGCAATCCTTTGTATTTCTTTCCCTAAAAAAAAATCAAGCTTAAAAAACAGTGTGAGTAAAGCGTGAATATACAGTCCTGTAGAATTTATTAATGCAAAGATTTTACACTTGCTCATGCAGTAAATCATTAGATTTTCCCTTTGACTTTGGCCCTCCAGCCTTGAGAGAAATGACATACTAGAATTTAACCTGTTTTTCATCTTTATATCATATAGATACAAAAAGACTTGTCTGTTCTGCAAGAAAGTGACAACATTCAGCTGTTATGCATATGACTTTAGAAGACATAGACAGTAGAAAAATACCTCCTAAACAGCAAAGAAAAATATAAATAATTATTGATCATTTTCTCTCATGGCATCATTAGGGTATTAATAATACCTTGCTATTAGGTAAAGTTTTCGTCCATTGATCTGAAAGCACTTTAGATATATCATTCTTCTTGTTTTACAGAAGGGAAATTGAGACACAGAGAGGTGAGATGACCTGTCTTAACACTTGAGAGCAGCTCAGCAACAAAAGTGAGAGCAGATCCTACATCTCTAGACTAGCCTGTCTTGCTTATTTCAAACTGGAATTTGCATCATTTGCTGGTGTACCCCTGAACTGTTCACACAGCATGTGATTATTCATTTATTATTCATTAACAGCTAGAATGATAACAGGTGTTTCTTTATTACATGTAAAAAAAAATAAAAATCTCCTTATCCATCTTGTGTGAAAATATTAACCCACTGCTATTCGCCATTACTGTTAGAATCCCCTCCAGTTGAGGAAACTTCAGCGTGCGAGCATAGCATGTGTATTTTCAAATTTCATCTTCCAAATGACATACTCCATTGCTGACACTCTGAGGAGCTGAAATGAGTAGCTCAAGAGTTATTTATGGATGATGAAGCCTTTCACCTCCAAGCCATTGATTTTAATGTCTGAACCCTACATCCAGAGACAGAAATATATATTTAGGCTGTGCTGTGTGCATTATGTGAAATCAATTGGTAATGTCAGTTCCAAGTAGAGAAGCACCCAGGTGAAAACCATGGGGCAGGCGAGGGAAGAAAAAAAGACCCAACAAAATTATTTGGATATTTGGGTATCACAGGAAGGTGAATACACAGGAAAAATTAAGTGGCTGAGGAGATGACATGGTTGGGATATGGTCTGATGAGGCAAGACCAGAGGATCCCACATATGTCGTGGAGGAAACCAGAGCATGTGTCACTCAGTGGAGCTGGAAGTGAAATGAAGCAAGAAACCAAAGAAAAGTGATGCATGGTTTGAACACAGCTTGCTTCTTCACCTTCCAGTTCCTCCTGAATGCAAAGGGGATTTTCTCCCGCTTTGCAGAATGAAGTCCTCTGTTTATGTAGAGCAGAGCAGAGTGAAGTAATGAGCACTGTAGTTCTTTAATGACCCAGGTCATAAGGATTTATAACCTATTTTACAGCAACATTGCCAACACCTTCCTAGCCACAAAAGCCTGCAAGGACTACTGATTAGGCTTTTGTATCTTCTCTCTTCTCCTCACAGGAGCCTTTTGAACCTTCCCAGTTCCACAGTCACAAGTCTTGCCTGAGTGCTTTCTCAGCATTCTCCATTGTTTTCAACACCTGTGCAGGTCCACTGGTAGTAGCAAGGGTGCAATTTTTAGTGACAGGTGGTCTGGGTTGCTACAGGCACTTTGCGCTACTGCCCTCTAAATTTTCTAGGCAGGATTAGGTGAGTGAGAAAACATGTGGTGGTTTGTTTTTTTGGGGTTTTTTTGCCCTAAAGCTCCTACAATTCCTAGGACTAGTGGAGCTGTACTGATAGCACAGATGGCAGTTTTGCCTCAGAGCTGAAAAACAGACTATGGAACAGTGAGTCAGTTGCCCTGCATCATTCCCCTCTCCCAGAAGATAATATTCATTCCTACCTGTTATCACAGACCTGGAAGAGTTAGTACATAACCTTCAATACTGTTTTATGTAATTTTTTTCTGATATTTTTTTTCTTGTAAAAGCAGTCAAGATCAAGACTGAAGTATATAGGAATATTTTCTTGCATGTGTGAACACCAGGGAATCAGAGCTGAACATCGTGTTTGAGGTTATACTACCTCTGAAACTGCAGGCCCTGGGGACTGGGTCACAGGCAGTCACACCATATTGAAAGATCTATATTTATAGGTAGCATCCTTATTTTCGCTAGTGTATGCACTGAAATGATGATAAAGTTAAAAAGACAAGAGAGCTGTAAAATGTACTCCGTTAAAAATTAACTTTTGAATTAATATGAAACTTTATGCTTTTGGTCTATTCCTAACAAAACTGTTTACCTTGCATGTATACGTTTCCTAGTTCTTACTTTTGATTTTACCCACTTTTGTTGTTACGTTACACAATAATCACATTCCATTTTATACCCTTAACCTCAGAAATAATGATTTTGTAGTCAGTGGCCAAGAACAGAGGCTGCTGGAAAATACCAGCTCACAACTGCTCTAGGAATGACCTAACATTGATATTAAATCACATTTTATTTCTAAAGAAATTGAGCTCTTCAGGTAGTAAAGGCACAGAAAGAACAGAGTGAGTATACCATAGTCTCCATTATTTTAAATACTTAATTGTTTCACCTCCTGGATTAACAGTAGATCAAATATTTATGTTTAACATTACTGAAATTAGGAAGATTTCAGATTTTTCTACATGTACCTTCCCTATTTTCCCTTCACTTCAAAAATAATTTATACTAATAAAAATAGCTTCTTCCATCTAATCAAATTTCTGTTAATTGAATGTGGGAACCGAGCCACTGAGGATGTGATTCACCCAAGGTCACACTGGAAGCCTCTGGCAGAGGCGTGTGAGAACCCAGGTATTCTGAGTTACAACAAACACCATTGTTTTTGCCTATTTCCAGTATCCTCACAACAGTAACGTGGATGAGCAGAGTAAACATTGACTTGGTAGCCTCCGCATGTGCCTTCTAGTCTGGCTAAAATCCAGGAAGGTGCTCCTCACATAGACAAACTGAATCATCTTTGTATATTTATTTTCTCTCTGACATTTGATTATTAAATATTTTTTTTTGCATTTCAGTAATGTCTAAGGAGGTTCTGCATATTGTACAAATATACAATAGCAACAAAACCAGAAGTTTGCAAGGCCAGAGATTGAAACCTTAATCTATTTTTTTAAGTTTTCATTTTCTAGTATATTTTCTTGGTATGTGTCAGCAAATGCTTTGAATTTCACAGCATTACCTTCTTGTTTATGTTGTGGCCTGTGTCAATAAAACTCAATTTGCTACTGTTGCAACTATTAATTAAACTGTGCTAACTGCTTTATACAGTGAAGTAGCACTGCTGGGTTCACGTTTATGTCTTACAATTTCTGAAAGACCGAAATGTGTGGATAGAAAAAAAACCTCTCAATTTATTTTAGGCTTGATTCCTAATCCGCTGCTTGCTGAAATGCATGGAAAGGCTCTTGGGATCTTTCGAAGGAGAGGCAAACACATATTTTCCCCATATATGAAATACCTGTAGAGGGTCAGATAAATGGAAAAATTGGGCTGAGAGGCCGGAAGAAGTCAGGTGATGGCAGATCCAGTCAGTTCTCAAAAAGTCACTTACACATCCTATGAGTCAGATTATACTTCTTCCCTAGAGCATCAGCTGGATTCTTAAGTGGTAAGGGTCAGAGAGGGACAGAAAGGTGGCTGAACGCTTTTTAATCTTCCTTCTTCACTGAATTTCAGAACATGGTATGGATAGTTTTTACCACGCTACAAATTAGAGCTGCCTCATGTTTACTTCATATCCCCAGGTCTGTGTCAGAAGCATTTCTGGGGAGCTGGGAACTAACCTTGCAGATGCTTTACACCGGAAGGTCAATTTAAAGTAACCACTTCAGCCCTTGTCTGTGCTTAAACTTGACACCAGAGTTTTCATCCTGAAATACTGAATTAGCATCATCAAACTGACTATGGAAGTTTACATTGAAATGTCATCTGGAAATGGTATTCCACACTGGAAAACATAGAGAACTTGTGTTTCTTTGATGCACATATTTTAGAAAGTCTAAACACAAAAGGCTGTGCCCAATTCCATCATATTTTGGGTAAAATCTAGCTACGTGTTGCAGAAAAGGTTCAAGTAGAGCTTCCAGCCTTTACTTAACAGAAAGCACAATTTTCACATGATCTGTCAAACTGTATTTTAACTGGAAAGAATAGTAGGAGACAGAAACATGTGACAAAAGGTCACCATGTCACTTAACCCATATAGGAAGACTTGAACAACCCCAGGTGGTGAGCACAATGTAAGAATTTGAAGACGACAGAATTTTATTAGGCTCTTCTATCTAAAATCTATAGCACAAACCTGATATTTTTTGATTAAAGTCCAATTTAAAAATGCATTAACTTTTTAATTGAGAACATGGCTGGCAATCAGGAGTTCTGATGATCTTAGCATAGCATGGGAAATAATGTTGGAGAGCTTAAGCCTTCATTTGGGGAGAAAAAATCTTTGCTTTTTTACTGTATAGGCACAGATAAACTATCATTCAAATGCTGAAAGGCTCGAACTCTCCCATCGAAATGCATGCAAAGGGGGGATGTCAAACCTCTTAAGTCTCATGAAAAAGCTTGGCCCTTGGGGAAGCCAAGGAGAGCACTCCCAGGAACTTGGAGGTGCTTAAGTGAACTCTGAAAGCTTCTAGGCATCCTCCCTTTCTTTTCTACAGACCTGAAAGTTTAGGAGACAGACAGAAAGCCTCAGGCTAAGTTCTCACATTATTCTCCCCAGCTCCCTGAGGATGTGCTCACAGCTCCCTGTTTACTGGGAAGTTTGCTGAGAAGGAAAAGGAGGAAGATCCTAATACTTCCTTTCTGTTGTTCATTCCTGCACCCTTCAATTACTTAATGTCCTATTGCATACCCTCAGGGCATCAGAAGACGACTTCTAAGAAGCACAAATCATATCAAAATAACACAGCTCCGGAAGCAAAAAGAAAGCGACAGAGAGCATGGAGCTCATGCCAGCTCGCGAGGTGAGGTCAGCACCCATCTGTTCTCTGCAAACAGCACAACCTCTGACAACACAAAGCCAGATACAGAGCCCCCAGCGAGTCATACCCACTGCTTGCTATTAGACAACAGCCTGGGAGTCCACAGCGATGAGGGGGGTGTTAATCCTCACTCTTCTGACACAGGAGGGTTTTCAGGACTGAAAAACAGACAAAGTACTTGGGTTGCAAAAGCTCTCCTGTTGTGAGGTTCTCCCTTAGGAATCCCATGGGATAGCTGCGGAGAAAGCATGTATGGTGCTTTCTTGATCCCAAGTGGATGGAAAGGATCTGCAGCCTACGAGTCATACCCTGAATCTGCTGGAGGAGTTTTGGATCAGGCTGGTGGGCTGATTGTTCAGCAGCTGGAATCCATTGCCAAGAAGTTTCTAAAACCAAGTTGTGACAACTACCAGTCTAACAGTTATATTTTTGATACCAGCTCATCAAGACAGATTTCTTTTGAGACTTCAGGTATATTTTCAATAATTTGTAGAGGCATCCTTAGTACAGAGAGGTAATTAGCAAAATCTCCACTGGCTTCAGTGGGAACAAAATCTCACCTTCCACCTCTCAAACTCCAGAAACGCAATACCGTGTTTACTTCAGGGCCCTCAGGAAACCCTGCAATAACCGTGCTGACCTTGAACTGCAGAGCTTCTCCACCTCAGCACTGTTTCATGGAGGCTACATCTCCTTCTGCCCCCACACTCTCAGAGGCTGTGAACAAGACAAGTTCCCCTGGATTTGGAACTCATTCTTGGCCTCTTACTTCATTGCATAATTTTCCAATCTTTCTTTTTTTTCTTCTTTTTCTTTTTTCCTTTCCTTTCTAATGTAAGAAGGCACCAAAGGTGACTGTTAAAATCATGGGGTATGCTGTGATTGTGGCTAGAATGGGTTTGTCCTCTCTGACATATTTTCAGGTGAGGACTGTTCAATACATATTCTTTTTCATCTACTACTTGCAGCCAGGGATTATTTAGGCTGATTTCAAAATCTGCCACAGACATTCTTTTGTCATCTGGATTGTTGTTGTTCTGTCTTTAACCTACATAAATGATGTGCACTTCACAAGAAATAGAAAAATTGGACGGTCCTTTCAACACATTTTGTGTTGTATAGCCACTTCACTCTATGGAAATGCTTTTATTTCAAGTAGCTGGAAGAGAAAAACCTTCCTAACTTTGAAGCGGTTTTTACTACATTAAAGAGAATGAGAGACTGTCAAATTCCCATTTCATTTTGTAAGTTAACTGTAAAGTTTTAATTAGGTCCTCTGAACAAGAATTCTGCAATGCTTTATGTTTAAGTGTTAGCAATAGTACATGACCCACCGACTTCCATCATTAAGTTCAGTTGACAAAGGCCAACACAACTCTTTTCTTTGTAACTTTGTAACCATTTATGTTTGAGGTGAAGATGTTAATATGGAAATTTTGTGAGCTGGGAACGACTACGAACTCTATCATTGTAATTTATGACCTTTCATCTAAGGCCAAATGTAAAGGCAATTGCAATTGTTCTGGATCTCAAGGCCAGCACATAGCAGATGTATGAAATTTGGAGTGTTAGACATAAACTTTTATTACTAAATTATAAATAATTTCTACCACTTACAATGTTCACCTTTCAAGTTCATCTTGATTAAAACGCAAGGGCAGCATCTCACTGATTTCAATAAGTTATACAGCTGAAAAAGCTCTGTCACAGTACACTATTAAAGGATAAAGCCATGCAGTATTTAAAAGAATCTACTGATAGCAAGGTATGCGATGTTTTAGATCAAAATCCTCTTTCATCTAGATGACAAACAAACAAAAGAGAATCATTCGCCAATGACGTCTTAATTTTATTTGCACTCTGGAAGCTTTGAAATCTTTAAGGAGTCCACCAACTGTGGATTACTTAAATCCTTTGAAGACCACCTTCCTGAGGTCACTGGGGTTTTGTCACTCAGGAAATAACACATTCTTTAGGTTGCCTAATAACAGATGTGATGACATAATCTTCCTGAATGTACAAGATGGGAGTTGTCCTCCCAGGTGCAAAGCACGCTACGTCAAAATGCTCAGCAACATAGGCCTTGTTGCACGAGAGTTAATTTACCACTGGGAACGGCATGTGAGACTGCTTCGAGACCTATGGCAAACCAAGGAAAATCACCCAAGGTCTGGGTTCATGACTTGGCCTCAAATCATGAAAGACAGGAGCAAAGGATACAAAACCTGCCAATCTCAATGCCCATGATTCAAAACGGATGCGTCTGTGAGGTTAACATAATATGAAGCAGAAAAACAGAAGAATTTGTTGACCGACACCAGACAACCAAAGGATTCACACACATAGAAACTGTAATTAAGTATATGCCTAAGCTAGCTAGAAAGCAGCCTGCTGAGCAGAAGGCAAAATAGCTTCAGGTTCTGATGGCTAGCAAAAAAGAGAAATACAAGCTCTAAAGACAAACTCAGAAATAACACAGAAAGGAAGGCTACCAAATTCTCCCAGTTGGATTTGCAAAATTGTCATGAAAATTAACCAGCTCAGGCATGAAAAATATCTTTGCCCAGTCTTTATCATGGAGATCGATAACACAATGCAAACTAGAATACTCCCTTATCAAAATATTATGTGCTGAAGCCAGGCGGCCAAATAAAACTTTGCAAGCCTGCTCCCCAGAGTAACTATTTTATGTTCCTTTTCTGCTTCAAGTACTAGATATAATCAAGCACAGTTGGATGCTCCTGATTAACACGACGGTTGCCTGGAAACACAGGCATAACATGGCCCAACTTTCCTGGCCATGCCTGCGCTTGACATTCACTGGACAGTCAGGTGAACGCGGTTCGGCTTTGCAAACCTTGGCTCTTAAAGCCTTTTAGCCTAAGCTTTAGGGGGGAAAAAAATGTTACCGGGTGCATGTTCAAAATGAAAAGATAAACAGCTCCGGAAGGAAGAAGGAATGCAAATCTGTGTTCTGAAAAGCTGTAGTACGTTTTCTTTGTATAGCGAGGATTAAGAGTTTCACCACCATACTGAATCAATAATGGAAGAATACAAAAATCCAGTCCAGATGCTTTCACAGTTGATTAACACCTATCACAGTACTCAATCCCTTAATTTTTTTTTTCCAGACATCAGGAGATAGCTGGGGGAAAGAGGAAAAGGAGGGGACAGAGGTTCAGTTTGTTGTTGTGCCATACTTTTTTTTCCAAATGACACCTGGAAAAAACATATCTCAGCCTATGTTCAACATAAAAATGTTCTGCAACTCATTTGTAAAGCGAGTGGAGCAACACTCTCCTGCCCGGGCCCGATCAGTGTGGCAACCACCGCTCACTTGGTCTGAGGAGGCAGCCCCGGTAGGGCCAGATCACCTCGGGATTAACAGGATCTCATCATAGTAGACTACAGTTGTATATGGGATCATACAGGTTTTTCCGTAGGACATTCATAAGGCGTTATGTGACTGTAAGTGGAAACAAGTCATACAAAACCGCATCTCTGTGGAGAAACGGGTGTTTGGCTGACGCGGGGTGCGGGGGAAACCCCGGCAGCACAGCCCGCGGGGCGCGGGGCCTTGCACGGGCGGCCAAGCAGGCCTGCACCGGGCAGCGGCGCTGGGGAACCCGCCCACCCCCGCGGACGCGGGTGGGAACGGCCCGCCCGCCCTGCCGCTGCCGGAGGAGGCGGGGAGCGGCCCGGCCCGGCCCCGCCCCGCGCGTCCCGGCGCCGTTTGGCCCTGCCGCCGCGCCGTAGCGGGCCGGCGGGGATTGGGCGGGAGCGCGGCGGGCGGCGAGCGCCGGGCAGGGGGCGGCGGGCCGCGGTGAGTGCGGGGCGGGCTTGGGGCTCCCAGCGGCGCTTCACCCGCCGCCCCGGGGAGGGGACGGGACTGGGGGCAGGGAGAAGGGGGTGGGGGCTGCCCGGTTACGTGGGCGGGGGAGGGGGGCTCCCGTGCGGTGGTGCGCGTACCTCCGCCGCGTGCGCCCGTTGTAGCCGGTGCTTCCGCCGTTTTCGCGCTTTTCTAAGCAAGCGGCTGCGAAGCTGCGCCTGGCCCGGGCGGGCTGTCAGGCGCCGGCCGGAGCGCGCTTCGCGCCGTTTCAGCAGGGCCTGAACCCGCCGCCTTGGCAGCGGCAGGCGAAGCCCGGCGGGTTACCGGCGGGGCAGGGGGGCGCCACCGGCGGGACCGAACGCGCGCGTTGCCCGGGAAGGCTCGGGCTGTGCAGGGCGGCGGGGCCGGGCCCTGCGGCCGCGGGCAGAAGCGGCGGAGGCGGGGGGCGCTGGCCGCAGCACTAGCCCCGCTCGCCGCCGGTGGCGTGCAGGGCAGAGCGGGGGGGCAGGCGCTGAGGCCGGGGCCCGGCGGCGCTGCGGGGGGAGCACCGAGCCGCGCCTGGGCGCTGCGCCCTCAGTCTTGAAGTCGCAGCATCTTTTCGGGTTTCTACAACTCGAATCTCAAGCCTTAATCCTAAACCTAGTCTAAGGTAACTGATCCATTTGAAGGCGTCCTTCCCAATTTACTCTTTGCTCATAGTTGGGAGCCGAGATCAAAAATCCTTCTGCTCTTTCAGCACAGGCTTCTGTGTATAGAGCCTGCCCTGGCTTCTCACCCCACCCCCTAAAGATACGAACCGCTACTTGTGGCTTAGCTATCTAATTTTAGTAAAACCATTTTAGCAAAACGTGTTACAGAGGCCTTTGGCTCTGTTGGAAGCTCCAAAGACACACAGCACGGCAAGCAAGGATGCTTAATAACTTCAGAAGTTATAAAAATGCCAAAGGGAAGGTTTAATGCTGTGGCTCTAGGAGCTTTGTCTCTCCACCTTAAGGTTTTGCTTTTATCTCCTTTGATATTTTCTTCTACTGAAAGTATGGAGAGTCAGGGAACCGTCTGTCTGTACTGAGCGTTCAAAGACCATATGTGAGCGTGTTGCTTACCCGAATGTTTTTTCTCGTTTCTCTTCCCAGCTTACCAGAGAAGATCAAGATGAGTCTACGGAAGCAAACCCCTAGTGACTTCCTAAAACAAATCATTGGAAGGCCAGTTGTTGTAAAATTAAATTCTGGAGTTGATTATCGAGGTAAGCTCTCCATCTGTCTCTCACACAAAGTAAAGTAATTGTTTGGGATGGCTGGAACAGATGCATTGCTTTTGAAAAACAAAACTGTGATCCAGAATCTTGGAGTATGTGAATATAGATCTCAGAATGGTGACATTAAAAATAGAAAGGCAACTCTGGAGAAACTGGTGAAAAGGAGATTAATGGTAGATTTAGAGATATTTACTTATCTAAATCATTAGTGTCCTTCATCACAGATTGTTAGACCGGAGTCTTGGGATGATTCAGAGTTTCTAAAGTGATTTTTGTAAAGATTGGCTGGAATTACAGTTTTTGAAATGGCCAGGCAGTCCCCTTTTCAGTGCTCTGATAGCAGCCCTTGTTGGAACTACCTGGTTTTTTCACCTTCCTGTTCTCCCATTCCTAGTATAGGCCTTGGTCCAGAAAAGCTTCAAACAGTAAACTCTGCTATTGGTCATAAGCCTAAAGGGATGAAAGAGTTATTTACATTCTTGTTTAAACAACAGCCTAGACATGGTTTAGATCAAGACTTGTGGACATACAGGAGAAAGCTTAGTGTGGCTTTTGCTGCTATATGCCCAGTTCATTGTAACATAATCCAGCAGTTCTGTTCCAGAACTTTTCATGCGCTGTAGGATTATAGGGGGTGTTAACCAGTAAATTAAACTTCTTGGTACAGTGTGAAGTGTCCTGGTCCTACTCCCATTAAAATCAGACTGTCCTATTTTTTTAGTAGTATCCAAACTTAATTAAAACTATCATGTATCTCCTGTTGTGCACAATTAAGTCATTCCAGAATAAAATGTCTAAAACATAATGGTTCTGGTACAGGTCACTCCTTCAGACAGGTTTAATTCAATTGGCTCAGTTTAGCACTTGTGGGAGGAGACGTTTTTTGTGCTGTGACAAGGAAGCTTTTTATTATGACAGTTTAAAATTGTTACTGGTCACTGACAGAGCAAGCAGTGCCTTCTTATCCCTTCCTTTGCCTCTTTAGTGTCCCAGCTGACAAAATTTGCAGTCTGTCATTTCTTTGAGGACCACATTGTCTGAGCACTTCAGGTGGGGTTGGTATCTTTAAAACTTCACTGCTTCTCATCGGTCTTTGGCTACTGTAAATTCTTTCTTGCAGGAGGATGTAGTGACAGCACATTGAAGTCAGTTATAGCAAGTCATCATTTACCTAAAGGTACACAAGGCAGGGCCAAAATGGATTTGGTCTTTGGACGTACTTTTTATTTGCTTTGAGAACACAGGTACCTTCTGTTTGGTAAGATCCATTTGCTGCAGATAAATTACTCAACTTCCCTCTCAACAAAGCCAGTTTAACATGCCTACAGTCAGACCTATGGGGAATTGAACCATAGTTCTGATGAACACCCTCATTTGTTACTGGTTTCCCCCTCCCTTTCTTACTTCCCACTGCTCTCCTTCCCACTTGATGTGATCCTGCAGTTAAAAACTTTTATGCTGTTCTCATTTGAAAAATATGCACTCATTTTGTTTTCTGGAGAAATTTGACCAATATTTGTAAACTCAGGCTCCTGTTACAGACCTGTCTAGATTCTCCCTCTAGGTGTTGTTGCTAATTTTATGTCTGTACCTCCACCCTCCAAGCCACTGTATACACAAACGTGTCCTAATACAAGTGTTGATGTGTAACTGTAAAATGTCTTGATTTGCTGTCAAGTGCTGCATTCATCTAAGGGAAGAAGCCCTGAGAAAGTAATCAGTGCTAAATTAATACGTATGATTTCTGTGTGTAGAGATGGATATTTATACTATAACATCTCTACATATAGATAAAACATAAAATACTAGCCAGGACGGGCAGTGACAATATTTAATGGCCTGAGCGTAAACACAAAGAAAAGGAGGAAGAGAATGAAAAAACCATGAATGCACTCTAGGAACAAAAGAGTTTGAAAGTACTGCATTTATGGCCTACTAAGTGGCAGCTTTAAGAAAATCCACACAATCCAATTTTAAATTTTGGACAAATATTTTTTGTGTTCTGTTGTTACATGGTGTACTCTGCATTACTGGAGTGAAAGAGTTTTGACTTGTGGGTTGGGTTTTTTGGTGCATTTAGTAACACTTTGTAAGCAGTCAGTTTTTCCTCTGTGTGTGGATACAGAGGAAAAAAACCAAAGGAAAATAATAACCCTCAAACTATTACAAGCTGGCAGGAGAACTTGAACTCCTAACTATTTCATGGAAGATACTACAGTAACACTTCTGAAAAATGAGGATGTGTCCTAGAGGAGGATTCTCAGACTGGGGTTTTTCCCCCTCCCCAAGTACAGCCAGTACACTATATTTTGAGTTTTAATGCCAGGTAAATAAATCGGGTATTTTTCAGAGGAAAAAAATATTTTAGTATTTTCTGCGTGTGTGCAAGGATTAAGTTAGGAAAACACACATGCAAGATGGAGGTAATTAATACAGCTTTTTACAAGTTGTTTTCTGTGCACTATTAACAAATAAGATTGTATTCTCTGAGCAATTCTTTACATCTGTTAATCCCCACATTCGGTTCCTTACACGAATAATCCATTTGTTGACCAGGCGAGTTAAATTTTTAGATGGCCATGGTTCTGATCTTAACAGTGGGTGTAGATGCCAAGGAGTGATTTAAAATTCAAAAATGCCATCGTGCTGCCAGCACATAGGAAGCACTGTGTGAACAAAGTACAGCCTTCAACAGGGGCTATGAGAAATGAGAATATTGTCTAGAATCAGTGCTACTGAAATGCATATTTATCCTGATCAAAACCCATCTAATATTACAAGTGGCACAGACTTTTTTCCTTGGGTTGCATTAGTTACAAACAACGTAATTTTAATTTTGTGGGAAGATTTCAGTATTATTTGAAAATCTTAGCCTGTTGAAAATTATGTAGAATTTTGTTTACATCAGAGACTTGCATCTAATGTTCTTCTAGATCTGTAAGCATGAAGATAATTATGAAAGTGTAAGGTGTCCTGTATTAAAGCGGTTGTTTTTCAGCTATATTCTTCACAAGTTTTGATGAAACTCAATTTACATAGCCTTGCCCTTTGATTATCCAGTTACACTTAATCTTACAGGTTTTTTTTAGGTGTGTGGCTTAAAACACAAATGAGAAGGGACAACTTAAACTGTCAAAGCGGAAGTTAGCAATCTTCTGAAAGTCATGCCCTAATAATGACTTCTTACCACCCCCACCCCACCCCAGCCATTCTTACATCAACTGATACAGTTGCTTTGAAAGTGTCTGGGGTTCCTCACTCCCAGTGTAATTCCGGGAAGAATACTCTGACCTACTGGCTCATCTAGCCAAGCCTGGGCTTTTAGTCTGTTACAAAGATACAGGGTTTTTTTCAGTACTATTCAAACAGTGCATTTTTGTTTATTTTAAAAAAAAAGTTTAAGCTGATTCAGTTTTAAATTGTCACTGTCTTCAGGTGTCCTGGCTTGCCTGGATGGGTATATGAATATAGCTCTGGAACAGACCGAAGAATATGTAAATGGACAATTAAAGAACAAATATGGGGACGCATTTATCCGAGGAAATAATGGTAACTGCTCCTCCTTTGGTTATTGCTCATTAGAAGGTTGTGATTTGATATTTACTTCTGAATTTGAAGAGTGGCTGAGGTATAACCAAGCTGCTTGTAAGAATATTAGTTTTAGGCTTTCTTGGAAACCTTAGCATATTTATCTTCTACAGTTTTGCTTTTCAGTGTCTGCGCATTCTGCATTCCTGTGGCCCTCTTGGCCTCTGAACTTGCAGTTCATTTAGAGAAGCATGCTCTTTTCTACCCTTCCTTAGAGCTTAGTTCTGTTGTTTGACAGGTTTACTCTTTTGCATTTACTGCCTGCCTAGATGGCCTCTGCTCCATAGAAGCTTGTGTTTTGCTAGGCAAACTACCACATAAATTTACGATACAGTACAGATATTGCTGACACTAATATTTTCATGTGATGCAATTGTCCAGACCTGATTGAATGCAGTTCATTAGTACTGGAGGCTATTTTCATCTTTATGAGTAAATATTTTTACCACCAGTCAAGAAAATCACTAACACTTCACTATTGAGCCTTTGAATATCCCAGTGCAGTAGGTGGATTTTAGTGCATTTCAAGGACAATCCCAGGTTCCTGAAATGACTGTGGTATCAGTTAGGCTGTAATAGCGGGGCATGCTAGGAAGAAGAATATCTGAAAATAGAAAAGGTTTACAAGTCAGGTGTGAAGAGACTTGTAAAGAAGGTAAATGAAGCAGAGTTTGACCAAGTTACTTGAGAAGAAAATGGAGGACAGGAAGAAGGGAGGGAATAAAAACAAACAAGAACTGAATCCTATGTTACAAAAAGACTGAAAGAGAATGCAGCACCAGCAGGACAGAGTGCTTTGGGAGGAGAAATAATCCTTGAATGAGGCTAAACGCTTTTTGCGGGGAATTTGGATTATTATGCTAAGGAGTGCAGTGACATTGCAGCTGGAGAATCAATTATGGAAATAAGAACCTATTATAGAACTTAAAACAAATGGATGAGAGGCAGGAGGCTGCAGAACAGGCTGAGCAGAGAACTTAAGATATCCCAGGTTTAGGAGCATGATGCAGTTTCATGTTGTGAATGGATCTAAGGATATCACCAGCAAGCAGGTGGAAGATGTCTGCTGCTTCACAGGTAATCATTAGCTTTGCCTGAAGTGCTTGGGATTTCCAGCTTTTGTTGAAAGATCATACAGCATTAGTGTCTGACAAGTAATTTTGCTGCTTAAACTCTCATGCTCCCCTCAGTAATGCTGCAGGGTAGCTGGCTTTATTCTTCCTCTGTTCAGCCAGCATCTGCTGGCTATGTAGTTTGGCTATGAATAAAGTGTATACTGAACTAAAGTAGTACATAATGTGTAAATGTGACAGCATTTCTTGAAACTTGGACTTCAAAGTTTCCTGACTTCATTCATGCTGAGGAGGATTCATTACACTGTTGTTTTACAAGCCATGGAAATAAGATATTTTAAGTAAACAAGCTTCTGCACATTATTTACCAGGGCCCTCTTACATGTGCCACTTTCTCCTTTTCACAGTATTGTACATAAGCACACAGAAGAGGAGGATGTGAAGATGCCAGAAGGAGGCCGTTTTGTACTTGTGAACCTTTTCAAAATGATGAGCTCTATTTGATTTGTAGTTAATAATCCACAGGTGAAATACACAAGTGTTTAAATATTTCTTTTTTTAAAATAAATGTAAAGCAGTATAAACTTACTGAATGTTTTTGTTTCAAAGCATTGCTTTGTTCCACTGTACAGAAAATAAATAAGAGAAGCATGTAATAGTGCTGCAAGACTGACTCAAAGCAACAGCTTGTTTGATTATGCTAACAGTTACAGAAATAATGATAGGAAGGTAAGCAGGCACCGAGTAATTGCAAATCACAGCCTTGTACTGATGGCAAAACAATAGTTTAACTGATGTTGGGGAGGAAAATGCTAATGTTTCAGTGACACTGACCCATCCTTTTGGAGAACACAGGGTCAGCTTTAAATGCCAATCTAGTAAGAGTCATTAGGTAAAAAATTTAGCTGTCCAAAGAAATCTTGAATTGTGGATTGACTCAAGGGATGTAACGGTGTCACTTGCACAGTTAGGAGTGGGGAAAGAATGGAATCAAGTAAAAGAAAAGCCCCAAGGGTGAAAAGAAAGCTCTGTGCCAGCTGAGGAATCAGTCACAGGTGAAGAGCTCTTGGCTGGCATGCCATCACAGTAGAAGCTGCTTCACCTTCTGCATATGTACTGCCCTCCCCCCACCCCCCAGCTTGCAGTTACATTTCTTCCCTGCATCTCTACCAAACACAGTGGTCTTTGTTAATAAAAAGAAATTGTAACTAATATCTAAAGCTTCTCCTGAAAACAGACTAGGAATTGAAAAGCTTTTGAAGCTTTTGTAAACATGCCATATGCATCCTCTTCAGACAGTTCATTCTCCTCCCATACGCTTCCCTCCAACCTAGTACCATCTATATGTTCTCTTCCATTACGTGCTAGCCAGAAACAAGAACAAATACATTAAGCTTATAGTATGGGGTGTGCATTAGGGAGGGGGAACCTCTGTGCAGGCAGTGGAGCCAGAACTTGTTTATATTTTGCAACAGTGCTCCCAGATAATTAAAGCCTACGAGTAAATCCAGCTCAGTTTTACATTGATACTTACTCTGCTTTAAAAAAAATTACCTTTTCCTCCTTTTACATGCAGTCAGACAAGAAAAAACGCCCCACCTGAATATTCAGGTATTTCTTAGTCTGAGTGTTACTGCACTTAAAATCCAGATACTCGGAACGTTTTCTTGTTCCTTGGGACAAAGTTATAAGTTAGGGTAATATACCTCACTGTGAGATAATTTAGCCAATTTTTAAAAACACATTTTCTGAAGCCCTGCTTTATTCTTTGGGCAGTTTGTAGTGCCTCCAGGAACAAAAAAAAAAAACTTCTAGTTGTGGATGGATGAACACCAGACAATTGTGTGAATGTAACATTGGTCCATTCTTCCCAAGTACCAGTAGCTCTAATGCAAGCAGGGAACAGTGACATTTTAGTTATCCAAGGGAGAGAATGTGGGTTGCAAATTTTAAATTCTTTTTTTAAAAAAAAAATCAAGGAATAATTCAAAATTATTTTGCAATCAATAGTTAACCTTTCCACATTAAACACTTCAGAAGCCACTACGGAATACATGGAGATGCTACTTTATAATATGCTTCAAAAATTTATTGTTTTCTGACAAGGGTTGAAAAGGGTCCAGGATCTAAGTACAAATCACCAACTTGCTCTTCTCTAAGTCACTTTTTAAAAAAAGGAAGATGTCTCCAAGTGGAGCATGTGGCTTCTTTGTTTTGCCATCTATACACAGCTGGCAGGTCACTGTGCGTTTCGTTTCTGGAGACCATCTGGGGTTTGGGGTTTTCTCATTTTTATTTCAATAAGAGTTAGTTTTTCCCACTCTTCCTCCACCTACCCACCTATAGCAATGTGCTCTGCACAGACTTTGATTTAGTCTCAAAAGTTTGCCTCGCTAACTTTTCAACTGCAGTTCTGTTTCTACAAGTCTAGTTATAGAACATTTTTCAGTTGTGATATCTACTTCAGCTGGTCTAGTCACATACTAAACTCTGAACTTAGAAAATACTATGTAGTTCACGTGCTAAGCGTTGTTTTTTAAAATGTATTTTAGATCATGAAGTCACTATTTACCTTGTGAGGTAGACAGGAAAATTTGCATCAAGATGAGCTGTTGCAATTCATATTCAAATTTCAAAAGTAGCTAAAGAAATTAAACATTTAATTCCCACAGTCACTGACCTTTATCTACATTTTACAAGATTTTTTTCCTCCTTAATTCAATTTTCAGCCTCTGTATTTAAATCAAGTGAACATTTAAGCTTGACTTCAGTTAGGTAGTCCAATGTTCGGATGTAGTCTGTTTTGAGTTGAATAAAACCTTCACCTTTGATTTTTTTTTTTTACTTATCTCTTAGAATTTGTTTTCACTTAATATATTCTGTAGGACACCATACCACTTGCAAGTAAATCAGACACTGGCTAGACAGCTTTCAGAGCAGCACACAGAACACTATCCAAAGTTTTAAGGTGAGGACCCCATTATATATGTATGTAAACATCAAAGCAGAATGGCATATTCCACAAACTCTTGATGCTTAAGAGTATCTCGACCTAGTTTATAATATCTTTATCCCATTGGGACATACAAACTTAGAAACACAATGTATCTTCCTACACAAAAGACTGTATTACATAGTAATGCTCATGTCCTTCACGTTACCTCATTTACCACATCCTAATGCTCTTGCCCCAGTACCTACATAGAAGAGTATAAAACAGTTTTACTCATGGATCAGGCTCATCTAGCTCAGGACTGACAATGAAACATTCCTTAAGCAACTTTACAAGTGCTGGTCCATCACTTGTCTTAGAAGACTACACCCAAACCTAAGCAATCCAAAACTAACAAACAAAAATGAACTGGATTTCAAAGACTAGAGCTGCCTTCACACCTTCACATCCATAGTTTGTACTTTCATGCAATGAGATCATTTCATGAAACCAAGGCTGTTCAACCACTGCCCCAGCCTCACCACGCCAGACAGACTCTGGGAAGAGCAGTAACTCAGGATCTGCTGCATCCCACATCCAGCGTAACCTTCCTGCACTTGAAAAGCCAAACTAAGCCACATCTCCTCAAGCAAAAGCCTGGTTGGGAGCAGCAGTGCAGCACAGCCTGTGGAAACTAAAGCAAGCCCATCTGTAAGGAGGGGGTAAATACTCACTGTGTGGTGGGGCAGCCAAAAGCCAGGTCCCTACTCAAGGCTACAGCACCCTGAAGTGCCCCTATATGAAGGCAGGAGAGCATGCTGGGAGGTTGCTTTAAAGGTATACACTGATGGCCACTCAGTTGCCACCTGGTTCCTATTTCAAAGGGAATCTAAAGCAAACCACTCTGAACATCACGTATTTGAGTTCTTTCCATCTTTTTCACAGTGTTGCAATGACCAAAGAGCTACCCAGAGCCCTGGTGGCTACGACTTGCCCACTGAGCCCTCAGGCTCTCACCCAGCTCTGCAGGTTTTGGCTGCATTATTCGCGGCAGTGAAGGCAGTGTGAAAGCATTTGCAAAGTGATCGCCTTGGAATGTTTGACTGATGGTACCAAACCCATGCCCAATCTTTGCCATGCTAACCCGTGCCTGTGTCTAGCTCCAGGCCCGTTGCAGTTTTGAAAGCAAACAGGCTGCAGAGCCAGCAAAGTTTCAGGTTCCTGTGCCAAACTGGTCTCCAAGGCTGTGAAACTGGATGGGAGGAGGCTTTTTCTGAGCTGCTGTATTGATCCTGACCGAGGGGCCCATGAACACGTCAGAGTCAGTGATCCACACAGCAGCTTCAGGCTGGCAGCGTGGCTTCCAGGTCTCTGCTGGGCTGCATGGACCCCTTGGCCACAGGACACCTCCTCGTCCTGACAGCGGGGGGCACGGGCAGCTCCCACACAGTACTGCGACTGCACCACCTGCCTGGCCTTGCCTTTATCTAGCAGAGCAGCAACAAGTTCTCATGAGAACATCCTTTAGAAAAAGGGTTGTTTTCTTGTAAGGAAATTAAAAAATAGCTCAGGTGATGGGAGAGCTGCTCTCCATGGACAGCGCTGCATCTGCTCTGAGCAATGCATGACAGGAAAATCCATCTGGGCTCCATCTGATGCTACATGAAAGTGGGGTGCTCAGCATCTGAAGGGATGTACAATTTACTTGCTGTCTGTATTCCTCATCTGTCTTGTTAAAGCAGTCATTAAGCTATTTGTTGCTGAGCCCTTTTTACTGAGATCCAGAAAGAGCCCTGCACCATCTCTCTTTCCCTCAACCCCATCCCCCAGTGCTGAACAGCTGCCCATGTTGCAGTAGTTACCGAACAGCTACCCACGTTGCAGTAGTTACCAAATAAAGGGTTGGTCTGTGGGGTTTTCAGCTGAATTTGTAAGGGAAGGAGGCTTATATTTTACGTTGTGTGTGAAGGTGTGTGTCAGTTCATTCCCAGCAGTAACATTTGAATCCACTGTCACGCTACAGTAAGTGGGATAGAAGAACAGCAATAATAGTCAACTGGGTGGAAATGGAAGGACCTCTCAGTACTTCTGCCAACCTTCTGCCTAACTAGATGTCAGAGAAACATCCTCTTTCCCCTGGTCTCCCCAAACACAGAGCCACAGACATGCACAGGCCAAGCCTGAGATGCCAGTCTGTAGGCATTGTTCTCCAGTCCCCTTGGGGCACTACCATGGGGTTTTGCCACTCTCCTACTGTGAGTTTTTAACCACTCTCACAGCTGGCCACTGCTGCTTGTTTTAAAGATGACCTGAAATCTTCCTAAATAAAATGGTGCTGCCAGCTTTGTTGGTTTAACGATCAGTTCCTTGTGATCTGGACTCAGCTGTTGCCACCTTCAAGCTCCCTACTTCATCAACCTGCCCACTCTTCTCTAACCCCCTCCAACTTCGTTCGCAGGACTCAGGTAGCCACTAGCTGACCAGGAAGGACTTGTAACTTGTTATATAGCTCTTACTGTCTTGCAGTAGCAAAGCATTTCTCAACTTGCCAATGAAGCAACCAGCTTGCTCTTGAGTGTCAGCTCTGGGTTGCTCACATCCATGTCTGCATTACATAGTGACCTCCACTGCACCTGCTCCACGTCTGCTGTACCTGTTGTGCCCCAACGAAGCAGAGATGTGGAAGCAATCTGCAAGGAGAAAGTTTCTGTATCAAAGAGCCTGAGATGTTACTGCGTTTATAATCCTTCTGTGCACTTTGTCAATAGTCTATCTTGGTTATCAAGCTACTACAGAGCATCCACACTTTTCCCTAGTGCTATTTTTAAATCCCAGCTGTGGGTTTTTTCCTGCTAAAAATCCACTACACAAGTGCTGCTGAGAAAACAATAGGCCGGGTGTAAGTTGTGTTATGTCCCCTTCTTGCAAGCTCCCTACTAACAAAGAAATTTATGACAGGAAAAAGGCATACCTCTCTCTAGTGACAGCAGTGCCACCTGGTCTTCTCGTGTCTGTCTGGGCCCCATCGTCAGAGTGATACGCAGGGCCTGGCTGAGCTCAAGTGACTCCATCAGGTCAAAGCTCTGGCCAGAGAAGGCTGAGGCAATGCTGTCCTGGTGGGTGATGCAACCAGAGGCTATGGAGAGGGCTGTATTTCTCGTTGGAAGCATCTGCCTGTCACTTGGTATTCAAATGTACATTTTGAGGCTGCTGGTAGGTGCTCGTGTCACGGTAATGGCTGTGACAGGCTTTTTCCGTCTCTAAGGAGGGGGTGGCTGTGACATTCGGTTTGAGAGTGGCTTTGAAGCCTCTGCTTGAGAGCCAGCAGTGAGGATGAACTCTGCATAAGGCTGTATTTCAGATCAGCCCAGCAATTAATGCTGCATCCAGGCAGCACTGTGCAGCTCCACTGACTGGTGCTGCTAAACCTGCATCCCGCGCCACCGGGCAGCACACCCTGCCCTCCTCCCACTGCCGCAGCTTCGGGAGCCGGCAGGGCCAGCTCAGCCCTGCGGTACGTCCCATGCTTTTATGGACGGGTTGGGTCTGGGTCTCATTTGTTTGAAGCTTTTCTCCCTATAGCTTTGCACAGAGCTCCAGGGAGCACCCAACACCACCGTTTCAGGGTCTGCACTCTGCTGCTGCTTTTCCCCCTTTTCCAGGTGGAAGCCCATGGAGAAATGGTCCAATACAAAAATGTATGCCTAATGCGTGGCAGCAGCTGAAGACCATGTAATGCAAGGCCATGCTGAGGTGCAACGACCTACATTTACCTGCAATAAGTAAGTTTCAGACCTGGCCGCTGTGCCATAACGGCTGCGATGTGTTTGGCATTTCCCATGTGGACTGCTGGAGGTCTGGAGCTGCTGCTTTGTTATGCTGGAGTTATCAGCAAGGGATAGTTCAGTGTAGGGTTAAGTTAGTAAGGAAAGGCTGTAAGAGACCAGCTGGTTTCAGGAAAGGATTAGTCTTTAATATAGCACAAAGGTAGTCTCTTTTTTTTATATAAAGTATGGGCAACGGCAAGCTGGAATATAATCAGTAATGCAAACCCTTCCCCCCTTCCCCTGAACTACCCTCTGCTTCCACTGACAAAAGGAAGGAAAACTGTAAGACTTGCATTATAACTTGAAATTCAGCGGCTGTAAGACCTCTTCCAAACGCAGAGGAGAGCAGGCTGCTGAGAGCCCAGGACCATCAGTTCCTGTGCTTTCAAACTGGTTAAACAGACGAGAGCTAGGCTGTTGGTGGTGGTACCTCAGTTTCCCATCCAAAGGACCAGCTGTAGACCAGGGCAGGCTGATGGGAACAGTGCTAATAAGTGGGGTGTCTGCAAGCCTGTCTCCAGTTTGCAGGGGCTGCCCCAGGCAGAGGTCACCACGATGCCCACTCTGGCCAGACTCCCATGCTGGTCAGACCCCAGGCAACATTGAATACAGGCACCACTGGAGCTGCAGAAACGAAATGAGGTGGTGTTGGTGTCTGTCCTTAAGTCACAGGGCAAGACAGAGCTTTGTGGTGTCCTGCAGGGAGAGCGGCCTAAGCACTAGCATGAATTCATTCAGCCATCAGCCACATATTTATCTGAGGACGAGGAGGACTAAAACGCACCAAGTGCTCTTTTGCCCCTCCATCTTTAATAGCTTTTCTGCACCACAGGGCCAACCCCCTTCCTGGTGGCCCTCAGACATCTAGCGCTGCCTCCTGAGGGTCTGCTGACTGAAGAAAAGCCAGCCAGGCGGCCGATGGGGCTGTTCCTCTGGCCCTTCTCTGGGCTGCAAGCTGCCAGCAGTTTGTTCAGCATCTCCTGATGGCAGCTCTAATAATGACAAGGAATTGGACCCTAATTTCCATCCGTTGCGAGCAAGGAGCTGCTGGCAGGGAGTGGGGCGAGCCTGGTGGCAGTGGCCAGGGTCAGCTGAGAGTCCCCATCACAAGAGCAGCCTGCCGTGACAAGACAGATCTGAGGAGGATCCGGGAAGCCCAGGGACAGGATTGGCTCCATGTCCAGGCACTGGCATGGCTGCAGTGTAGCTCAGGCAAGGAGCAGGGTGGCAGCCTGGATTTAAATGCAGCTTGTGTGCCAGGGGACAGTCTCACATATCAGATATTCAGTCCCATGTGCCAGCTCTGGTGGGTTTGGGGGGTGTTAATGGCTCCTTCTGGCAGGGCTGGTGGGTGGGATGAACCCACCTGGCCTTCCTAGCAGAATTCTGCTTTTACTGCCAAAATAGCTCCCGTTAAGTGTGAGAATCAGGGTGCACACAGCCTGCGGGTTACGGCCTGGGGGGAGCTGACGTGGCTTTGCTTTGCAAAGCTTCAGCATGGAAGCAGGGGGTGTGGGGAGGGTAACGGGGTGAGCAAGAGTCCGATCCTCCTGCATGTCTGCCAAGGAGTCCCAGGGTGTCCCACACAAACCCCACGGCTTGCTGCTGGCCCCCCTGCTGATTGCCTTTGTTTTCATTGCAGAAGCTTGGAGATTTAAAAAAAAAAAAAAAAAAAAAAAGGGGTGGGATATGAAGAGGAAAACTAATATGATTAAGGCAGGATTTGGGCACTGCCGGAGAGCTGCTGTAGGTGGTGGGTATTAGCAGTAACAGCTGCTGCGCTTCCCATTAGAGGAGAAAGCGAAGAAGGTCCCTGAAAGGATGGGTCTCCGGCAGGCCGGGCGGGCAGCGGTGGCAGCGAGCCCGCAGGCGTACGTGTCCCGAGGTAAGTGACAGCGGCACCAGCAGCCCCATCCCGGGGGGGGCTGGGGATCACGGCCCTGCTCCCCGTGCTCCAGCGGCGAGGGGTGCGGAGGGCGGCTGGGAGAGGGGTGGGAAACAGCAGCGCAGCCTGGGAAATGCCCGAGGGAGAGAGCTGCTGCTGCTCGGGGTGCTTTCGTGAGCTCCTGCAAGAAATCATATCCATCGAGGGAGGTTTAGGTGTGCCTAGACGGGAGGCTGACTCCACGAAGAGGAGGCATCCTGACACTGGTCCTGCAGGGGCTGAGATATTTAGCAAAGGCTCCTGTGAGTCCCACGGGCATCTTCTGGCACATAAATGGTCGGAGTGGCACGATGCTCGGCTGTGGGAGGTTAAACTGCATCCATCTGCTCCCTGCTTCAGGCTGGGCACAGACCGTTTCGTGTGCAGTGGTGGTTTGTTATACTCAGCTGGCAAGTTTCAGAAGTGCTAGGGATGGAGGTGTAAGTGAGACTGCCTCAGCCGCTGGTTTCCTCCGATTTATCTACATCTACTATGAAATCTAAGCCAGGAAAAGCTGCATGTTGACAAGATGTTAGAAAGCGCTATGTTAAAAGCAAGACTACCTGCCTTATGATACCTGTTACAATAAATGCCACACACTTGTCCTTCAGCTTCACTTTCAAAAGTGCATTCTGAAAAATCAGAATAACACAATAGCCCAGCTAATCTGGAGATGCGTTTTGTTCCAGCCACCAAAGCTGAGCAGTACTAAAGACATGGTATACCAAATATTAAACTTTGACTGTGTTGAGGAAAGATGCTTGCTTAGATTAAAAATTGGAGAAGGAGAAATCCTGGCGTTAACCAAAACGGCTGCCCATTTATCTCGCTTCCAATGCACACTTCAAAGTCAGTATCGCTGCTGTCTCATCAGCAACAGCCAGCCCTGACCAACAAGGACAAGCTGGAATGCTGCTGGGCAGCTGGGGAAGGGTCTGACAGTCACTAGCAGCCCAGCGGTTCTGAGCCGCGACGTGCGGGCTGCTAAGAGGTGCCTCGTGCTCCCCCAGGGCAGAGCGGGAGGCAGCCACATGCCATCCCACAAGATTTTCTAGAGCAAATCTCTCCCAACTGCTCCCTTCATGGGCAACTTTGCAAGAAATGCATCCTCTTGCACGACCTCCCCTCAACCCCAGCCTCAACAATTTACTGCAAAATATGAAATGCTGCGGATTATGGAGGTGGCTCCATGTGCCACAGATATCATTTATTGTCCTTTGTTTAAAGGCAGTGGGCAGGGTAGTGCCGGAACTCAGCTAATTCAAAGGCACCAGAGGGGCTCACAGGCTGCTGAAGCTGCTGCTTTGAAGTGAACCTGCCCGTTGTTTTCTGCCGTAGGATGGAGGGCGGCAGAAGAGCCCGCGTTGCCATCGCTGGCTGGGCATGCACAACCCTGTGCTTGGTCTCCTACGTGGCTGCCTTCTCACACGGCGCGAGCCTTTCTGCCTGCACTGACATGATGCCCAGGCACCTGAGAGTGCAGCTGCACAGCCCCGGCAACAACTATGTCACTGTCCACACCAACATGTCCTTCTACTTCCCAGGTGACAAGGTTCCAGGTAAGGAATAGCTTCTCATTCCTGCGTCTGAAAAATACATGGTAACTAATCTCAAGCGATGGCATTAATCTTTGTGGGGGCTGGGTAGAGGGACAGCTGCCCCTAGTGAGCTACGCCATCTCTCTCGTCACGTCACGAGGAAACAAACATATTGGCAGAGGGATTCCGCTGGCGGTGCTTGGCCTGAGGTTTCTCAGGTGATGGCTGACCCCAGGTTTTCACCATGGTTTTGTCCAGCTGTTTGCCAGAGGAAGCCAGTAGGTTTGGATGCTTTGGGCGGGATCCATTTGTCTAGACCATACAGGACCTCATCGCCACGATGGCGCATGAAAGCCACCTCCAGAGGGTAAAGTTGCCTCCCCTGCCTCTCTGCACTGCACGAAGGGGTCTGGGTGGCTCACCTGACTCGTAGGTATGGCTGGGCAGCATGCCCCGGCCCCAGCATCGTTGCTCCCAAGGCAGATGCAGAGATGAGAGGCACTGCTCCCCAGCCTGGCCACTTGCCTGCTCATCCCCATGTAAAATAAAACCTCTCTGAGGGCAGCACTCAAGCTTTTGTGTATTTACAGGGTGGTACCCAAACCTCCTTCCTTAAAAATGGCTGCATGCTGCCTAATGCAATGTCCTTTGGAGCTTATAATCGAGGAGAGGGAAAAAAAAAAAAAAAGACTCAAGCAAATTTTGGGTGCAATTCCATACCGCAAAGTTCAAGTCTGGCCTCCTGCATCCAGCATGTCCAAGACAGACCGTGAGGACAAAGACAGTAAAACATTTTTGCTGGTGTTGCAGGGGGTTTTCTTTTAGTTACAGTGCTACCACTGGAAAGTCCATTGCAAACAGTTCACCCCATAACTACGAGACAAATCCCTTTGTGTTCCCTGTTTTGTCTTGCAGTAACAGTGAGGAGCACCCGGGATTTTATGGGGTTTTTGCTTCAAGCTCGCAAAGTGTCTAACGATGAAATCACTGGCACGTTTGTCTTCATCCCTCCTGGTTCCAAGCTGCTGACTTGCTTTGAAGATGGTGACACTGTCACCCACTCGGACAAGTCACTGAAGAGAAACCTGTCCTTCGTATGGAAAGCACCAGACCAACCCATTGGAGACATCAAGTTTTTGTAAGAGCATCACTGGTTCCTAACCAGAATTTGTGTATTCTTAGTTAAGGTCTGGTTTTATTTTTTCATCGTACTTGTCCAGCACAGTGGTTTATGTATCTTAAACCCCATATAGCTAAATACTTATCAAATGCTGCAACAGTATCCCAGCTGGTAGATAAATCACTATTTATAGCTGCTGGGTAGTGCTGCTTTTTATTTACATGGTCACTATTTTCTCACAATAAATACACTGGAAGATGACAGCATAAGCACTTAAGAAATAGAAATATTAAGGCATAAAGAGAGAACTGTGTGATCATGTTGCCTCTTTCTAAATAACACAGCCCACAGGACTTCCCTGCCTACAGAATAATCTTGTATATCACTTCTTTAAAGAAAAAATAATTAAAAATGAGTGGGTTTAAAAGAAGTTATATGTAAACATAATTATTCACAGTAGGAAGAGAGAGGGAGCACTGGGTCAAAACTTGACATCTCTATTTTGCACCAAAGTCCCAAACTGTCCAAGTATTTTGGTTCTGATTTGGAATGAAATTAAACATCTTCTAACTGGCTGTCTTAGAGGAAGCACTGAGACTTCTCATTTTGGAAGAAATTAAATTGTTACGTTTTGACTTTACAAAACCACTTAGAAGCTGCTTGGCTAAATCCTTGGCCTCTCCCCAAAACACAAGTGTGCCGGTGAGTGCTGTGGCTTGTGCATCTCATCGTGATTCAACACAAATTCATTGAAACAGAAATATTGCCGCTTGCTTGGCATTTCCAGTTTTCGGTTGTTGTTTTAGATCAGGAAATACTATTAAAAACACATAAAACTCAAGCAACCAAATAAACCCAACACAAACCAAACACCACCCACTCCTAGCCACCCGCTCTTATGCTTCCTTCACCCTCTGGCTTTTGATCCTCCAGGCTGATTTCTGACAGCCTTTCCCTTTTCTCCCTATCAACAGCATCTGGAAAAACTCCTTGTTAGGCTTAAAAATGCCTCATAAGAGTCGGCTGGCACAGGAAAACCCGGGTTGTTTTCCCCTTAGCTAATTCGCAGAAGCAGCTGAGCAATCCAAGCTGAAATTCTCCCAAAACCTCCAGCTTAAATAAGGCTCTCTGGGTGAACAGTTAAAGGTTGGCCAATGCAGTTTTGGCACCTGACAAAAGGCAGAGGGTTAGACGGGCTCAAATATCAGAGGGCTGAGCAGAGAGACTTTTTTTTTTCTCTACCTATTCTGCTGTTTGTACAAGTTACATTGACTTGTTTTAATTAGTAAATACCACTGTTGTATCCCTGCCTACAGAAGATTATCAGCAGAGCTAGTCCAAGTTTTCCAAATGTGCTTCTAACAACACAGCAAATACAACATCTTTTTTTTTTTTCTTCTTTTTTTTTTTTTAATTTAAGTTCCCACACATTTTTTTGGCTGATCTTGATTATGGCTGGTGATTCTTCACCCTGTATCTTTCTTATGGGGCCTGGTATCTTTTATTTGTAATATAAAATGTGTGATGGGCTAATCCTTTAAAATACTTTTGCATCACTCCTGTCTTTGGATTAAAGCAGTCCTTGTGAATTGATCCCTGTGAAACAGTTGGATGTTTTATTAATGCCATACAGCCAGTAAATTCCTAATGTTAATTAGTAAATGCCTAATGATGTTTTAACAGCATCTCCATAGTCCAGTCATACTTTGTTTACTGGGCAAAGATCGAATCTGCTACCGTGGCTCAGCAAGGACAGAACAAAACACTTGCTGGCAGCGGCAAGAAGCCCGATTCCATAATTCCCGCACCCTCACAGGGACCAGCTGACCCACACCCCACAGGTATGGCAAACAAAGGTACGGGTTTCTTACCAACCGCTCCCCACAGAGTAGTTCTAAAGCTTATTCCAGGCAAGCATCAAAGTGACAAGTGACCCAAACAAGCTGGTGGGACCCATTTAACTCCTGTGGCCACTGGGGAGATGGCCATGGTGAACACCCTGAAGTGAGGGTATGGGTCAGCATTCAAGATGACAGAGCCAGTTCCGAGGAGGGCACCAGAAAGACAAACAGGGCTGCCTGATCTTATAATTTCAATGCAAAACCTAAAATACAACATGCTTTATGTAAAACCTCAGCCCCTTAGGACAAGCAAGTGCAATTAGCACTGCTCTCTAAATAAGCAAATACATTTGTCTCTAAATGTCACTATTGCCCTTCAGGTCTGTATTTAGTTGTATTTATGCAGCCTTTGGTCGGTAAAATGCTCCAATAATTTACTTACAACCAAATCAGACGCATTTCTCAGCATTTTCAGCATGGCACCAAGACTGGGTTTTAATTGTTTCACTTGACCATAATTTAGGCAGCAGGTTTTCCTGCTTTACTTTCCAGCTGGGTTCCCACTTAAAATTAAGTGACATGAAGATTAAAAAAAAGTCACTATTATGATTCTTCCTGGCAAACATTAACACCAAGTGGGATCTGAAATAAATAAACCAAAGACAACAGACTTCTGTTCCTCCCTCCCTGCTTGTTTTCTCTCTGTGCTGGACAAGGTCCCACCTCTCCTGTGGCTGCCACCAACTCCCCGCTGCGCACCACACTGCCTGCCAGCCCCACTGGCACGGTGGCAACGCCGGCACCGGAGCCAGGTTTCGGTGTCAGGTCAGACGCCCATCCCGTCATGGAGCCGAAGCAGCCAGCCCGGCCTTCGCGGGCTGTGTCTGGCAGGAGCAGCGGGTCCAGCGGCTGGGGGCTGGAGCCATCCCTCCCCACCCGAGACCCCGGCATGATGGACACCTTGCGAGGTTTCCTCTCCCAGGATGACACTTCCAGCTACAGCACCTCTGACAGGTAAACTAGGCGGTGGGAAGAGCTATTTCTCCAGCCCCTGTGCAGAACGAAAATAGTACTAGTTTCCCCACAGACGAGCGAGGCTCCATGTAGGAAGGTGTCTGCAGCTCGGGGCAGGGAGACGGGAGGGTGTTTGCTTGCCCAGATCTTGAGAAATAATTCTTTGGAGATTGCACACAACAGACAGTGACAGGGAGAAAATCCAGCTCTTAAAAACCCAACACTGTGCTGCTCAGCCCAGCAGAGGACCAGCCAGTGGCTGAAAAATGTGATAAAAACTATTGGTGGCTACAGTATTTTTCCAGAAGCGCATACAAATACTCAATGAAATGGTGAACTCGGCGGGCCTATTTCTCCATTTGCAGGGAAAAGGAAGAAAGGATTCAAAAGCAATGATGAAATTTTGGGTTGAGGCTATCTGCTCAGAACTCTTAGAGGGTTTGGGTCACATGAGCTTTCATGCAACATTTCATAGTCTGGGTGAAAATGATGGGGATTCTCGAGTGGTGCAGAGCCCAGGGATTCCCACATGAGCTGCAGCAACAGGTCTCATTTACTAACCCTGCCCTTCCTCTGTCCATATCTTAGAGCAGGAAGCATTGACAGTGCTGCCACCACACGCTTGTGTTTGACGTGTAAAGAAGACAGGCAGGTAAGCAACGGAGTTGGGTAGGACGTCTTCTCCAAAGACAGAAAGGTCTAAGAGAAGATGAGGGTAAAACCTCTCTACTGCATCACAGCACCAAGCAGCCCGTGTAGCTCTCACAAGTGAAACTACACTGACACTGTTAAGAGTTTTAATTTTTTTACTTTAACTGGGAATCAGTTTTCGTATCTCTTTTTTGTTTTCCTTTTGACATCGTTGCCTGAGTTTTTAAGAGTCCCCCTGTAAAAACTAAAATAACTTTTCCATATGTAGACATGACTACAGGCTTCTGGATGTTGCTGTGTTGGAAACCTGTATTTTGTTCCTGCGGAAGGCTGAGATGTTCCTTTCCAGAGATGCTGGATAGCTACCATCCATGACATTCACCAGAGGTCAAAGACTTCAGCTTTCCAAGGGACAGCCAAGGAAGCCGTGTGCTTTCCGAGGGCAGGGTCAGCCCAGGAGGCTGGATGGAGCAGAAAGGCAGAGGTGGTGGTGGTGATGGTGGGGTTAGCTACAGGTGTGGGGTGCACTCACTGGAGACAGTTGGAAGAGCAGGAGCTGGCAGATGGGATGAGTAGGTGAGAGTGCCTTTTGGGAAAGGGTGGCCTCAGGAGAGGAAGCCCAGAAAGGTGTGAAAGGACTGCAGCCTTGGGGGAGCGAGGTGGCTGTACGTACGGAAGGAGATGTGGGAGCTGGGAAGGGCATGCAAGAAATTAGTTAAAGAAAAGGAGAGCAAGAGAAGGGAGAGAAACTGAAGAATACCGGGGCTGCAGAGAGAGGAGGATGCTCAGATGGGAACGAGTGGAGAAGCTGGAAAGCAGGGATAGCTTAGACACATGGGATACAGAGTTAGCAGGGGAAGTCCAATACACAGGGAATGGAGAGGAAAAAAATACAAGGAAAGTAAAGAACCAGATCCAGGTTGCAGGATGGCACAGGAGGAAGAGAAGTAATCTCAAAGAAAATAGAAGAGGAAGGGGCCATACAGCAGAGAATGATGAGGCAGAAATATTTAGAAAGGAGTGGAGGACTGAGAACAAGTAAAGGAGAGATGTGTAACATGGGCACCTGGCATAGGCATGGAGAGAACTTGAGAAATGACAGAAGATGGTAACCAAAGGAAAGGAACAGTTACGGTGCAAGGCAAGACCAGAAGAGCATAACGAAATAAAACTATTGAGACATTAGGCAAGAATGGAGAAAGTACAAAAAGAAAGGAAAAATGGGGTGAGATAGGGCAAGGACTTGCAAGGCAATTCCATTTTGTATCCTAAAGTCCCAAATCCTGCAGCGTATCCTTACAGCATAGTGTTTGCATTTTAAGGGCAAGTGATCCATACACATGCAATCCCAACTTTGCCAGCCAGCTACTTTACAGTTTGCAGTTCAGCCACTGAAAGTCTTTTATTTGCTACTGTATTTTACTAGCACCTTCAGAAGCCTTTTCTTCCACAAAGAATGCTCTGACCCTCCCCTGCTTCACTTCACAGCTTGCCAGGTCTCCTACCTCAGCTTTATGCTCCTGTCACACTGTCTTCCCAGCAAGCTTTAGAAATCGCTAATGATGGTAGAGGGTGAGAGTTTCTCTGGTGTAATTAATGGATGTGTGAAAAAGCCTGCTGGGCTGGACAGGCTGGAGAGGTGCCAGCTACTGAGGGCCAGATCCAAATCTCAGTGGAGCCGAAGTAAAAACTCCAGTACATTTTCCAGGTTTTGGATGGGGGCTCAGGTGCACAGTAGGAATGGAAAAATTCATTGGGGACCTCCTAAATTGTATGACGGTTTCACCGTTAAGGCTTGGATGATATCTGCAGCAAAGCCTGGGCTGCAGAACTGGCATGGACTGGCTGTCGTTTTGTGACAGATAAAATAAGGTGCGCGGCACAAAACTGAGCCCCTAGGAACAGGAGTCATTCCCACGAAAATGGGTGGTTAAGCAACACTCTGAGGCAGCAGGTTTCAAACTGGCTGCATAGACTGAGAAAGCAAGACAGGCTCGGGGGAGAGTTCGCAGGTAGTAGGTGACTGCCCCAAAGGCCATCCCAAGCCTCCTGGGTCCCTCTGCTCCACGGTTCAATCCACAGCTTCAGAAGGGCAATACTGAATCCCAGTGGGTCTGCTGTGACCCTAAACATGACGCTTGGCTGGGGAGATCACGCCTGTCCTTTCAGCATTGCCCTGGCATCACTCAAGGGGGGTACTGTTAATTAAGTGATTTTTTTGTGTGTGATAACAATGCCTGTGAAAAATGCTACCGCTGCCACTGCCACAATGGGAGCTGCAGATTTTTTCTTAGGCAAAGCAGCGACCTTCCTCTCTGCCTGTGCCCTTCACCTCTGTCCCCTCCACCCGCTCTGCCTTGCCCCCCTGGGACCAACTCCCAGTGCTTTGTCCCTCCCGTGGCAATTCTGATACAGATGGAGCGGCGCTGAATCTGCCTCATTTTCTAAAACTACTAAGTAACCAACCAGGGGATATCACAAGGTTACTCTAAGGCCAGGGGGACACCTGGGTGTCAGAAATACAGAGCTGAACTGTATCATGACGTAGGCTGTGAGCATCTAATCAGCCCCCTTTCTCTTCCCTCACTGCACACCTTGTCATGTTTTTGCTTTCAAAGGCCAATACCAAGAGTAGAGACATCTTGAAAGCCTCCCCACATGTGGCAGAGTCTCCTTCTGCACCGTATGTTCACACTCCCCTGGGTGACACCACTGTGACAACAGCCTGGTTTGGTGATACCGACGCTGCCGGCAATTTGTCATCAGCTTCAAGGCAAATGGCAGAAAGAAAGCCAGCACTGCAGCCAGAGGAGGCAGATGCCAGGGGCGAGGAGGAAGAGGCAGGTGGGAACACCCTGCCATGGGTGACCAGAGCAGCTCCTGAATCTGCTGTTCCTGGGAAGGGGGAAGAGCCTGGCAGAGGAACCCGACTCCTTGCAGCCCAACTCGGCATCCTCCTGGTCTGCACCGCCGCTCTGGGCCTGGCGCTGGCAGCTGCTGTGCGCTGTGTCTGTGCCCAGCACTGCCACAAGCGGACGGAGGTCTCCTTCAGTGAGCCTGACCCTAACATCATCGCCGTCAGAGAAAACGGGGAGGTGATCCACTTCCGAAAGATCCGGGAGAATGGCTTCGTGCTGGTGCAAGCCGAGTACAACTGGGTCAGCCCCTCAAGCAGTGGGAAGAAGACAATCACCTGAACATCTGCAGGGTTGGATGCAGCGCTACAGCGGCCGGTGCAGGTGGAAATAGCCCAGATGGCACAGCACAGGTTCTAGGAAGCGGTGGTGTAGTTCCTCTATGTTCTGCCATATAGGTAAACAAACTTGAAGCAGGCAGTTCAGACAGAGGTGTTAGTCAAAAGTATCTAAACTACAGCCGCTGAGAAAATATAAGTTGATAGACTTTTCAGCTTGTTACACTTACTGCAATTAATATTGTATTTCTGCTCATTAGCTGTCACTGCAGCCATGACATACGCTTCCTCTGTTGCCTTAAGGGTGTAGCCAAAAATAGAAATTCTTCCTCTGCGCTGTAGTATTGTCTCCTGTTTAATTTCAGTAAAAGTTTCTATTGTTGTATTTCTTTTCAGGAACTATAAACCCCTGATATAAACCCAACCATTCTCATTTAGGAGCTTGCTGGTTTGATTCTGTGTACTTGATATCTCTCAGATGACAAAATATTTGCCAGTAGATTTTAAGTTTCAATTTGAAAATAAAAAGCAGTAACTCATTCGTGGAGAACATTGATCTAAATAATGCCAAATTTATCTATGGGAGCAAAGCACGGGGTGGCGGACACCAGCTTTTGGGGGAGAAACATACCTCCTTATCAGGTGCAAATGGAAGAAAACCTTTCCTGTCCATTTGCACCTGATGAGGAAGCTTGTTGAAGGCTGACAGCCAGCATTTACTTAGTCTTTTACTTCGAGTCAGCTCAGTAACACTCTGTGCAGAAACACGCACTGAGAAGTCCCCTTCCCAGGTCACTTTGGAGATGCTCAGCAAAAGCTGTGTGGAAAGTTAATGGCGCCCTTGTACTCTGAGTTTGTGCAAACTTCTCTTCGACCACATGGTTTTCTGCAGGAAGCCACTGAAACAGCCCTTGGTAAAACATGAAGATCTTGGACACCTTCCAAGAAGGAGAGGTGATGACCACAAGGGTAAAGGTTTATTTAACTGCAGCTTTGAAAGAGCCAGAAATAGTCCTGATAAGAATCCTCTTGAGATGTACATTTTAGACTCTTTCAGAGAGCAGGAGTCACCCCTTCTGGTGTCCTTTTCTAGGGTGGAGGGACTCAGATGGTCCCCAAGCTGTGTAATGGGGGTCAAACTTTGGTGCTGCAGCTTATTTCGCAGCCCACAGCAATCTCCCCTGAACTAGAGCACATAATGGCAGGACACTGATGGCTCACACGTCCTCCCCAGTGACAACCTCCCCCTCTGTCAGGAGGCCCCCATGGCCATCTCCATGCTTGATAGTCAGTCAAAGCTCTGCTCCCACATTCTCCCTTACCTTGCCATTGACTTCAGAGGAGACAGGTGGGACACAGATGAGTTCTTCTATTCAGACCCCTACAGCATGATGAACACAGTGCATCTTTTGCTAACAGTGCCTTCTATGTGCGCTCAGGAAGAGCTAGTTTCCAACCATACTACTCTACTATGATTAGTGACATGACGCTGCACACACAGCTGCACACATGCTACACACAGAGCCAAATTTCTATTGAGTTAACTTCTAGGCCTAGTAAGCCTTGGGCAAAATAAATGAGTAAGAAAAGAAGTGTACTCACAAATGTGGCTTGCAGAGGTGAGCTTCATGGTGTTAACCACTGCACTTTGAAGAGAACGGCAGCCAGACCATGGCCCTTTCACTGCAGAGTAACCAAGGGTAGTGCTGTAATTGAAAAGACATTTGTTTTAGGACTCAAAAGGATGCCAGGTGAATGGTTTTACGTTCAATAAATCGAGCCTAAACACTACCTACTAGGAAGTCTACACATTTTTAAGTACAGGTCTACACACTTACAGTGGCATTCCTCCTCTGTGTCATGTGCCTTAGAAAGAATACATATTTCTGTAACCCAGTGTAGCTGAACTGTGGAGCAACTAAAGCAGACTGCATTCAAGTCATTGTTAATGCAGCCAAAAAAAAAAAATTATCCTAATTAACTGAGAAAATAGGCCAACAAACTCTTTAATATTTAAAGAACTATCACATATTATTTTAAAAAGTTTCTTATGATGGCATAGCTGTTTATGAATAAATTACAAATACCTATGGCCTCTTCCACTCTGTCTAGGTTTAATGTTACCAGACTGCTATAGCTCTAGGACTGTAACCCTGCTCTTTCCCCACAACCCAGCAACACTCCTTGCCAGGCTGACCAAAGCAAGTGAAGGCCTCATGGAGATGTTTGAGTAGGACAGTGGCACTTTAATGCCACTTTGCTTTCTGCCAAACTCTGCCTTCCATTAAATTTATGCAGCTCCAGTATTATTAGTAGTAAAACCAGCAATGGTGAGTTCTGAGGGACACAGCTTCTTTGAATTAGTAATGAGTTTTGCTACTTTGCGGACTTGGCTGAGACCAAAAGTGCTTGTGGGTTTTTTTCCCTTGACTTCTGAATGATGTTTCATTTATTGTAGTTGCCATGACAAGAGGGATGGAGGTTTTATTTCTTACGGCTGTTAAAAACACAAGCACTGATTAATTTATTAAAAGCCAAACCATTCAAACTCCCCCATTGTCAACTGACTTGCTCTGTATGGAAATTCATCTGTACTCCTGTTTGGAACAGGTTTAGGAGAAAAAAGAACAGAATTAGGAGAAGAAAGGCACAAGCCATTCTAATATTACTGGAGAGACAAGTGAAAGACTTGCCTTATTTCCACCTCTAGTTGCATGAGATGGTGTTGGCCACAGACATTCTGCTGGAACTGGGGGGATCTCAGTTCCTCCAGCATGGGCCAGCTTGCAGCCGTCCATAGCCCATGTTAGGCTGCCATCCCTCAGCAGAGTGAGAGGGCTTTGGGTCAGAATTACTGGCCAAAGGTGTGGAAAGAAGCTCACATTCTTCTCCAATGCACACCTATCCTGAGTCTGTCTCCCTACTGGCCAAACAAGCATCCAACACAGTTTTGACAGTGAAAATTCCTATGGCTTAAATCCTCTGATGCCACTATGATGCTTGACCTATCCTAACTCAAAATCAAAACGCCAACAACTTTGAAATAACTGATTTGCATGCAGACATGCCCATTCATCACACCCTTACTTGCATCCTCATTTTCCCACCTCACATCACTGTGATTCCTGCTTTCGCTCTGCTCCACAAAAATATAAACCGCTGCTGCTAAACCATCAGTCCTCCATGTTGAGTGTGTAACACCATTGCTGATTCTTACTGCTTTTTCATAGTATCTAAAATCAATTTGTTTCTGCCCATCATCAAGCCCTTCCATAAATCTGTTCCCCTTCTGCTTTGGAGATGTCATCTTATGCAACGCTGCATCTGCGCTATTAAAGATGCCCGCCCCAACTACAGTTAGCAGAGGATGGCAGCCCTCCAGTGCATTAGTGGCACTAAATGTGACACGGAGAGGTTGCGTTAAGCAATGCAGTTGGCTTGAAGCTTGGTGAAGTCATTGTGGACATTTCCTTGGTTGAATTGCCACTAGTAAACAAAAAAAGCCAAATATGCACTGATTCAGTCAGCTCCAAAATGGGTGACAAGGCTTGTAGGAGAAGCCACGGGGCCCCAGCTGCCATGATCAGCAGGGACATGTAAGCTCAGGCTCTCAGCAGAGGCAGTGCTCCCCCCCCCAGCAGTGCAGGATGAGGCCCCAGGCATTATGGAGACCTGGCTGGTGGCTTGGCCGGCCCTTTTGGCACAGTTTCTGCAGCTATGTAAGACCACACTAACCAAGGGAGGCAAAGCAGTAAGGCCAGGAACCTGGAGAGTAAAACGTGCGGCACATCCCCCAGCAAGCTGAGCACAGGGAGATGATGCCTGGGCTGCCTTGCTGAGGGGTGAGGATGCGTCTGTCACCCCTGAGGGTCTGCCCCTGCTTCAGCCAACTCTCTGGTGGAGCTGCAGATGCGTGTGTCATTTATTCGCTTAGATTTAAGTATCAACGAGAAACACCTGTAAAAAGGAGATGCTCTAACACTTCCTGCAATATTCAGCTGCAAAAGGACAGGCAAAAACTGACAACGAAGTAGCAACCCAACCTACCCAGCCGGTGGGCAACTGAACAGCCCCCTCACCACTCCAGGCCAGCCAGGCCCCTCCCCTGCCCCTGCCACCTTCTCAGTCCGAAGGTCACCACGCATGGGCAGCTCTGCAGGGCTCCCCTCTCCCCTGCCAGCTCCTCCCAGGCACCACATCACCTACGAGAGGGCACAGAAAGGCCCGGGGGGTCACACCTGCCCTCGGCCTGCCAGCTGCTGGGGGTCTCTCCTGGCTCCCTCCCGCTGCCGAGCTGCTCCTGGTGGGGCATCTCACCGCAGCAGCCCCCCTCCCTCGCCAGCATGCGCACCGCTCTCTCAATAAAGCATTTTGTTATATGATGTATGAAGGAGCGTGTCTGCAACCACATTTTACTGTATATTTAAGTGCAGGTTTTGCTGATTTACTGCTGTTGCAGAGAACGTCTCCCTCCCCAAGCAGGGCAGGCCCATAAAGGATCTATCAGCTCTGACTAATGATTATTAGTACATCCCAAGGTTACGCACTGCAATCAAATAACGCGTAGGAGGGATGAAAGACTCCAGCCTGCTCGGCTGAGGACAAAGATCACAGGGAGCCTCTCTGAATCTTCGGATTGCAGTATCCATTACAGACTGCCACCTTCTAATGTCAAAGTATAATTTGTTGTGGAGGAAGCGTGTCGCTATCTGAAAGGCGAGCCAGAGAGCAGCCTCGCCGTCCACGCTGCCCTGCGTGAGGTGGCGGCAGCCCCGCGCCCAGGTGTGAGGGACGTGAGGCGGCTGCCGCGGAGGGCAAGGCCGCAGGGGTGACCCGCTGGTCTGCGTTGTGCGAATGCACAGCCCCAACTGGAGAAAACCACTTAACCCAGTCCAGCGAAGCGCCACCGGTCACTCCCAGCGCCTAACGGAGCGCAAACGCTCCCCGCCAGCCGAGCTCACCGCCGGGCCCGGGCCGGGCCGGCCGCGCCGCCGCCGCGCACACGTTCCCCATGTAACCCCAACAGCGCCCCGGCCCCCGCTCCCCGCCGCCGCCAGGGGGCAGCCTTGCTCCGGCGATGGCGGCCGCGCCCGGCCCCGCCGCTCTCCCCCGGGCCGGGCCGGCGGCGGGCGGGCAGCGCCCAGGGCGGTGACTGCTCGGCGGGGTGTGTGTGCCGGACCCGGCCGCCATCTTCTCCTGGGAGAGGGAGCGGCGGGCAGCGGCCGGGCACCGCGGGGCAGGTGCGAGCGGCTCCCGCCGGGCAGGCCCAGCCGGAGCGCTGGCAGGGCGGCGGGAAGCGCGGAGGGCCGGCTCGGGCAGGTCACCCTGCGGAACCCAGCGGAACGCCCGCAGCCTGGCCTGGGCTGCTGCCGCGGGGGCTGGCACGGGGCCTGGGCGGACACCCAGACACGCAAGCACCCTGACACAGGTGTACAGCCAGAGAGGCCAGGCCCCCCCAGACAGGCACACCCAGACCCCCAGGCGGGCACCCAGCCGGGCTCCCAGACACAGCTGCAGGCCCCGACAGGCACACCCAGATGGACACCCAGCCACACTGATGGGCACCCGAACACACAGATGGGCTCACAGACTGAGACAGATGCACCCACACGAGCACCCAGCCAAGAGCACCCAGCCACAGCCAGATGCACCCACACGGGCACCCAGCCACACTGATGGGCACCCAGCCACACAGATGGGCACCCAGACACAGCCAGATGCACCCACACGGGCACCCAGCCACACTGATGGGCACCCAGCCACACAGATGGGCACCCAGACACAGCCAGATGCACCCACACGGGCACCCAGCCACACTGATGGGCACCCAGACACACAGATGGGCACCCAGACACAGCCAGATGCACCCACACGGGCACCCAGCCACACTGATGGGCACCCAGACACACAGATGGGCACCCAGACACAGCCAGATGCACCCACACGGGCACCCAGCCACACTGATGGGCACCCAGACACACAGATGGGCACCCAGACACAGCCAGATGCACCCACACGGGCACCCAGCCACACTGATGGGCACCCAGACACACAGATGGGCACCCAGACACAGCCAGATGCACCCACACGGGCACCCAGCCACACTGATGGGCACCCAGACACACAGATGGGCACCCAGACACAGCCAGATGCACCCACACGGGCACCCAGCCACACTGATGGGCACCCAGACACACAGATGGGCACCCAGACACAGCCAGATGCACCCACACGGGCACCCAGCCACACTGATGGGCACCCAGACACACAGATGGGCACCCAGACACAGCCAGATGCACCCACACGGGCACCCAGCCACACTGATGGGCACCCAGACACACAGATGGGCACCCAGACACAGCCAGATGCACCCACACGGGCACCCAGCCACACTGATGGGCACCCAGACACACAGATGGGCACCCAGACACAGCCAGATGCACCCACACGGGCACCCAGCCACACTGATGGGCACCCAGACACACAGATGGGCACCCAGACACAGCCAGATGCACCCACACAGGCACCCAGCCACACTGATGGGCACCCAGACACAGGTGCACACCCAGACACAGGCGCACACACAGACACAGGCACACCCAGAGACACCATCACCCCCAGGCAGGCACCAGCGGACACACAGATGGGCACATACCCAGACAGGCAGCCAGACATACACACACCTGAGACAGGCACGCCCAGGTGGGCACACCCCTGTCCCCCCAGACAGGCACTCAGACAGACAGATGGGCACCCAGACACAGGCGCACACCCAGACACAGATGTACCCAGATGGGCACCCACACACAGATGGGCACCCAGACAGAGACAGACACAGCCAGATGGGCACACAAACACATGGGCACCCAGACAGACACCCAGACACAGGCGCACACCCAGGCGCGCACACACACACACATGCCCCGAGATAGGCACGCCCAGGTGGGTACCCCCCCAGACAGGCACCCAGACACAGGCGCACACAGACACCCCCCCTACACAGGCAAACAGACACAGAGGGGCACACAAACTGACACCTGGACAGCTGCACACACACAGACACCCCACCGCTGGCGGCAGCTGGTGACCCCGGCCAGGGCATCCCCGAGCCGTTTGCTGACACACACCCATTCCCTCCAGTCTCCACGTGCAGCTGAGCTGCAAAGTGCCATTCGAGCAGAGGATGCAGGCACAAGAGAAAGCGTTGAAGGAACAAACTAATAGAATCCTAGAAGCTAGGAATCCAGGCTCACCAGCTGTCATTTTCTGAACTGCAAACAAAACAAAAAAATAAGGCCCAAGACAACCATCGGTCAAATTTTTCACTTAAGTCAAAGGACCGATTTGACTTTTGATTTCTAAAGGACAACTATCATGATTTTTAAAGCAATAATATGCAGAAGAGATAGCACAGTTGGTGATCTGCATGATTTATTTGGCAAAGCCTGTTAGTTCTTTCTGGAGCAAATTAATAATTCTCCTGTTTGTCGGTGGGAATTTAATGTAAGCTACAAAGAATCATGGGGAGTTTTCTTCAGATGGAAATCCGTTCAAAACAGCAGAAAAAAGATGAATATGAGAAAAAAGCTTAATAAAGTTTTCTTTAAATGAAGCCTTAAATGAAAACCACTCAAGGCTTGACTGTTAATCAGAAGAACATTACTTACCTTACTCAGCATCACTGAAACCAGAACGTGGCAGCAAGTTTTAAAAAGGAAACCTTTTCTCTTTCTTTACAATCATAAACTGTAAACAGCTGAATTACTGGCTATGCTGTTGTCTTTCCGCTAATGTATCATGCTTCTGGGATTGTTCAGAGCAAACATTTTGTTGCTAAGACAATAAACTCCTAAATTGGGGCTTGTGGGGAAAAAAAAAATAAAATAAAATCAAGCACATTCTGAGCAGCAGCTATTCAAAGAATACCACTATGCCATCTTAAAGAGACTAAACTTTATTTTCAGTAGTACCAGGAAATATTGAAATTTCTTACTAAAGTTATTTTTTAAACAAGGAAAGCTGCTGCTTGCATACAATGGAGCATATTTATGTGTATACCAAAGCTAAAAATTCAAATGGGATGTATTTAGCAGAGTTTGCCACTGAAAGTAAAAGAGCTAGACAAGCAAAACACGTTCCTCAATTCAGTTCAATTGAGTTCAATACAAAAAAGTAAAATACTTAATTGTAGAACATAGAGGATAAAGGTTTAACGTATATCCTCTTACACAGAGAGCATTTTTTCTACATGTAATATGCACCTTAATAAAAAAAAACTACCTAAAAATCTTCCAAAACACTGGTACCAGCAAGATTTGAGTTTTTCAACAATATCCCAACAGATACTTCAAATGAGATCATTTGGGAACACCGAGATGTGATAGCATTGCTATGTACAGCTCTTTATGCCCTTTAAAATCAGAGAGGTTACACCTTAGTGTTACACATCACAAACACGTGTTACCTGATCAGACACATGATGAAAGTCAGGCTCTGTGGACTGCAGCGCTTTGACTCACACAAAATCTGACATACCAGAACTCAGCTGTTTTTACACGTGGAAGGGCCAGAAAGAGAGGGGTTTGTGAGCACAGAGTGGCAAAACCCCCGGCGCCCTGGGGATGTACCGCTCCCAGGTTGCTGCTCGCGCAGCCGGCCGTGGGATTTGGCTCCGGCTCGGGGAGCGATCTGTGTGCGAAGCTCCCAGACAGCCCAGCTGGAAAGATACAGGCTTCCCACATTAACACTCCACAAGCGGCATCAGACAGCGTTATCGTATTAGCGGGCTGAAATTGTGTCATACTCTTATTTTTAGTGCGCTATTATGCCTCTGGGATATATTTTATTTATCAGGGAATCGGACCTAAACAGATGTAGCGGTTTTTTAAAGGGGGCTTTAGGCAACTTACCGTGAAGTACCTGAAAGACTGCACGTATGTTTTGGGGAAGGGGCAGAGTGAATGCGTGACCTAAATACTCTACATTCATCTTTTTTAAGTCCTGAATGACTGTTTGGAAATCACAGTTAACTTTTCAGACAAACAGTGATATACAATATTTCCCTGAAGAAAGATTTTTGTCATTTTTAAAAAAGAAAAATATTGAGGATCTCCCAAAATTTCTCTTAAGTTAAAGCAACATTACGACACAGAACAATTCAGAATTTGCAGAACTCCTCGACAAAACATACCATTGCAGTGACACGGGATTGCCCAGAGGACCAACAGTGACTGCAACGGATACGCCGGTGAGCTGCAGCCCCACATGCATGTGGGTGTTTCCATCCAGGGGAGCTGCAAGTCCTAACGAAGAACATGAGAACCATAATCTGCATGGGTAAAGTCCTTCAGCGTCAGCACAGGAAACTGACTTCTGCTTCCCCAGGCAGCATCCTGGAAAGCTGCCCTAGTTTCTTGGTCATGGTTATCCTGCATGCTGGCACGGGATGGAGTCTGAAAGAAGACAGCCTCTTTAAGAGATGCTCTCCAAGCAGATGAGAGGATGTCTCGGTGACAACACCAACAGGTTCAGTTAGGGACAGCTAACTGGGAGAAGTTAAAAAAAAAAGGGGGGGGTGGGGATTTAGGCTGAAGATGGGGCAAAAAGACATTTTATCACTTCTTTCATTAAACGGTGTTGACAAGAAGTGGCAAAACTACACATGGAAGGCACCAGGAGACAAGATAGAATTCTGTAACATACAAGGTATGGACCGTGCAGCAGACAAAGGACACCGGTGGGGAAGGACTGCAGTCACAATGCTAAGAAACAAAGGGAGCACAGAACTGCAAAAGCTTTTGTCAATAGAACTTCATACCCAATTATTGTCACGGGACTCTCAAATTTTATTTCCTTCAGTTCTTCTGGCAAAGGGCCACTTTTCACATGACCTCCGTAATTTTTTTAATCCTATCAATGAAATAGTCCTTCCTTTGAGACAGCCCATTTTCTTCTAAGACAGCTGACTTCTCTTAGAATTTGGAACTTTCATAAGAAAACTTGACCATAAATAGTAAGTTTTCTCTTACAGAAAGATGAACTAACACCAGCATGCATCTGCAAGCCTTTGATTTTGCTACAATTATAGTTGACGGAGCTCACCCACAGAAGATGCTATCCAAAGAGGTGCTTTTTCTTCCTCCTCTTAACTGGGTGGAAAATGGTTACGCCAGGTGGCAACTGTGAAGTTACCTTACTCACAGGTAACGAGCGGACAGTACACACCAGCATGGGATCCTTGGGAGATGCACAGCCTCTTCTGTGCGCCGCAGCTGTTCAGTACCGGCTGTCTCTCCGAGCAGGCATCACAATCCATTTCTAATCTCATGCCTGCTTCTGGGCTGGGCTAGCAACACACGAGACAAGAGTTGATTTGAACCTACCAGATAGCCTGAGAATGAACTGGTTTATTACTTAACGAATCCAGGTGTTGGGATCAACTCAGTGGGGCTCTTTTCTGCGTAACGATGCCAAAGGCCATCCATCTGCCTGCCCTCCCTGCCCAAAACAGCAGTCAGTAGGGGAGGTGGCAGGGACCAGAGCTGGTTCAACAGCAGCTATTGCTCATTTTCTTGTCACTCTATAGGTCACTGGCTGGCAGAAATCTCTGAAGAAATGCATCTAAAAATATTTTGAAAACTTGGCCTCTGCTGATGAGAAAATTAAGTGGTGACTCATGCTCCCATCAGCTCCAGACTTGATTACTGCAATTTGATGGACTGAGAAGCTGATATTCCACCGAGACTGCAATTTGCTTAGGGGAGCAGCCGAGAGGCCTCATTGGCACCAATTGCTTCCAACACATCTCTCTTGTCCTTTTAATCACTAACAAATTTAATTTCACTTCTCACTGAAGATCTCACTCTCCACCTTTCTGGCAAGAGAACAACTTAGAAGCTGCTTTCATCACCTCTGCTGCAGCTCAAGATGCCAGCATGAAGCAACCTGCCCGTAGCAGTGCCTCGCACCTGCATTTCCTGGCATTGCTTTCTCCAGTCCTGCGCATCTAAAGCCATTGCACAGTCCTTGCCCGTGGTGATCCAGGAGATTACTTACCATCGTGCAGGGTGTTTTCCTTGTCAAACGAGAATTTTACAGGAACCGTACACATAAACTTCGAAGGATTTAATTCAAAATGCCTCCTCGAAGAAGTCACAGTCTAATGATCACAAGGGGTAATGTGGTTTAAGCAAGAAAACGGCAAAGAGGAGACAGCCTCCTCCTTCTGACATTGTTCTGGTACGATGACATAGATTTAGTCTGGAAGATGGGGACTACCCATGGAAATAGGGACACAAGAGATTCAGTTTGTTGGATGCTGGAAAGGGCAGGCCATCAAATCTAAAGTAAAATACTCTTCATTTACTCTCATCATGTGCTACGTTATCACCGAGCTTTGTTAGAACAATGGCAGGGCTTTTCAAACAGCTTCCCTAGGGAGACCGCTCTGCAGCTTAACAACCCTTTCACTGGAGATGTGCAAGTGTAACCAAGGGCAGAATTTAGTCTCTTGTCTATTTAACGTGTTTGTGAGGGACTGTATGTGTTTCTGGCACTTTATAATAATAGTAATATAAATGCATTTGGATTATAACAACTTGGAGAAACTATGATTTAGCCCTTTACTGTGTTGTAATTCCCAAATGCATCAACATCTATTTAAGTGCAAAATAGTCTACAGTTTACAAATACAATGCTGCGATTGTCTGCTGTAAAGGTTCTGTATGAGATTATGATTCAACACAAAACAATTCAATGTCTGAAATTTCATTTTTAATGTCAGAGTAACATCAAAAAAGTAGCTCTTTCTCCATATGCAGTCTTGCAAAAAAAATGTATACCAGGGACTTGGTCCTTTCTAATGATTTCTACATATATAACCGCTCATCTCTTATACACATATGCACTTGCAAATAAATAAATGTGGTTGCAGACAGACAATATTTCATCTTGCCTTCTAACCTCCTGCTGTCAAGATATTTCCACAGAAAACCATACACAAATAAAACTAATGGCTCCTCTCTCCCTGACTGCCAGAATAACGTAGGGGACTACTTCTGTAAAATCAAGCTGCTGGATCACTCTCCTTTCGCTCTGTGAACAAGCACAACTGTGCAGCATCTGCTGAGATTGCCTTTTCTGTCATATAACCTATTTGCATTAACTAAAGGATTTATAAGAAAAAACACAACCACAGTTTTGATTTTAACTACATAAAAAGTGATTTATCTTGGACCTATTACTGAGGTCATCAAAAGCTTCTCAATTTAGTGCACAAAAAAGGGAAATAAAATGTTTGAGTAACTCAACACAAAGTGCTAGGATTCCCTGTGACCTCTGAAGTGCTCTTTTATTGTTCAGGCATTTTTTCCTCTGCTATCATTAGATGGGAGTACAGATACACAGAAGGTAAGAAGTGTTGATGATCAAGAAAATCCTTATGTTTTAATATAGGCAAAGTTCTCATTTACCATCAGTTTTGCCTGATTATGTTCAGTAGCCGATATCCCTCAGATTTAAAGCCAAGAAGTTGAAAAGATTCAGAACTGTTCTAACCCTCTACTGAAAAACTGGTGGAGTTCAATTAATTAATTTTCAGTCAGTGATAATTTGCAGTATTCTGAGGATTTTCTTTCCCCAAATTTAGTTCATAAAATATTTCAGTACAGTTCACAGATTGTTTTTTTTTTTTAAGAACAAGCAAACGGTTTAAAAGCTTACCCACAAAAGAACAAAACACAGGTAACAGAGGTAAAAGTTGACCTACAGGTTAAGTAATTTTATCTTGTTTTCCTACTAACAAAATTAAACTCAAAAGCATTCTGTTTATTAAAGACATAATAACAAGTAGGCATAATAACAAGTCATAAAACAAACATCTTAACAGTCTTTAAACATAACAGAATTGATATGCATAATGAAGTACAGATTTAAAATATGTATTTCAGTTTTGCTTTATATTCCCTTTAGATTAACACCTCCAACACTCATACACAGCATTTAGGCTGCCCCAAACAATTAACAAGGACTTTGTAAAGGCTCTAACAAAACTCCATCGTAAACCAGTTTGAAATATTCTGTAACACAGAAAAAAAATCAATGAAGAAAAAAGGATGTGTTCAGTGGATCTAAGCAAGTTGTTGGATGCACTGAAGTTGGAGGTTCAGTACGCAGAGGTAGCTCAGTAAGGGTACTTGCAGTGATCTGACTACTTAGCATTGACACAACCACAGTACGTTACTGTATGCCTGAAGTCTTCCTATATCCTTAAAAGAAGCAAGCACTCTTTCTGGGCCTGTTGCTTTGCCACTCAAAACCCACAGAAAGAGTCATCAGTTTCAGTGGGGGTTGGGATTAAGTCCTTACGTACTCTGGAAGTTCAGATTTATGGAAGCAAAACAAAACCACACCGTCCTGTGTCTGAACTCTCCGTTGCAAGGAGGGTTTTTAAGCCCAAAGGATTTTTTTCCTCATGTGGAGCCAGTTACTGGCTAGCAGGCTTAAAGAAGGGGAACCTTGAATTTGGTCCAAGAACACGCACGCTATTCTCTCCAATTACCTGACAGGTTGGCCTGCTGGTGGATGTGACTGTGCTACCTCCGGGTGTGCTCATCAAAAGCGTGAGCTCGCTGCCCACTGCCCTTTGGCATCACTGGCTGGTGAGAGCAGAGTGCAACCCTAGGGGACACGGGTCCCTCAGCCCCGCCACCTGCTCAGTGTGCACAGCCTGATCCCCTGCCAGGGAACACAAGAATCCAGCATGTTGCCACCTCAGTGTACCTTTGTTACATGGTCATTTTATTGGTGATGACAATGCTGAACAAAGTGATGCTGTCAGCTCCCAGTTGTTTTTCTCATGGGTGACAACAGAGCAGTCTTGCACTGACTGGCCATCAGGTAAAGCACTGATGATTGGTACCAGATTACTTTCCTGTTGTTCACAGGAGTAATGGACTAGGAATAACAGACTAGGTAAACCAAACACAGATTATTTCACAAAGGCAAAAGGATACGAATTTCACATGCCTACTGTCATACAAAAGATCTTTAGCTTGTGTAAATGGCTGTAGTCTTATCAGAGGTATGATAATTTACATCTGCTAAAGATCTGCTCCTAGGTGTTTGCACTCAGTTGCACGATTAACTGCAATGCTAACCATGCCACACATGAAACTTCTGCATTTATATTGATCCCACTTTGACTTGTTTCTTTCATTCCTTTTAATGTTTTAATGCACAATTGCCAGCATAGTTTTTGTGGATGGGCACACTTCAGAGTCTGGACTAGAGTACACTTCTGGCATCTTAGTCTCCTGGACAAGATGCAGTGCTGACTATGTTTAAGTATATGCTTGTATTCCTTTCTCTTAGAAATAGTATCTTGTATTCTTTTTCATGTAAGTTTATTAAAAAGAGTAACATTTTATTTTTAAAAAAGTTGTGACTGATTGTCAAATCAGCTAAGACAGCGTTGCTGTTGCTATAAGAATCCTTTTAATTGGAAAAAAAAAAAAATTGTCAACTTTCTTGTCCTCACAAGCTATTATTCATTAACAATGCAACAATATAGAAAACATAGCTTGGCTTACTACAATAAAGGCTCTGCTGAATATTAGCATCCTAAATTCTGTCACTGCGGATCTCCATGCATTGCATCAGGGGAAGGAAAAGAAAAAAGAAAAACAAGAATTTGTGTTCTTCAGGGGTAAATTATAAAAGATCTCCTAGCTGCAAACACAAATACTTCACTCATAACCCAAGCACCAGACCATTTCTTTGAAGAAGCTTATGAGGCATTTAAGATATACAATGGCACAATATCATACAATGGAATTGAAAGAATTTTCTTGAGAAACCATTAACTTTGAAGGAATGTCTAGACAACTGTGTCAACAAATGCAAATAATTCATGCTTCTCAGCTTCTATCCAATGGATGGCCCCATGCTGAGTATACACAAACTCAGAAGAAAAAGGCATGTCACAGTCATATGACTAGGGAGTGTAACAGAGTCACACAAAAATTCAAGTCAATCTTGGAAAAAAAACCTTCAGAAAGCTCTTCCCCAGGGTAAGCCAGCAGTGGGATAAGCTTCTGGTCATTTTGGCTAGTTTAAAACAGAGTCTTACAGCTGGTGCACCCTGGCTTCAAAAGCAGGGGCAATGGAAGAAACAGCTGTTAGTCATGACCATTCACTCCGTTAGAAAAATAAAACCTAAAGGACTCCAAAATACTGTACAACCTCTTGCAGTAACCAACAAAGTAGCTTCTGGAAACAATGCTTTTGCCAAAAATGCATCTGTAAGGCACTTAACAGGTATCTTTTTAATATATATATATATATAAAAATAAAATATGCACTGAAGCAACATTCACAAATACCCAGTTGTCTCAATTGTCTGTGTGTACAGTATAGTACATATATACATTCACTGTGACGGCCATCTCCGTAATTATACCTTCACAGGTGCTTTGGGCTGCCTGGTTAACTTCAGTGCCTGTGAAAAGGAAACAAAACAGTCACTTTTTTATATTCTCCAAAGACAACCAACAGAACAAGACAAGATTTTAATTTATAAGGGGCAAGAGAATGCTGTGTGACTTCTGGGAGGCTGAGTGAGGAGCCAGCATGCAGCTGACAGGCCGCTCTGGGATCTGTGATGATGTTTTTCTCTCTGATAGCACATCACAACCTCCCCAGCTACAGACAGTCTTCACAGCGGAACCACAAGGAATATGGCCACAGTGCCAGTAAAGGAAGCGGAGGTGGGTCTCAGATGTCTTTTAGAAAGCGACTATTTGAACCCCACTCAAACCACTTGTGGCAGAGATATGAGAGCTTCTGACTCATGTAGGGAAAGACTGTGAAGAACATTTCTGCCAACACCTTTGTGTTCCCTGGCCTCCTTCCATATGGCTCGAAGGCTGCTCAGAGTATAGTCACTGCTGCAGGGGTGGATGTCGTGCACCCCTGATGTCTATACCCTTCCGAGAAAAGGTAAAAAGAAGCCAAAGTCCATCAGCCCAGAGGTGGTCTTATGCCAGCGGACACTTGATGTCTTTGTAGCTCTAGTCTACTCTTAACTGAGGGAAACCACTTGCCTTTACCTGATGGTAGGGTCCAGCTCTGCGTTCCCCGCAGGGTGGGCCAGCTATGGTAGCTGAGCTATTTATTCAGTGTGTGACAGTTCACCTCAAATGGCAGGCGACCGTGCTTCTGGCTTGGCTGGAAGCAGCCCCTCTAACCTGGGAGGCAAACGCAGCAGGCTTAAAAGGTCTGAGGTTTTCAGCTGCTCCCGTGTTACATGGCGTGGTCACTGTGAGGATGCCTGTTGCTGGTGTGCTCTGCAACAAAAAAGCTCAGTGCTTTCTTGTGCGGGACGAATCAGCCTGAGTGAGAGGGAAAATCCTGAAATTTGGAACCTCTGCTTCCCTTAGCCTTTTGGGTGAAGTGCCCAGGCAGACTGGCAGTTGCCTGTCGAGTAAGAGACTTATCGTTTCTGGAGGGTTGGCTAAACAAGCGATTTTCAGTCTGAGAGATGTCTGATGGGTCTTCTTATTGTAGATATTAACCTTTAATATTGTACATTTAAAGCTTGTAAGCACTGCTTGAAAAACGCTCTAGCACAAATGTAAACCCTTAAAAAAATCCAAACCTTTAAAAATAAATAGGCTATATTCCCCTCAGAAACACCAGCTTTCAGAAACACCAGCATTTAACTATTGTTAAATCTAGCCGTTTGAGATTAGTCTTTTGGTTATTATTCAGCAAGAGACTTTGGAGAGAGACATCATTTCACATTTTGTTTGGGGAAACAATTTTTTAACTTTGTAGTCTGGCAGATTCTGCTGCCATATTTACAAACTAGAAATACCTTAGTGTAGATGAACCTCTAAATATTTAAATTCAATTTCATACAACCAGATCACATGTACTATCATAATTAAGTAAGAATGTCACTGCAGATGAGTACTGTGACTGGATAACCGTCTCCCCCTGCAAGAGAGATGCCAAAATGAAGCCAAGGTGTTTATAGAAAATAAACATCAAGGGTGATGATGACATGTTTATTTTCAAAGCAGGAGACCATTATCCAGTCACAACATTCACTTCTATTATACTTATTGCAACTGTACCAGACCCAACCTCACTGATTTTTTTCAAAGAGTAATTAAAATAACATTTGTAAATAATACAGAAGACCAACTGAAGAAACTGCTGCAACAGAACAACAATCCCCCAAAGTGGCTCTACAGCAGCATTACAGTCTGATTAGCACAGGAGGTTTATTTGATGCTTAATGAATAAGAAACTAGTGCTGGTGAACTGTAAGTCTCTCCAGTACTGGCTGACTTTTCTGATGCCCTGTTTAAAGGCAGTGTTAACTTGCAGTGACTGACAGCAGCCCCTAAAGGCCATTATCACCCCTGAGGATCAGGGAGGTCTGGATGAGCTCCAGCCCCACTCCTGGTCTTGTGGCAGCAGAGAGCAGTTAGATGATGAAGAGAAGCCAGCATTGCAGGGATCATTCACCAGTAGTATCAACTTTAGGCTATCTTTCTGCAGGAATAGCAATGGAATTTTCTTTACACAAGCTGTAATGTCTCCTGATAATTTCTCACTAAAAAAAAAAGACTCTTGGACTGATAAGAGAAATGACATATGATTCTCAATTTCCATTTTCAGATACTACAATACATGCGTCTTAGCAAGGTCTGATTTGTGGACACAGTTCCTGAACACTGACAATTTTCCTGCTTTGTGCCATTCAGTTAAGCAAAAGTGGAGCCACATAAAAACCACAAATGTGGGGGATTTTAGCATTCAAGTTAACAAGGTGACTTTGGTGAAGCTACTAAAATGGAAGTCTGTTGGGTTTTGCTGAAAATTCTAAATACGAAAGTTATAAAAAAAAATTTTCTCCACTGAGAAGTGGAGAATACAAGGTACTGGTGGCACTGGGCTTCCCACAGCTTCCCAACCTTCATCTAAAATGGCTGTCAAAGACAAAGCATCAGCTTCTTGATCCTTATTATCTCAGAAAATTAAAGATAGCATTAAAATTAGTTGCATGGACTAGCTTTCTGTGAGGTGGTTACTACTGTTCTGAGAACCTGACCAAAACCACTGCAATTATTTCATGTAGATGTCAGATGTCAGTAGCTTCAATTTGTATTGCAATAAGCATAATTTGAATCAGGGATGTCGATGCAAAAACCTCTAGTTATAGTCAATAATCCTAACAAACTATCCCATGCCATAACTGTGGCATGAAATGTGATGCATCAGACTTCTAAGACTTCTTGCTGTTGTACAGGGTGACCCAAGTAGAAAAAAATAATTAAAAAACTTTACATCCTGCTTCCATTCAATTCAGGAAGTGCCCTCATTTTACACAATTTCCCCAGCACCCACACCAGTGGACAGATCTTTGTTACTTCTCCAAAAGGGAGATCCAAAGCTGTGGTTATTAGCTAAAGACAGAGCCATTCTTATTGGGCATAATCTGAATTTGTAATTTGAATGAATTCATAATCTGAACTAACTGTAGAGGTCTGACTTCAAGATTTGAACCTTTTCAGAACCAAGGGGGATAAAGTTCTGCATTTTTAATTTGACACTACTGTGGCTATCACTGCCATAGAGGGAGAAAAGGAACAGAAAAATCCTACCATGGAATCCTCAAGAAGGAACCTAAGGAGTTTAAGACGTGTTTAGGTATTTTTTTTTAACTCATAGCACACCAGCCATTATAAATCAAAACCAGCGATTCTTACCTTTTGCCTAGAAACCATCCAAGATTTTATTGTTGGTACCAATAGACTGCCAAGAAGAATCTGAGCAGGATGATAGATGAGTAAGGGGACGGAAATTAAGGATAGGTGCTCATAACCCATAAATACTATCTTCAGCATTGGAATCCCTGTAGGCAGAAAAACAGCAGACACTCACCTCAGATTTTAAGCTCCAGATAAGAGCAAAGCATTTTATATGGCACTGACATTTCACACACACACACAAAAAAACCAAACAAAACCCAAACAAACAAACAAACAAACAAACCCAAACAAAAAAAAACAACCCAAATGAACTCAAAAGAAACAAAATGAGGACTCAGAAGTTTTGTATAAAAAAGCCAACCCAAACAAATCAGCAAGAACATGAACAAAAAAAAAAATAAACGGCAGAGAAGGTTCTGTGGCAGAAAGGAAGGAATAGGGGAATGCCATAAAAGATCTTTTATAATTATGCTATTAGCTGTCAAACTCCTGCTGAAGATTTGATATAAAATATGTTCTGCTATCGCATGACTGTTGGGTTGCTGAGCATCACTCTGTGCTGCTTATTTACTTCTTCCTCTCTCTCCCTGTGCTCTGGTTTGTGTTTTCATGATCACCCTCCATCCAACCTGCCTGACTCCTGCTTGCAACCTTTCTTGAGTCCCTTCACCGCTGCAGGAGGGTTGCGTTTCCCTGGCATAGCCCCTGCCAGCTGGTAAGTACCCAAATGACAGCCTTCCCTGCTTCGATTCATGCAGTCAAGGCAGACTCAGGTGCCCTACAGATGAGGCTCACTTGTTAGAGAACAAAACGCTCTACTCTACCTGTATGTTTCAGAAGAGCTACAGCATGAGAGAAAAGGTTTCGTGAACCAAGTGAGCAATATGAAGTGGTCACATCTATGAAGAGTTGGGGAGCAGCTGAGTACAGAATTTGTCAGATGCTGAAAGAAGTGACTGTTAAGAGCTAAAGATGGGCCATTTTTCCTAAGAGCTCGAATTTGCACTCAGCAGTGCTAATTCTATTAGATACCTCCATGCACAATTTTCCCACTTGACGATGTGATATGTAAAATTAAATTTGATCTAGTTTTGCAGTAATTAAACTGATTATGTTTACTTTGAACACATTGTTCAAAATTACCTGCTTAAATCTTTGCTACTGTGCTCCACAAAGCATAGGTGTGGGCAAAACTTGCAACCATCTCTGTCTCACTTGACCAGACATTTGCATAGTCACCAACAAGAGCAGCTGTGATCCCTCAGGAGCCCCCTGAGAACATACCTTATTTTTTCCCTCATCTTAAATGTCATTCTATGAATCTTCCACCAGCATCAACCTTGCAGCGAAGCAGACTACACACGGTTTTCACAGAGCTCATCTGTCTGTCTCCTTTCTTAGCAATGACAAAAAGCTGAGCGTAGTGCTACGTGCTCTCCGTTCCCCCATCAGAAGATGTTTCAGATCAGCCAAAGTTGCCGCGTTTACATAAATGCTTCTCTGTGTCCCGGACAAATTCCCATTCTCAACACCGTTTCAGGTTTCCCTTAATGAAAGCTGCCTTCTCCCTATGTGAGGAAGCAGCTTATTTCTTGAATATTACCATTCCACTAGTGCCCCACTATTGCCGACACATGTCTGGGCTTGCCGGAATCTTCATGATGTTTCCACAGCACCGTTTCTTGTAATTATTTTCATTTGCTTCATCACATTACACCACTAACAATGCTGTCCCCATACCAGTAGCCTTTACTTAGCGGACATTTCCAGGGAAAGATTAAATCAAATAAATAAAGGCTTGAGTGCTTAATTTCAATATTATAATTACCTTCAAAACAACATCATGGACTTATCACACAGTAGGGCTGCTTATTATTAACACTAGTTTCTGGGGCTTGGGGATAGTTAGTATTGGGATAGAAATTAAATGGACATCCACATGATATTAAGGAGTGTAATTTACTTCAGATGTCCATCATACTGCTTTTGTAAACGGATAAAAGGTTTTATTGCCCATTTCCAAGTTTGGAATTGACCCTTGTGGGTCCTTTCCTGTTCTCTAACCACAGAAAACTAGAGTCCCAAGCTATGAACATGCTGTATTTATGTTTGTAAGACAGTACCTGGTGTTTTGGTAGTGCAATTTCACCCATAGATCCAAAAACGCTTAAGTAAGCTGAACAGGACTCCTACAGAGAATCAGAGAACACTAAAATGACTAGCCTGGGATCACACAGAAAACTAATGGCAGAGATGTGAACAGAATGGACCCAAAGTGACGGAGACACACTTTAAATTACTGTACATTTTCTGAAAGAAAAGATGAGAAATTCCAGTCTAAAAGGTAAATTCTCTAGAGGAAAGCTATTTCAGTAAACTAGGAAAAGAAAACTATTGTTGTCAAATACAAATACAAAATACTGTAATTAGTGTGACAATATAATTAGATCACTGGGTGGAAAGCGGTTCTTAATTCACAGCTTGTTTAAATACATGTCACAACAATAGGTTCCTGTAAGCTACTAATGTGCAATTAAAGTTCCTGTTATTTACCAGGAAAACCTAACTGGTGAAAAGAAGAAATAATAATCATTTTTGCAGGTAAGCATTATTTCAATGGAAAGAAAAAGCCCTGTCGGCTTCTTATGCACTTTCTGATTTTTGTAATTCCAACTTTGCCAGTATGCAACTCTCTCAGAAAATACTTCATGACAAGGGACCCAGAAACTACAGTCACAAATGCTTGCATCAGAAATATTACCACAAAGCTAAACAGAAATTTATTTATTTTTTAAAATGTTGTCAGAACTTTTTTGTAGCAATACATTGTAACTGCAGGCATCAGTATGACTGCTAACGTTTTCCAAATGCATAAAACTCATGCAAATTCCTAATTAGGAAAAATGTATTTTAACAGTTACTTTTCCCTCTCTTAAAAAAAAAAATCTCTGTACTTTTTTCTTTAAATATATATAATGTATAAAAAACACTGGGAGGGGGCACACAGGGGGACAGGACGACCAAAATGAAAACCAAATCCCAGCCAAAGGAAGAAAAGTGACATTGTGACGCCTGGGCTGATGCTGTACGCTCAATCTGAGCCCATAATGCATTTTCAAGATGAGATCATGACCCAGCACTAAGAGAAGCTGTAACAGAAACACAGACACTGACTGCTACAGTAGTGACGTGAACAGGTGTGGCTGTAACAAACCTATGGAAGTGTGAGTGAGATGAGTTTAAATCTTTCAGATAGATAGCAAGGAATGAAGGTGCTAAACAAAACCGATATGGTTATCCTTATTTTGGGCTGTCTACTCCTCTTTTCCTCATCTTTTATAGCATATTGCTTCCAGTGCTAATGGAGTATGACAGCTACACCAAGTCTAAGATAAATAAAGTTTTGCACAGGACCAAATCACATATATTAAAACCCAGACCACCACCTTAGTCTTAAGTGTCCTGAAAGTACACAGCAGCTCCTCCCTCCTCCCATGCCTTAATATTACTAGGGTACTTATTTGCCATCTGGAGCATTAAGGCTGCATTCAGACGTGTGAAGAATAATGCCTGTAAGGATTTTTCGTTTCGTTTTCACAGAGCCATTAATCAGGCTTATCTGCATTTCAGGGTAATTGGACTGACTTCTATGGGTCTTCATCTTGATTGACACTGGAGGAGGAACATTGACATTATCAGTTTATAGACAGTCTTCAAGTTTTAAGACTGCTGTCATGATCTGAAGGTTCATACCACAAACACCCATTTGTGTTGCTGTGGTTTATGCAGTTACAGGCTTCCAGCAGCTTGGTTCAACTCCTCTGCCAAAGATCCTCACTCACTATCTACCATGAGAACTGAATGGCAAAGTGCTCCTCTGTGGTTTCTTGCCAACTTGTGCAGCTTTGCTCAAAGCAGGGGTGTAACAAACTGTTGAGTTGCCAAAATCCTTTAAATGGGATTTATTGCACGAATGTGTGTCCAACTCCTGGATCAAAGCTGACCAAATACAAGTCAGGGTTGTATCCCATCCACCTCCAAAGAAAATGTGATACCCAGCTGGGTGAGAAAACAGCACCTCACCTGAGCAGGACTAGTGTGGTGTCTCAGAAGAGAGGAAGCACTGAGATCATCTCACAGATGGCCCTTACAAACAGGATCATTGGTGTTCCCAGCTTTTTACCCTGAACTTCCCTCTTCTCCTTTGTTTGGCTATGTTTCTCCTACCAGCGCTCCCCCGTGTTCCCATCTTCCTCCTTGCGCTTTGGCTCTGGTATTCAGAGGCTCTTTTTCTTTTTTCTGTTTGTATTCTCTCCCTTTCTTTCTTCCTCCTCTTCTCCACTCCCATGCTTCTAGCCTGCCTGGGTTTGCTTCCCAAGACCTTTCATTCTGCTCACTTGTAGCAGTGTAAATTTTGGGTTCTTCCCCTAAAATCACAGTCCCACTGCAACAGAGAGAAGAGTTAGGCCTGTGACATGGAGCACATTTCATTTTTCTCCCTGTTTGTGTCCCCACTCTGCCCATTTCACCCAAGAACTTTGCAAACCTGAGGAAAAGCCAGCAAGGCAAAAGCTGTTTATCCGTGACCTTCAACAACGGCAAGGAGGAGTGAGAGGGCTGCTCTCACCGGTCTGGTATAGGGAAGCCCTGTTTGCTCTCCATTGCTCCAGGGCATTCCAGTTTGGCTCCAAGGCTGTGGTTTATCGGCCCCAGTCAAAGGCCACCGTTTCTCTAGTAGCCTGCACGACTGAAAGCTCCCTATCATTCCTCCAGCTCTGCACCCAGCATAACCTCCCACATCCTCCCCTTTCCCCTTTGCTACTTTCACACTTCGTAGTCACCTTCGTAAAAGGCCCATGAAAATATTATGCTGTGCTTCACTACATTTAGTTAACTGTAAAATAATAATAATAAAAAATCCTAAAAGATTTGAAGGTATTTTTAAGAGAATTTAAATATAGGACTCTTTTCATCTAGCTATCACTGCAGTAATATAAATGAAGCAAATTAATTTTAATGCTCCAAGGTACTGATTCTGTGTCACTGTCACTGACAGGATCCAACTAGACTTTATGAGATGGCATTTGACTTTATGGAAGTGAGCACTATGCACGCATTTACAATTTTACAGGGACTTTAAGCTGTCATGCTGAAAAATGTTTATAAAACATTAATCAAAAAATGCCTCTTTAATACAATGCATTGTCTCAAAGATGTTAGAAGGCACATATTGTAAATGGATTCTTTTTCTGACTAAAGTAATTTCTACCAAAAGCCTTTCCCCACTGCTATACAAGTACACAGTGTGGAGAGATAAAGAGCACTTTCTCAGCACATTACTACCTGATCCAAACACTTGGGAAATCACTAATGTACAGCATGCCATATTTCCATGTCACACATGACACATTTGTCTAAAATTACCCAACAGAGTTTGACATTGCAGCATATTCCATAGCAGGGCTTTCAACTGACATCTGCCAAGTAAGAACTTCAAGTAGGAGCTTTCTTCTTCTAACAAGCAAGTAAGAGTTTTCTTTTATCCTATACCCATGATGGAAGTGATAAAACAGAAGTACTGGAAATCAGGGTGGTTTTTTTCTGTTTTAATATGTTTATTTTATGCTTGCTGAATGTATAAGCTCCCCTTAAAGCACTGTTTCATCATTTGCTGTTTTCTATCACATTGCAATGGGTTCAGAGAACTTAATAGAACATTTTTATTACCACCAAAACGTAGGCCATTATCTCTCACACCCAAAGCAGAATTATTGCTAGATGCTCTGCTTACATACTCCACTGTATAGGTTTTTCCCCTTGAATGTCTTCACAACAAACAATTTATCCTAAAACTTTATTGCTTACATTACTGAAACACATTCCAAATCACAAAACGCTGCAGCATTTCTTAGAAAAAGAGGTTTGGGGCAAAACAAAGAGGTCATCACTGGGGCTATGCAAGGACCAGGTGTTCAGGCATCAGAATGCCAAACAACCCTCGTAAAGAGGCAGAGGAAACACTCTGAAGAAAAGCCTTAACCTCTGGATTTTCAGTTCTCCCTTCTACTCATCTATGCATTTCAGAACTCTCCGTTGCCATAATCTTCAAGTGTAATATACAAAATGAATGAAATGTATGACGGTAGCTTCTCTGACACTCTCCATGCTACTCTCTCTCTGAAGGATCCTCTCAGGGGTTGATGTGAAGGGAACATTAGTAGGTCAAATAGCTATTTCTTCTTTTCAGCTGAGAAAAGACCTGTAAAGAGGGGCATATACGGCATTAAACCCCTCCTAAGCTGCCAGAGCGGAAGGTGTCTGAGCTCATTCCTGCAAAGACAGTGCCAACTGAGCACCTGAAATTTTACTGTCAAGTTTCACAATAGTATCGCATACAGCACACTGACCGCATAGTGGGAAAGGGTGGCGAGATCTAGGCAAAATCCAATTTAGAGGATTAGAAAAAAGTTGTTCATGCAGATAGCTACCAGAATGGCAAGATGCTGCTAATCTTCCCTCTTCTTCCCAGGCAAGTCGTATTGCCACAGTTAGTTTTGAGGAGACAGAAGCTTACATACTCTGCCTATCCTCAGGGAAAGCTAGCCAGGTATAGAAGGCATTTCTTGCCCTTGTCCAGACTCTGTTAGAGATCACGACAGGAGAAGATGCTTTTGAGAAATCAAGTGCCTAAGGATTCTTTTCCCTATATCCATGCCCTCTCCGAAGTATGCACTGAACTCAGGTTAAATGCTTTTCCCTCCGGACCAGTTTGTTTCAGGTATGGGAATAGCTAAATAATAGCTGACAACCCACAACAATACAAATACTTGCTCGCCTCTGAGTATTCCCATTTCAGCTGAAGAAAGTACCTTCCAACATAATATGAAATCACACCACATTGGAAGGCAAATGTTACCTGAAGCTGAGCCTTAAACAGGCAGCCAAGCTCTTCCTCAGGTGAAAAATTCCTCAGGGAAGAAACTGGTAGCCCTTTCCAAGGCCCACTCCAGCTGTAACTCTGAGATTTCTTTTGCTCTTAGCCCTAACCAAGTTATTCTAAACCTTACAGTAATTTTGTACTCTGCAAAGGAATCAAGGCTGAGCAAAGTAACAGACCACCTTTGCTACTGTCTTGTCCAGAAGTAAATAATGTCAGGAGTCCACTCGCAGTGGCTAGGCAATGGTTTACAGCAGTAAAATGGTTTGTGGCACTTAAGGTTCAATCACACCTTGGTGTCAAAGCCTAGCGTTACCATGGAAGTCTGATTTTCCTGAAGGTATAAAGAGATCATCCATCACGATGCACAACCACAACTGCCTCCAGGTGACAGGACACTCCCTCCCTGACTGGGAAGGATCTACAATGTTTGTAGCAGTTGAGACTACATTTCCCCTGCCTTTTTGCCCACATACATGCTGTATGAAGACTTGGGCTTAAAATATTTTCAGGGAAAAAAGACGATTCTTTCAGTATGTTTTCATATTTCAGGTCAGCAATAATGTAATGGAAAGCAAAAACCAGGCTCACAAAGTGATAAAACCAAACATTTGACAGGGAGGTTTTATAAGGGATGGGTGAGACATGAAGGGAGTTTGGAAGAGCTGCAGAGGAAAACTGCAAGATGGAGAGCTATCCTAGCTCAGTCTGGAGGTCTGCGTGGACCCTCATCTTCAAAAAGCATTTTCACCTTCGTCCCTCTCCTTGGGAAAGAACAATTATTTACCCGAATATTCAACAAGCCCTTGCATTCCATTACATGACTTACCTCTTTTGGTGGCCTAGAATTATTGGGAAGGCTCTGTACTGAATCAGAGCAGTGTGGTCACATATGGGCCATACAGTTATGCTAGGATGCAAGAATTTCACTGAGACCCACACCACGTTGGAAGAGATTGCATGGTCTAATAGTTAAGTAAAGAAGGAGAAGGAAGAAGAGAAATGAATGAGAAATAAAGTATTTCTTTTGCTATAACAAGAACTAAAAAAGAAGAAAACCTAATATGCTTCGAATGCTTTCATTAATTCTTGTTCTTCAGATAGCTGGCTCACTATACTGCTCAGAGGAGCAGTAATTTAAGTGCAATGTAAATACAGTTACTAAGAAACAGCACATCTTGATACTTTTTTTTGATATTTTGCTTGGTAAGTTTTAAGTAAATAAAAATGTAAAAGCTGGGAGGGAAGAGAAAGAAAGTACAGTTTGTCTATTTCTGGGTTTTCAACGTGTGCATTCAGATTAGAAGTGATGTTTAACGAACACAACACAGGCAATCTTACCAGATGCTAACAATGAAACATTTAACACCAACAACTGAAGACTAGTGCTTTAGACTCCAAAACACCTCCACCTGTCTGACAATATGGTAGTAGCAATTAGTTAACAGGGAATTAAAGAATTAATTGAACCACCATAAGTCATATTTTAAAGGTGACCTATCCTTAATTTGGCACCACAACGTGGGCACAGCAATGTTGTAAACTTTTCCTCACACTTCAGTGCTGGTTTTTTTTTAATTGCTTGGGTATCAGTTCACTCTTCATACACGTAACTTACTCAAGGCACAGAATAAATTCTTCCTTATAATTCACTGGCAATATCTAAGCTATGACATTTAAACCAATGAGATACAAACACTTCCTTCCCTTCTTTATAATTCTTGTAGCCAACACTTTTTGAATATTTAATAGATTAGACCTACTAATGAAAGGAATTCTGGACAAAGAGATTGACAAATGTTCTAAAAACACAAAGCTGCGATTTGGTTAATTTGATTATTTCCTTGAACATTACTGCCCTTTCCACACAAAGCTGAGGCTAAGATTTCTTAGCATTAAACTTTTGATTATGTGGATTTTATTTACACATATTAAAAAAGCCATTACAAACATGTGTTATAGTTGTTCTAACTGTATTTGCAAGCACAAGCAGGAAAGGGTTATGCTCCGAACTGTTTCATACTACCTTTTAATTAGATTTTTTTAAAAGGTTTTATTCCTTCTGAAACCTTGATGCAAAGAAAAATTTGATACACAAATTCATTATAAATGGTAAAACAAGAAAACACTTCTTTTCATAAAGAAAAAAGTTAGGAATACTAGCTTAATTTTTCCTTTAATTCTCTCTTCATTTGATTTCTGTGCCCAAGAAAGGCAGATACGAGGCCAGAAAAGCCTTAATGCTCCAGTCATTCGGGAAGGCATTTTGAGAAAACGGCTCACTACCTAGAAATACTGAGGGATACTATTTCTGAAATTCTGTGGACTAGGGTTATGTGCTTGCTGTGGTCATGGCAGCTTTTAGAGGAGGATCCCTCTTCCAGATTCCCAAAACTATCCTGTAATAGGAGATTTCTAAATTTTGCTGCTGCTGTTGATTTTTCACATCTTTGCACCCACTGTTTTAGAAGCGTCTGGAGTCAGCAGCTCAGACTGGCTGCCAGAAGGTGCACTGAGAGCTGCAAATGTAGATGCAACTCTCTCAGGGAGACTCAACATCATCTTCAATACTTGCCAGCTTTAGTATGGGTGACACTTGTAGCCTCTGCCAGCTTGAGGTAAAAAAAAAAAAATCTTGAGTCATGTCCAAACGTGGATCTTCCCAAGGGTAACCTGTCAGCTGTCTGCTGAATATAATGTAGTTTCTTAAAGTAGGTAAATTAACTTTAACTGTTTTTGGTGGGGAGGGAGAGCTCTTCTGTCATTATCATTTTACAGATGAATATGTGTGTTTATTTTTTTTATTATTATTATAAAGAGGTATGAGCTTGCTGTCATTAAAAACTGGCAATCTGGTTTTTAGTGTCTGATCCAATTACGTGTACATCTGGGAAGACACACAACCAAATAAATAATTGGAGAGGTGCAACTCTGAAATGACAATTGTTATTCATCGATCTCTTTCTGCAAGTCAAGATTGAGAGATGTAAACTTCAAGCGAATGAGATCTCCTGGGTGAGATTCTTCAGTTCAAACACAGTAAACAACTGTTGTCCTCTGATGCACATTTTAGTACTGCTGGAGGCAAACTTTCTAAATATTAATAAAAAACCTATACAGATGAAAAGGAAGCCTTGGGAGCCAGTACAGAATTTCTTGCCACATTCTAAGCCTAATCAAAGAAACATACGTTTCAGGTCCAACAGGAAAGGAGTTTCCCTAATTTACTCTAGTATTCCCCCTTCTGGAATCACAGAGAGGTCAAGATTGAGTAAATTGCAATAGATTGAACATGCTATATTGCGAATCTGTGATTAGAAAACCAAAGGAGAATCAGGTACTTGGTGTCCAAAAGCCACTATAACTCACCAGATTATACCATTTCCTACTTTCGGAATGGCCTGCCACCACCTTTCCTTCCCAAAAGTACAGCCCCTAGGGATGCTCTGGTGTGAAGGAGACAAATAGGGGGTGTTTGCCCAGCCACGTATATGAGTAGCAAGGGAAAATAAAAGAGATGCTCTGGCATAGACTATCTCCGTGACAACAGCCTACACAAAACTGTCAGTTTGATTTCTTGTGGAGATAGCCCCTTCAAGTGGGTGGTGGCCTTAGTGTTACAGAAATGCTTACACATGCAAAATGATATCTTACCATGGCTGGATTTGTCCATGAAAGCAGGAAACATTCATGCCATTCATACCATACCATTTGGTTTTGCTAGTATTCTGACATAGCAGCTGTACTGGAAACAGCAGCATTTCCTGGCATTCTTTGGGGTGTATCGGGAAGGAAGACATACCAATTACATGGTAATAACCTGACCAATAATATCATTTGATAAGAACTAAATGTTGGTTCTAGAAGACTGCTGAGCTAGGAAAGGCAATCCAGCTGCCTTCAACTTGGGCTACAAGAAAAAAAGATGCAAACATGAGAGAAGTGCAGTATGTGCAGGTGCTTCTGCTCTCCCTACTGTCATATCATGTAACATGAATCCCTCAGTACTTATTTTCCAGGGATGGAGAGAGGACAAAGAGAAGGGGAATCCCAGAGCTGAGGAAAAAGCCCAGGCAATTCCTTGCTGCTGAAGCCCCTTGGGATCCCAGAAGCTGGAACACGAAAGAGTTTCTAACTCTCTGGCAGTAGTGAGGGGTACATATTGGCCCAGACATGGCCTCCATGACACTCATTCTTTCAAGAATATTCCTCCCATCAGCCTCCCTTCTGCCCCAAGGGTCAGCACCCACCAACTCTAGGCAGAGCAGTCACTAGATCATTTTCACTTATATCACTCTACCAGACACGTAGGGAAGAAATGAGAGTAAAAGTCTGTAACAAGTAAGAAAATACGCAAATTCAAGCAATAGTAACACCAAGAAGTATGACATGATACCAGCAGTAATGTCTCCTGTTCAACACTCATAGGAAAATTTCGAAAGTAAAAGAGAGTATCAAAGGTCTTACTCTTGAAAACTTTCAGAGAGCAATTAACCAGGATTATTTTCTAGATCTATATGTAAAAGTCAGAGGAATTATTTACACACTTATAGCTAGTCACAGTTAGTACCCTGATGAATAATCAATCGCCTTAAAGGACAATTCTCTGCCAGGAACTGAGAACCACCACCACATTTCAAAAATACCAGAGTATAGCCTGAACACTCACTTAGGGAAATGCACGCAATTTTACCATCTTACTTTCTATTCAATTATTAAGAGATGCCCCCTTTTTAAAATCAAAATGATCTATCTACCTTTTATCTTAACACTAGTTAGAACATTTTGGCATTTTTTCTATGTAAAGGAGAAAGGCGATTATCACCACAGAATAAGAGTCTGTGCTTTATTAGTACAGCATTTCACAGAGTTTGGGTGCAGGAAAAGAACGGATGAAACAAAAATCCAGCTAATATTAAACAGCCATGGTTTATGCTGTATGAATATATTGTTTATCTCCGAAAAATGTTGTAAGGAGGTATCTGTAGAAAATATGAGCAAACGATAGATAAGATGTGAGCAGACTGGAGCTACATGTGAGCACGATGCACTCTGTCACATTGTGCAGCTGGGGAACACGGGGGAAAGCACGGGCTGACTAATCCATAGCCCAGATGATCCGTGCACAGACAATTTGAGTTGCCTGTGAATCTGCTTGTGCATTACAGCAGGCTTTTAAGAATTGTTCAAGTACAGAATATCAGTTCCATACCTGTGCAGTAAGAAGCTGAGTATTTAAAAAAAAAATCTGAATGAAATTAAAACAATAGGAAAAGTTTGTGCTTTGGCTTTTATTTGCAAAGTTAGCTCTATTTCCTTAAAGTATTTTGTAGCCTAGAAACTTTGACTGCATTACTTTAAGAATCCCATGGTGAACAAACTGCTACGCTGATAAATCTAAATGGGGAAAAATGTACTCTGCATCAAAAACAATGCCCTGGTTTTATTATAAACCAACAAAAATAACCCCGTCTTATTTTTTTACCAATCTGCTGCTCATCATACCTACAGTACTAACATTTGCACTTCTGGTAGCCAAAATAGGTAGTGCACTCCATTTTTTGCTGATAAAATAATTTTACATGGTAAATACAAAGAATTAAAATGGTTTTTTACAGTTCTGCATTTTACCTTTGGAGTTGTAACTTCTAGCTAGCAATTCCCTCTCTGCAAAAAATAAAATAATGTTCTGTACTTGGCTGTAACTTTTGTTTAAGTGCAAGCAACAACTGTGGTATTTTTTTAGATAAGCCACACTGATAGCTTTGCACTTCCTTGAGGCCTCTTCTCACTGAATGAACTCCAGGGAATGGCATCATGTCGGGCTTTCCAGATGGATTATGTGAAGCCATAGCTCAATGTCATTTTCAATAGCAGGGCTCATAATTAAAGGTCAAATAGTCACTTCATCTGCAATCAATCAATAGAAGAAGTACTAATACTAAGTACTAATCAATCAATGGCAAATGCACTAATAAAAGCCATGCATCAAATGTCCGCATATGTATGTGCCCACATGTACCGTGCATATATGTGAGTAGGGCAAAGGAGAGAAAGAGAACAAAGTGTGGATGAATATGCCAGAGGGCATTGTGAATACTATATTTATCTTCTCTCCTTGTAAGTTTATATCCTGCTTCACTCATTAAGTGAAATACAAATAAATATTAGTTTTTCTGTGTATGTGATGCACTGTATTCAAAAAACTGCCAAAGCACCCAACTCTATGCAGAAATACCAGCTTGTGTTCCTAACTAAGAAACGCAAAGGCACTTACCCTGTGTAATTTGTCCCTACACAAACATGCCCTGCACTCTGATCTTTGAGACAAAAAGTGTGTCAACTGTTCTGTCTACAAAATAAAACCCAGCATATGGAAACAGCACTCATCTCCATGCAGAGCAAGCGCTTATTCATGGATTCAACAGTGGAAGTGGCAGTTGGCCTCATGAGCATGCACTGCATGGGAATTAGTTGGTTTCATAATATGGTGTGGGAGAAACTGACTTACAAAAGTCTTCTCATGCCTCTCCTATTACCACTTCTAAAGCTTTAAAGCTGTCAGCTCTTCTCCCATTTTAGTCGGTGCCATTCTAAGCTCCCCAGGGAATGGGCCAGACGTACCTATTTGGAGTTTCACCTGCCAAGCTGAGAGAAATCAGTTTCAAAGCGAAAGAACAAGTGTTGGGGGGTCATTTATACACTACCACTGGAATCTTGAAGACAAACAAAGCAGAGCTCCACAACGGATGTGAAACCAGACCCTGAGCTGTGTTTGTTCTTTCAGGCATTGTAATGACGGAGAGGGAAAAACTCTCTCTGCTACAAGAGAACAGAAGGTTTCTCACTGCACCGTTTATAGCAAACACCTCCGGACAAGCAGAAACGTGACAGAACAACAAAAGAGTAAGGGCCAAAGTGCCTGCGTCTGTTCTCATTTCTGCTGAGATCAAAGTGGACAAGACCGTGCTGTGTAAAGATTTAACTGTCATTCAGAAATGGCTGATCCTTAAAAACAAATTAGATCTACTCTGCTTCCACCTTCAGCCAAGCAATAAATGCTCGCTGCTCTGGTTAACATTCCTGTTTACATCACCAGCTCAGGGGCATGCCTCATCGCACTACAGCTTTATAAAACCCAATCATCCCTGTTTACCTAGAAATGTGTGTTTATACAGCTCTATCTTATCTGCGTCTGGTAAAATACCAGCGGTCTCAAAACTAGCCAGCTTGAATCTGATACACAGCAGGCACACCTACGTCGTGCACACATGGTGTAGGGGTGCAGACAGGAGTGGTGGGACCCTCAGGTTTGCCAAAGATGGGCTCCCAGGGACTGCCAAAAAAGAGCATTTCCCCATCAGGGCTGGTGCTTGATTCAGGACATGCTGCTGCTGGTCCCACACAAGACAAGCCTGGAAGCCTCAAAGAAATGCTGACAAGGCTGAGCCCCAGAGATGGCATACAGCATGGGAAGCACAGGTCCCAGCCGCCCAGCGATCTCAATGCAGGGCCTCAGCAGGAAGGAAAGGTAGTGCAAAAGTGCAAAGCCTAAGAATGAACTGCATCTTCTGACTAGCCACCTAGAAGGTAAACTTGCTTTCCATGAGATGCCAGCTCTACAAGGATGAAGGTAAGGCAGTCTGTCCTGAAGCTGACAAACACAACAGTCTGGAGGCAAGAAACAGTCCCACAATACTCCGTTCCACCACCTACTGTTCCATTTCAACTTGCACACTTACCCATGAGACACCTGTATTAGCAGGGTAGAAGTATGTATGGCTAGGGAGAAGCTGTAGGAGTCCTTGTAGTCAAGGTGGCCAAAGTTTTGGGGGCTTTTTGTGTGCTTCAGCAAAGAAAGCTGCAAAATACAAAGCTCGACTCATCAGTCTATGCTAATGAGCGCAGTAGCTTGGAACTGAGAAAATGTGAGCCAGAAAGTCAACAAGCTAGGAGCATCAAACTAGGTTCTTCTAAAGAAGAAAATAAAATATAAAAAGGAGAGCATACTAGCAGAAGTGAACTGACTCAGCTGTGTGCACAGGATGCAGGTCAAGACAAGCTGCATAAGGATGCTTAGTAGAGTGCGTAAAAGAAATGGAAGAATCCTCATTTTTTTCTGGGTGATGGCAAGTCCCTCTAGGACTTAAATATTGAAAAAGTCTGTGCGTATTTTCTTAGTGTCATGGCAAGCTGCAGAAGTTCTCAACAGAGCGTATATAAAACTGTTTTCACGGGGAGGAGACTTACACATTTGTACTGTTAAATACAACCAGCTTCTCTTTTGTGGTCTCACAGGTGTGTCCTAAGTTTATACACACCTCCAAATAGCAAGTATGGTAGTGTGTTATGACTAATTTGTGTGGTTGCTCTCTAGAAATGTAAGTGTAACTGTCCTCCCGAATACAAGCTCATCTATTAGTTGAAGCTTCAGTTTTGTAGAACATTTGGGGGAAAAGACCTAACATCATTTAACCTATGTTCTGCTCCAAGGCAGAGTCAACTCTAGCTATCTGATTCCTGCCTAAGGCTTGTCTACAATGATAGGGGAGTCAAGACATCAACAAGCAACATATTCCACAACTGAAGTGTTTTACATGAGACAGGTTTCCCTGATTGTTAGCTGAAATCATCATAATTGTAACAAAGTCCTTCCCTTCTCAAAGTCCACTGTGAAAGAGTTACTTTTTTTCCTCCTTTGCATCAACCTTTTATGCATTTGAAGATCACAACTGTATTTCCACTGTCTTTTCTCAACAATCCCAATTGTTTCAACCTTCCTCTGTGGTCACTTTTTTGAGATCTGTGATCATTCATGGCACTCTCCTCTGATCTCTTTCCAGTTGGTCCACATAATTTTTGAATTGTGGAGCCCAAAATATCATGCAAATGTCGAAAGCCATACCACGCTCAAGCCAGACAACTTTTGCTACTTTTCTGCAACCCATGAGACTGTGTGTGAAAGGAAATTGGGTTAGTTTGGTATGATATGCATTTGACAAATCTACGAGGCTGTTACTCATTTCCTTGTTTCTTCCTACACTGTTACAATAGTTTAATTATTTGTTTCAGTAGTTTTCTACAAAATGAAGTTAAACTCACTGATCTATAATTCCTTGTCCCCTCCTCGTTTCCACTGTGAAAAAGAGGCATTATGTTTGCCTTTTTCTTGTCTTCCAGGAACTCCTTCACTTCCCACAGACTTTCAAGGGCACTTGCTAACAGTTCTGCTGCACAGGCCTGGCTGAAGCAAAGAACCCTGAGATGAGTTTTGCTGTATCAAACTGACTTGGAAAACATCTCACCTAAGTCCCGACTTGTTCTTCTGCTGTTTCAGGCTGAGTTCTTACCTTTGTTATTGACACTAGCTGTGTTTCTCTTTGACAGATACAGTCTTGAAAAGGCGTATATTCAGTCACATATACTTTATCAAACACATGTTTTCATATTTTGAAAAACAGTAAGAATATATTCTAGTCATTTCACTAACTGAATATAATGGATGAAGCAGTAGCAAGTGGCTGTAAGCATAACTGATTTAGCAATATTCTGTGAATATCTATCAGAACATCTTATCATCACTAAAGTGTCGTAAGTGACAAATATCTCAATGATGTTTTGATAAATGAATTCTAATAAGCAAAACTACCCAAAACATCGGCAGACTTAAAACACATACATTTTGCTCATGTTAAGCAAAAGACAATCTTGTCTATTTGTGGTTTCTGAATATACTACATGCTTTGACTTTCACTTGTACATCCCAGCTTTTAAGATTTTACTGTGAGATTGGGCAGATAATTCCTTACAACCTCTTTAGTAACAAACCTGAAATTTTATCAGTATTGGATTAGGTGACAAACCAGAATAAGAACAGAAAGAAAAATCCAGCTTTTCATAAACAAGGTGGTCTTACTGTATCAACCACTACAATCTCAGCTGAGTGAGAAGACTATTTTGTCTGCACCATAATAAGCATTTATTTTATCTGTGCAAGAATATTATCCTACTAAGAGTATCATACTGGTAGCATTACTTGTCACACTAAAACCAAAACCATTTAAGCAGAAAAGCCAGACACCACCAACATTATTTTTTTTTCAAGACAGCAAGGTATGAATGTTACTGTTGTTTTGCTCAAAAGCTTATCTCCTGACTTACCCAGGGTGAGGGATTTGTGTGTGGAACAGAAAATGATAGCCACTGTGTCTGCTGGTGTGAAACTAGAGTTATTCCTAGAAAAGAAAGAGTTTTAATAACCTTTGATAGCGAACACCTTCTTAAAACATCATCGAATGTTCACATCACTTTGATCAGGTCTAGTGACAGAAATAATTCTACCCACAAATGAACAGTAGTGTTTGATTTTTTTTTTTAAAGCAGAATTGTTTCTCAGTTGTAGCAAACTCTCTAATGAATATGCTCCTGTGTGAAGGAGAGGAATTCAGAACACATGGTATGCAGGACACAACTTTACTCCAGCCAAGGTTATTTTTGCAAACATGCTATATCACAGCAGTGACCAGCTTAACCCTGTAAAAAAAAAAGAGAATTACCTACAATTTCTTTTCCTAGTATGTAATGTTAACAAAACGCTCAGTTTAGATAGTGTGTTGAGTCTGCACTATAAGCACTGCTTAGAATATGTAGTTATCTTTCACTTCAGAGAAAAATTGCATCTAAGGGTTTACACACTGGGAGTAAGGCCAGAAAGGGTGGAAAAGTGACATACACAGAGAGGTATACAACTGGCCAATGGATCACCCTTTGGTCCAAGTTAGGAATCATTTTATGAGATTCTAGATATTTACCATGCTGAGTTGGTTATTATGGCATTTTAGATTTTAGTGTTGGGACGTATCTTCCCCCCAGGTTAAGACTGGCAATTCAAGTTATTTAAAAATGCCTTTTAAGGTCAGGGGGTGATCTTGTCACAGAGAAATTTTCCTGTGGCACTAAAAAAACCCGTAAGTAGCTCTAAGACATTGCACCATTCTTTGTGATTCTCCCTTACAGATATTCTATAATTTATATAAAGCATATATCTGAGTCTGGTGTATTGTGGCACCTTCCGTTCAGCAGAGCACCGCTAAAAAACCTGCTCCAGTAAGCTAAAGTGAGAGGACAGTGGTGAATACTCTGACCAGCTCAAGTGATGCATTAAGTATCACAGTACTGTTTTTTAGAGAAGTGAATGTACAACTGTTCTTCCTGGTTGATATTTTAAAAGAAAAAAAAAATAGCTCTACCAAACATTAGTTCAGGACAGCTGTCTTTTAAGAATCACCATATAAATGTAACAAATTTGACATATACAGAGCAGAGTAAATTGCCAGCCCAGCAAATGTATCTTGAGATGTAAAAAGTCAAACTGAGTTCTCTCTCTCATATGTCATCAGCATGTCTGCAGGGCAAATTATACCTTCAGTGACATCTGTGCAAATCCATTTTTTTCAGTGGATGAGGTATAGCAGTGATTGATTGAGATTTAACAACTCTGTAATTAACACACAAGAAAGGACAGAATTCAGGTCCTGCTCTCTTAGCCTATGAAACTCTAACAGAGAAAATGCAGTAAGGAGAATATGAAATGCCAAAATGAGGTCATCCCTGTTCAGAAATCTGCCCTTCCACATTTGCATAAACTGTAGCAACCAAATCAAAGATATCACACAAAACAAATATTCAAAGGTTCTGACTCAGCACATTCAATTACCTTGTAGAGAAGAGGAAAGTCAGAAACATGAAGCTCATCTGAACAGAAAATACTGAAAAAGAAACAAGTTAAAATTAGACTTAGATCACAGAAGTAAAGATCACTTACATCTCTGCAATTGCTGTGTACGTGCCTTTTGCCCCCACACAACAGGTCAGAAGCTAGACTGGACCAAGTCTGTCTGGAGAAACCCAATGACAGACAAACTTTAAACACTGTCTGGAAGAACAATACGTATTACTGCAACCAAGAAAGCCAGAGATCATATCGTGGCTACACAAAAGTTCTTCCCAAGGTAACTCTTCCGAATCAAGTATTTCTTGGCACAGTGAATGGCAGGACATTTCCCTACTGCATGCTCCACATCTCTCTGCACTAGTTTTGCTTATCGGGTTGACAGCATAAAACCTCTCAGACATGCTCTGGTTGCCAAATATTTAAATTTAGCCCCTTTCTATTTAACAACGGAAAGTACAATGTGTAAGCAGGATCACAATAAATATTCTCACACACTGGGTATATTACTCTCCTGATGAATGAACACTATTAAGAGAAGATCATCACAGATATTTTAATTCCCTCTGAGACAAAGGCTGATTACTGAACTGGGCAGTGTACATCAGACAAAGCAGCTTTCGTTCCAGCTCAGTCAGCTTTGGCTTCCCTGAGCATCCTGAGGGGAGCTCTCCTCTCTGCCAGCCCTCCTGACACCCACAGAGGCTGTGGGATGTTCCGAGCCCACCCTTGGTCTGGGGAGACGTGGGGAGAAGCAGGCAGCTTCCCCCTGTGCCATGAGTAGCTGCTGGGACTGCAGAGACTGAGCGTCATGCCGGAGTGCAGGAACTCCCCACAGAGCTGGAGAAGAAACTCTTGTGACCTGCACAAACCTTTTCTGGGTATTTGTGGGTTATAAGGGAAAGGCTTTTACCTGCAGCAGAATCTGAGGTGGATCCTCCTCCCTTTCCTTGCAAAACTTGTGAATGCAATAAGGCTAATGTGTCCCATAGGGCAGTGCAAGCCAAGACAATACATTTGATTTCGACCCCAGTTTACAACTGGGGGAAGTGGCAGGGATATTAGCTATTACCAGTGACATTTTCCATTCTCTTACACACATTTCCTAGGATGTATAAATGTCACCTCAGCATGCACTTAATCCTTCCTTCACAAACCAAGGAAGCAATCCATTGTTCCTGAATTACATTATTTCTGCAACTAAGTACATTAATTTAATATGCACAGAAAAAACCAAAAGATCCCTTAATACATATAATTCTGTAAAGCAATAAGCATGCGTTGCTACCAATTATCCCCTGTGCGTATTTTGCTGTGGCTAGAATATTAACATAAAAATTACATAAAAACATTAATCAGCAGAATAATAAATGCAGTTTCATCTCAAACTCCTCGTGCTTATTTCACATCCTGGTATAACACAACACACACATCCAATAGCAATACAGAAACTTTTTCTAGAACACAATGTGCATATCCGTCTCCCCAAGTTACTTGTTTTTTTGTTTTATAAATATTTTAGAAAAAAACAAATCTCTGATATGTTCCAAGCAGTTTCAATGCTTTTGTTAATATTCTTACTAAGACACTCCAGTTATGCACACTGGCAGTGAAAACATATATATAATGAATTTCAGTGTGTTGCCCTGCAAGTGGCATATATAATTACACATGGCACAAATGCAGAGTTGCCTTGTAGAGGAATAAAAGGACGGACAAGAAAGGCAATGGAAGCAACCACTCTACACCAACTGTTCAAGGAAAAACATGCCTTTTAAACTGAAAAAAAAACTTTGTTTTTTCGAAGTAGCCATCAGCACATTAGCAAAATTACTTTATTCTGAGTTTCTCTGCATGTTAAGTCAGAGTTTAAAATTTCCATATCGCTCTCTCTTGCTGACAACTCTGTAGTGATTTAAGTGCATCTGGGATGTGGTCTTTCTCAGGTGCCTATGCAAAGAAGTATTTCCTCCATTTGGAAAAGAAGCCCTCCTTAGCATGGCTTCCATCTTTCCTTTCAGAATACAGTATTTATACAGTACCATTTATAATCCCATGTGGTATTTCACACATGTATAGCGTTTCATAATAAAAAAAACCCTGCCATAATTAGGATAGAGTAAGAACTGACCCACAAAGGGCAGGGGCAAATTTCCTACTCACTTTAGCAGAGGCTGGATTTATAGAAGATACATTATTTTTATTAGACAGAAATATGTGCGCATACACATATTTCAAAGTAGGTGATGTATTGATTCCTTAAAATCTAACAGTTTTGAAGGGTATGAGATGTGTAGTTACCTCTCCCCCCAAGCAAAGTGAAACTCCTGTATCTGGAAACCCTGAAGCAAGACAGGAATTCCCTGCTGGGAGAGCAGACAGTGCCTGTATACCACTGCCTTTCCCTGGGAGGTAGTGAGTGATCTGCAAGTGTGTTTTTAACTGATGGCAAGGATACCACCTGTCTACTCTCATGTGTATGTTATTTAAGGCTGAATGACTAGAGTGCTTCTAAAACAAACTCTGCAATAAATGTGTTTATCCACAGAAATATATCAATGTACTCAAACTCCCAGCTAGCTTCTAGGTTTATTATACGGTAAGGAAGAACTATTCAAAAGTTATAACCATGTTTTGAATAACAGCTCAAACCCAAATCTTTCCTTTCTGTTTGGAATGCAACATCTGAGCATTTATAGTTGTTTAATAACTAAGAAGCCAAACCAGAATCGTAAACACTTGGAAAGTAATACCATGCCCCTTTAGAAAGGGAGGACCACTGAGCAATCCCGGGCACACCTGAATAGCGGGGTTCATCCTTCATCCCCCTCTAAATGCTTACTCAATCCCCTAAAAGCATCTAGCCCCTACAAAGTCTGGTAATCTGGTTTACTAGATGCATTAAAAGTACAAACTCTAGCCCCATACCAGTTTCCCCGCAGCCCCACCCTTTCCAGCACATATAACTCATTACACACCTGAAACAGATAAAAGAGGTGCTTTAAGGCTGAACTTACTTATGAACACTATTAAAATCAAGCTAAATTTATCAAGGTCAATATTTGGATTGGCGAAAGTATCACAGAATGTTGTGTAGATGATCATCAGGAGCACACAGCTGCTGATAGTGCCAAATGGAGGCTTCTTCCTTTCAAGCCAGTCCTTGATGTATCTTCGGACAATCTGAAACACAGAAACCAACAGGTTGCCTCTTTTCAAAGATGCAGGGAGCCAAGTTGGGCATCACAAAGTGAATCTGACAGCGGAAAGACACAAAGAGAAGAGAGTAATTTGGATGACGGCCACAGTGGATTTCAAAGCTTCCCTGCCACACAACTCTTCTTCTGGGGAATTTAACATTTGTAGTGCAACTTCCACTGGGCGTCCATAATGAGAGTATATTTTCAAGTACATTCAAATCCATCCTTAATCATGCCAAATGTTCTTTGCTAGCTGTCACTGAGACATGCCCATTAAGCCTCCCCAAAGTTTATCTCCTCTGCTGATACTAATGGATGTATGTAATTATCACAGTCCCCTTTGCATCAACAGACAATTCCAAGTGCAACTTTGGGAATCTTAAAAATCTGACATCTTCAGGAATTTCACGACGGCAGATAATCGAAAGTGATCCATGGAACATTTTAATATTTAAATAGCTAGCGATGCACCAGAAGTTTTTAATTAAATTATAACTCAAGCTTGAAAAGCAAAAGTGCATGTGTTGTGGGAGTTTAAATAATTCAGACTCTGAATATCTAGAGTTTTTGTAAATCCAAAGACAAATGCCATTTGCACGCTTTTAGAATACCAGAATTAACACATGAGAACAAGGAAACCTACTGTACTTAGCGGAACATTTGCACTTTCAGGAAACAGAATCTAAAGTTGTTTTTCAAGAATTTTTTAGAAACAACTATAAATTTTAAAGCAACTTCAACTTCAAATTATGCCAAATACTACAGGACTAAGCCTCGGCAGATACAATGCATCTATTTCAGCCCTGCCTGGGGAGTCGCTTTTAGTTTCTCTCTTTACTTTATATGGTTTGAAAAAACTTTTTAAAGCTTTTATCATACAGCTGTGACTTGTGTTAATTTTTCAGCAATCACATTATCTTGCTTAATTTCTCCTGAGACTTCCTGATGTTCTCTGTAACCATGCTCTTTCAGGAATAATAGCACAAGAACCTGAAACATTTCTACCAGAGGGCTCTAAAGTTGTCTTGTTACCTCCCCATAGCAGTACCATTAATAAACATCACCATTACTGGTTTAATAATACAGTATTTTTATTTAGAGGTATTCAAGATCGATATCAAAGCATCATCATCAATGCTACCATATGACCTTTTCACACACACACTGCCAAACCTGCGGGATTGACTTCACAGCTGTCAAGTTTTCCCCACTGCCTTCCCAGCTTGTTTGCAAGTCTCTCAATAGGGAAGTCCTGGAAGCAGCTATCCCAGTCACCACCAGCATACAGACTTCAAAGATCACATGGCAGGACACATACTAAAAATCTGGCACACAGGGTTCACGCAAAGCTAAGCAGGCTGAAGACCAGCACTTACCTCTCAGCACTTCTAAGTTTCCCACTTACGAAAAAACAACAGATTTACAGGAAACCATGTAAGGGAATGCTCAACACTCCAGTGAAAACACACAACTTTAAAATTTCACGCTTGCCAGATGTTAAAACAACAACTCAGAATATACAGCCAAAGTTCTGAAAGAGCATTCCATGGAGCTCCTTCAGCCACCTCCTTATAAGCCACCGGGTAGGAATAAGACTATTGATGAAGACAGACAAGAAAACTTCAGTGAAGACCCTTAGTGTCCAGTGTGAAAGACATCAAGAGGAAGACCGGATCTGTCTAATCTGAGCAGATTTGGGACTTTGTAATTATCAGAAGTAAAAAGTGAAGTCTTTCACCTCTAAGGTGCGTGGGTTTTAAGGAAGTTTTTAAAAAATCCCATATCCCCTAAATTAAGGTCACACTGGCGGAAAAAAAAAGCTACTGAAGACCACCTATTTATTTATGGTCATTCCAGAAGATTTATATTGCAAGTAATGAGATGTGGAAAAAGAAAAGTGACAGTTAACTATGCTACAGTACAATTTATACAGGAGGTATTTATTACAAAACTATAACCTTGTGTCTGTACAAGGTATAATTATAACATACATGATAATAACAACTTTATCAAGGCCTGACATATAAAAGAAAGAAAAGAGAGTTTAAAATGTAACTGCAAGCAGTATTTCCTCAAAATCCTCAATTGGCTGGTATCTTCTTTAAATATCCACCTCTATCTAGTCTGGAATTATTGTGAATCAACCATCATAAATACCAGTATGGCTTCTTACTGCACATTGTACTTTTTTAAAAATGACATAGTTGGACCCTGAAGAACTAAATTGTGGCTTCAGGAAATCATCTGATCAACCCAGCATCATACTAAACGTACACTGTAAAAACACAGACAAAATACATCCTCTCGTAGAATCCCATACATTTTGATCTTCTCACAAGGTTCAAGGAGATCTACAGTTTCAGAGGCTGAATCAGCCTACGATCACTGATTCAAGGTAATCTAAATTCTTGCATAACGTAAGAGGGGAGAAGTATGACCCCCTACAGGCATCTCTAAAGACTCAGCTAGATTTTTCACAAGGAAGGTCACGTCAGCTGATTCATTTTGGCTGAAAAACAATCCATTTGTTACTTATTCATGCCCTGCAGATCTCCTTCAGGACAAGGATGCTTTGAAAGCCTTTTAATTCTTAACCCAATTCTGTAACTTTTCAGGGTTAACACAGAACTTAAAACTAAAATTGTGAAGATTTGTAGTGAAGTAACAATAAATCCCACAAATACAGTGAAGACAACACCCAATAAAGTACAGAACCAGCCAGCCAGTGAATCTTGCTGTTCTGTGGCGCCAGCACTCTGATGGGAAGTCTAATAGAGGTTGAAAAGCCATGAGCAACGCAGGTGTAAATGATTACATAAAGAATCTCATAGGTGCTTTGGAGCCTGGGCAGAGATATTAAGATTCATTTGTCTGCAAACACAGCAAAAGCTAATACAATCATTTTTATGTGTTATGGCCTGTACGAAGGACACCAGACTTGGGCTCCAAACCACCGTGCCAGCCCTCAGCTGAAATAACGAAGTCCAGTATTTTGAAGCACATGCCAGTAGAACGGGGCACAAGGGAGGGACAAGCAGCAAACAAACAAGCAGTTGAGAAAACCTCTGAACTGAAACTCCTGTGAAAGGATGAACTTCCAGAGTGAAAGGATGAACTTCCAGCCTGGGGCAGAAGTGTGACTGACCAACATCCAAAACACATGCATCAAATGGGCATGCTGATGGAAAAGAGCAAAAAGGGGATGTACTGGGTTTCGCATGGCAAGGTTTTGGTAGTAGGTGGGCTACAGAGCTGGCTTCTGTGAGAAGCTGCTGGAAGCTTCCCCCATGTCTGATGGAGCCGATGCCAGGCGGCTCAGAGATGGGCTTAGCCTTGGCCAGCAGCGGGTCCCATCAGTGACAGTGGTAGCGCCCCTGGGATAACGTATTTAAGAGGGGGAAAGTTGCAGCTGGAGAGAGGAGTGAGACTATATGAGCAGCAACTCTGCAGCCCCCCAGGTGGGTGCAGGAGGCCGGGGGGCTCCAGGCCCGGAGCAGATCCTCCCGCAGCCCCCAGTGCAGCCCCTGGCGGGGCAGGCTGTGCCCCTCAGCCCGCGGGGGGGTGGCGGGGGCAGATCCCCCCCGGCAGCCTGTGAGCGGCTGCAGCCCCGGGGAAGGGGCAGTCGGAGAGGCTGGTGGGGGGCTGCCTGCCGGGGGTCCCGGCTGGGGCAGGGCAGGGTGTGAGGGGTCCCCTGTGGGGGAGGGGGGCGGCAGGGACAGCGTGTGGGGGGCTGAGGTGACCCCTGTTCCCCTGCGCTGCTGGGGGGGTGGGGGGCGTGGGGAGAGAGACAATCGGGAGGGAAGGTAAACCCAGGAAGAAGGGAGGTGTGAGGGGAAGGTTTTTATTTCTCGTTATCCTACACTGATTTGATTGGTAATTAATTAAAACTAATTTCCCCAAGTTGAGTCTGGTTTGCCCATGACAGTAATTAGTGGATAATCTCTCCCTGTCCTTACCTCAACCCAGAGCCTTCCAAAACGTCTTCTCCTTCCCCTGAGGAGGGCAGTGACAGCATGGCTTCGGTGGGCACCTGGCGCCCCACCAGGGTCAGCCCACCGCAGGGGAGTACCTTCAGATGCAGTAATTCCACAGTGAAAGGGAATTCCTCGCATCAAAAAATGCAGTTAAAAACAACATCAGATGTATGTGTGTGTGTGTGGACAGGGAGAGGGAGACCGAGATATTGCAAGAATAATCATTATGTGAAACATAACAGCATTTTAAAACTTACTTTACAGGGGAAATGCTCCAAGATGCTACCATGTTGCAGAAAATGCATGCACAATTTTTAAGGTACGAATCTCAAGGTACAAAGGCCTTGCAGCCCATACCCCTGCAGAGACTCCTGCAGATGTAATTCTGTGAGGAGGGCCTCAGGGCCTCTGGGCCTGCGGTAGCGATCTCATCAGGTACAATAAACTGTAAAGTCTTTTGTGATTCCTTCCCTCCAACTATGGTTAGTGGACAGAAGACTCGAAAAGTAGGTGATATTTTATGAATAGCCTGCATAATGAAAAATGCTGATAAACTCATAGAAAAGTTACATGATACAAGAAATAAACATGTCCAGAAGGCAAATACCTCCTGTTGACTATGCCCTGGTAATCTCCAAAGGTTTTTGGAAAAGCATCAGCTCAAATTTCCTTCAAAATACAATTTGAGGCTCAAACTTTCCTCTTGCCCAGGATTTAATTTTTAAAAACAAAGCAATGTAATTACACATGAATTAACTGTAGTGTCCCCATTTCCATTTCATTCTTCTACCAGAATGGTTACATCCAGTGTTTTTCCTCCAGACTGCTCCGTATCCTGCCATAACCTCCCTGTCTAAACACCAGCCTCCCTAAGCAAATGGACTTACTGCTTAGATGCTTAATTCACCTAACATCCCCTGTACAAAGAAACACAATCTGCTACTCCAGCAAAACAGGTAAATAATGCTCACCTGTTAGAAGGTCATACATGAAAATAACAGAAGATCTATTACTGAAAAACAATTCACTTATCTAATCATACCTTCGTAACAGTCACACTGTCACTGTATACCCAGAGAAATTTGTCAGTAAAATACAACTAGGTTGTTTCCATATGACTGTTCAAGTGCTGGACATACAAGACAAAAAGATGCAATAAACAATGTAATTCATTAATGTTCATTATTAATTGAATTAAACATAGCAAGGAGCTCCCCCACCATCTATATGGAATAGAATAATTTCTGACATTTGTAATGCAGTACATCTTTTAAAAATTATCTAGATCTTCAGCGTTTAAAAAAAAAATCCATTAAATGAAAAAAAACAAAACAAACCCAGTGGAGATGGTTCCGAAGTCACTTTTTCTGTTTCCATTATACACACAAGAGTATCTCTTGGTATTTACATCATCACACAAAATAGTTTTCCTTATTCTATCAACTCTTTTGGAGTGATTTAATCTTTAACAGAAAGTACAATGTTTTACTGCACTTCTGCTCCTCTTGTTTATTATGTATTGGTAGGTACTTCTAAATACCTGGGAAAAACACCCGGGGCTTTACCATTTCCACACAGTAACACAAGTGACTTTTTCCTTATGTTGAAACATACAAGGCAACAAGCTGAAGTTATGATGGATTATTACTATATCTAAATGCAGCAGTTACCTTATTTAATTTAAGGTAAGATTCCTAACTAATTCTTAACTAAGATTATTACTACTTACATCAACAGACCTTTGCAATGAACTCTGCAATGCAAAATTTTCTCTTGAAAAGCTTTCAGTCAGGCTAGGTATTTGCAAGAGTTCAGTAACTTTCCAATATCTCTTCTTACATGATGATGGTAAACCAAGAAAGAAGACTGCATGGAGTATTTGGAACTACTTCAGTGAAGGTTGGAAGACACAAAAGGGAAAAAAATTGGGAAAAAGTACACTAAGATGACAGCGACTGTGAAGACCAGTAGAAAAAACATCAGATGCTAGAATGGAAGGGAGATCATGCAGGTTGCAGAAATGACATAAATAAGATGGTAAATCCTTCACAGATTTCTATAGCATAACCACCCTCCATATACCCAAGGTCTGCATCACAATTCAAATGCATAGATCCTTTTCCAAAGCGGAGCTTATAACTTCAGCCAGACCCCTGTCCTGGTAATTTTATAGGGACTGTACCTGTGTGAAGGCACACATTCTCACCTGTTCCTATATGCTGCTATAAAGTCCCAAACTTTGTACTGGTTCACCCACCCTTCTATACCTTCTGGGACATCAACAAATGTCAAATCTATCCTTATTCTATGGAGTGCACAATGATGGGATGGAACAAAAAACATTTTTGCCATCTGGGAAAAAGTCTTTTTTACAAGTGCCGTTTCCTTTCCTCAGCTTACCACCACCCCACCACCACCCAAAAAAAGCTATCTTACTCCATTATGTCAGTCAGTATACTCCCAAGAGACAGCTCTTGACACATCTACACCTTTTCAAAGCAAGCTTTATAAAACCCAGACAAGGCCATTTTCAAAATTAACTTTCACATTTTGGGGTAATTTACAACTATTGCTTTAAAAGCTTACAAACAGGCGCAACGTCAAAAATGTAAAGAGAGCCTGTAGCAGCAGTACATGGTTTCGCCATATTTTCTATTTCTGTGGAAACTAGGTTCTGCTCCCTGTTTGAGTTAAGCATCAGAAGGGACAGAACTGTGATCTGAAGGCTGTTTATCTGCCATCTCAGTTTTCTGTAACAAGCTTCTAGAAGTGCTTATCTCCCAGGGTACCATGCCTCCTCCCCGCAGCTCCACTGGACTTTGAAGGGAAAGTAGGGCTACTTCCATGTGGATTTAAGTTACAAGAACAAAAGGATTTGACACTGTTCCCTTTTTATAACAGTTTCTTTAACTATTGTTTCCCCCATCCACCCACTATAAACAAACATTAGGCTTAAGTGAACAGTACCTTCTACTCTGAAGCAACTGCCTTCCCCTTTCAATTTCTTATTCTTTATAATTCTTTTAAAAATAAATACATTGCTAAGCTTTTTAGTTTCAATTTCACTGATAACTTGTATTGCAACATAGCACCCTTTTAGAGTTGTGTTTATATGCACACCTCCCAAACACTGATAGGATTCCTCTGGAACATTTTGGGCACCAATGCAGAAGGCACTTAAAATCCTTTACCTGTAGGACATCATGATTTTTTTGTGTGTGACTAGATTCAGCGAGGATTTCTGTACAACTGGCTTCATTTCATAGATTTGGGAAGAAGAACTACTTAGAATCATAACATTAATTTTAGCTTTAGTTAAGGTCTGTTTAATGTGAAGTGCCCACTTTACGCTGGCAGACAAATTACCAATGGGGCAACTAGAGAATGCATGAATGATAATGTACAGACAAGCTTTTTATTATTTATTCATAGAAAACAGTGGGTTTTGGTGTGCTGCTTTGAAAAATGTTCAAACTAGTAGAATATAATGAAAGCACAGTGAAAATTCTATTTCATTAACATTTAATCATAAATCGCTCTTTAATATAAAACATAAAATAAAAGTCTGTCATAAGCATTTAGGTGTAGGGAATGGAAAAAGTCTGCAAAAAGGGGAAAGGAAATATTGCAGTGGTTTTCACTGTTCCTGTTGTCTGTCACTTCAGAAGAAAAAAATAAGCAAAGAAATGACAGTCTTCAGCCAAATCTCACAACCAGTCGTGAAGAAACCACTTAGACAGCTCTCAACACCTTACATTTTACTGGCTAAAAGTATTACCAACATCTACAGACAAGGAAACAATTATTTTAGCAAAATCACAACAGCTCAGGAACAGTAATCTGCATCAGAACTCTGCTACCCAGGAAAAAAAAAATCATCAGAACTTCAAGCTTCCAGAGTAAATTCAAAAGCTTTTCCATGAAATAACTATCACCAAGTTTATAGTATAACAAGTATTCTCAAATTCCCCTTAGAGGGATACAAGAGTGGTGCACAAATACCCAGCTCTTACACACTACAGATCTTCAAGGTTTGTAGAACTTTAGATCTTTATAAAATACTATGGATTATTTCTCTTTTCAAGATCTCTTGTCAGAGAGGTCTTATTCGTTACTCTATAAATACAAATTATATTTGACCAGCAGTAAATCAGATATTATATTACCAGTACTGACTTGAGTAACATCATACTGTCAATTAGCAAAATACATCTGCAGACACAGAGGATGCAGGTCACAACACTTTTTTAGGTTTAGACAACCTGCACATCCCTGACAAAGAACACAGCACAGCAGTTCTCTTTATTGAAGACCATTTATCAGCAACTGCTATGTGCAAGACTCGGAGCCTTTCTGATAACATAGGATCTTCCTCCTCCTTTAACCGTTCTTTCTTTACCTACCAAATGGCAGGCACCACCTGAGCAGAGCCTGTACCTGCAACCCCTTACACGTTTCATTGTCAGTGGCTAGAAAAGCGTGACTCGTCAATGGCAGTCTTGCCACACTGAAATAATTGTTCAAGAAACAGTAGAAAATAAGCATCAATTACACTATTGTGCCTTCTTTCTCCCAATCATCATTAAGAATTCTGACAAGTCAGCCAAGCAACCAAAACTCTTGATACATTTTGCCATAAAGCAAACAAAAAAACCCCACACCCAAACAAAACAAATCTAAAAGCACCTTCTCATCTGCTTTGCTTATGTCCCAGGGGCTCCTCAAACAACCAGCTCTGGCAGCCTGCTCAGGAAATGAGCATTTAGGCAACACAGGTTTTCCCAGAGGCGAGATTTTTTTTTAAAGGAAAATAAAGCCCTTGGAGAATGCTTCCTTTAAGCTGCCTTCTCTGTTTTACACTGATGTGGATCCAGCACAAAGCCTCTGCTATTCACAACTGAGTTAGGAAGGCTGAAGGGAAGCAATCCTCCAAGCAGGCAGGTTCCAAGTCCATTTTTTTCCCAGTCAAGCTTTTTGCTACCAGGTAACCCTACCAAGCATTCTTCCACTGAGTTTTCTGCTGAACAGTATGATTTTGCATGGAAAGGAATTGACACTGTGGGAATGAAATGATAGAAGTGCTGAAACCATCATTCTTAATTGTGGACCATTATCTCTTAACACATCTATAACCCCAAAGTGAGCAACTTGTGATTCACAAAGCAATGTTACCTTGCTGTGCTGCATGTTGTGCAACAGTTAGTCATGAGTCTATGAACTAAATGCAAAACTTCCCATTTAATCGGAACAGATCCACACCACTTCTGGATGAAGGGCAAGCAGACTTATTACTGTTACCTCTTGGTGTCAGTTCTTTTCTTGCTTATTGTTTTCCCCCAATTACTGCACATTATTTTTTTATATTCCCCCTTCAAAAATGGTTTCTCTTCCTCCTATCTGGGCAGGTTGGTTTACCTTTGTATGGTTCTACCTAATCAAGACAATCAACATAAACTACCCCGGCATTTCTGATCTGTAGCTATCCTTAGCATTTCCTCTCTTCCATTTCCTCTGAACAGGTATAACAAGTGCAATAACTTTAGAAACAAAATCTTCACAATTAGAGGAATGTGAGCTCTTTCTGTTGACCATTCATTTCCAAAAAGTGCTTCAAACACTTTTAAAGGAGAAACAGCCTATTTCTTCTTGGAGTGTATTTATAAAAACCAAAAATTCTTATATATATTTGTGACTGAGTTACATAAGCTTCGAGATTATCTGTACTTTTTGTTCAGTCTTTATCAGAACTCCTAAATCACATCTGTTCTCAGTTAAGTCTCATCACAATTCTAATTCTGAACTTATGACCATTCACAGCAGATTTCACCTGCTTACTGCTCAATTCATGTTACATAGCCTTATTATTTGCTGCAGCCAAAAAAACCCCAACTCCACCAGTTAGCTCACATAGCAATTTCTTATATCTTTCCAAAGTAACATGCCATTATATATAGATGGAAGTCCTCTTGAAATTTTGCAATCAATTTATCTAGTAATCTACCATCATCTTCAGGCTTACTATGTTGCAGTACAGATTGCTGATATTACATCACTATAGGTTACTTGATTGCTAGATCTCCTGTCACACTATTTGTTTCCTAGAAATTCCCAACTCATAGCTTCCAGGTTTTGGACATTTCAGGATGAAAGGATTCAAATACTTTTGCTTGTCCCCTTTTGGTGGACACTTTAATATAATCTTGACAAGGCAAGGATGTGATACATCCGTAGGTTCGTCAGAAACCCTTTGTGGTCCTAATTAATTAGGAGACTCTTAGGCATTTAACTTTTAAGCACATGAGCAATTCAATAGGCTTCAGGGACACAGAGGTTATGTCCATTTTCCACATGGTATAGTTGCAGCCAGGTTACACAGGTGCTGATGCTGGGCGTTTTTGACCACATAAGAAATTTCACTAGGACTTTGGTAAGTTACAGTACATACCAGTTTTGAAATATGCAGTTATAGTCTGATACAAGACTGACTGCCTGTTCTACATAGTGCAGGCAATGACAGATATTCTTAACCTTGTCCAAGGTGCTCCTTTATAGACTCCATTTTGATTTGCCTACATTTTAACCACACTTTCCATTTCAAAGTCTACTTTAGGCTGAAAAAATTCAGAAAGATCCAGCTGAACCCAGAGTTAAAGTGGATGCTAGAACCAGCAATGGTGTACCCCTTGGGAATACCCACTGACACTCCCTTTGTGCATTCTGAATGCCTGAGAACAACAAATACTTTCAGGTATTAACAATTAGGCTTCGGGTGTTTTGGTGTCCAAGAATAGTGGACACATCTGACAAGTTTTGGTCTTAATACAGGAATTTCCCACCATGACATGGGAGAAAACAGTAATTAATATTTGTGAAAAAAAACCCAGATATTACAGAGACAACTGTCACAGAAAATCTTATATTGCAATTAGTATCTTTACATTCAGTGAAAAGTTTCTATCATATGCCATGAAAAATAAGGCCTTGTGTTACAGTATGAACAGTGAGTATAAAATGAAATATTGAACAGCTGCTCATTCCATGAATACCCTCCATCCAGTGTAACAAATGATACAGGAGTCATGGCAAAAGAAGAGTTTGCAATCGTGCAATTAAAACCCTTATTGGAAAGCATATGCAAAACAGCTCGAGCAGCCTTAATTTTATGATTTCTTAACTTCTGACTGCTTAGCCCTTATATGTTTTTTAATGTTGAGAATTTTTTATTCCTGTAATTAGTAGTAGATACTACACAGGGAGAACTTCCTTCATTATCCAGGCAAAGGGCATGTGGCAAAAGGCCTATATAGTATTCTCAAAGCTCATTTGTATGGGTCTGGAATTTCTCACAGTCTGGGCTGCCATTTTTCCCACTTTATGTTCACAAACTCCCTTCTCGATATGCAGTAGCGTATGTTTGTGGTAGTGAGGGACAGATGCTCAATCTCAACAAAGATCAATGCGGCTCCAGGGAGCACTGTAGCATCTTTTCTTTGATATTAGACTTCGCTATCCTGAGGCTGTTCCTATGTGGCAGTTTATGAGGTTGCCAGTCTGTCTTTAAGATAGCTCTCTTTATCTTATTTTTTTAAATAAGAATGTATATTTAAAAGACATACCTGTCCAATAATAAGGGGCACTACAACAGTCATAAACAGCTGCGAGAATATAGATGTAAAAGGCACAGAGGAGGATGATCCAAGCTGCAAAATAAAAACATACCATTAATATCGCACTTTTTCTTAGTATCTGCACATTTCATACATAGATATCACATACTAGTATATATTTTATTTTACACACAAAAACTTGGAAGTATGTGCACAAACTTGGAAGTATGTGCACACATGTTTAGTTGTTAAGTCCCAATAAAATATTTGGTATTCCACGATAACAAAACTAAAACAATCTCTGGTTGACTATTTTATAACCTAAGGTGATAGTTCCATCATTATTCATTTAACTGAAACCTTGCTATACATATATGCCAAGTAAATTATATAAGCATTTGTAGGATGACAGTCTAAAAAGACAGGGAGTGAATCTTCCTAATTAGCTCAACTAACCTTATCATTTATACAAATATCAAGCAACAAAAATTGGTGTAGTTGTTTCAAGAAATAAATAAAAATTAAATAGTGAAGACATTCACGTTTTATTTCAGTGACAATAAAAAAAGAGATCTACTGAAAGTATATAACAATTGTTTCATTAAGACAACTAAACTGTGACAGGTTTAGTCTTCAAATAGGTGATCTCTTTAATTATGACTGTAAAAGCTAGAAGTATTTTTTTAAAAAGGTGCAGGTAGAAAAGGTGAACAGAGTGGAATTTCTGCAACCTACTTCAGAATGCTTAGGTAAATATGCAGTATTTTTTACATTCTGATTGGACTTTTTTTATGCCAAGTCATGGAAAAATTTAATGTAATTTAACATATCTTTAACAGCAATAGAATACACATTAAGAAATATATAGTAAGAGGACTGAAACAGCATTATCAGAGCTTCCACAGACAACCATTTGCTTCATGACGGTAAATGACATAACATTGAGGATTTCACCGATCCACATTATTTTATATTTTGCACTTCACTTTAAAGATCCTCAAAACAATGCCAGAATTCAGAATCTTTTAGCTCCATCTAAATAACGCTGATTTCCTAAAACATTCTCACATATGTCATTCTCACACTCAGATTGCGTTACACTTTTGATGCTTAACTTCCTTTCAAGGCTACCTGCAGGCATGATAAGACAAGGTGATCACACAATCTAGTCACTTGCTGTAACTGTCAAGAAAAACCAACATACGGCCATAAAACCGGGTTTGGCGTGAAACCAGAATCTTCGGAAATTCAGAAAAATCAGAAATTTCACATACTGAAGTATTTTACTTTATTCAGAAATGTACAACTGTAACCTTTACCTGTTCTCTGATGAGAAAATGCCAGTTAAACCCCTCTGGCAGTGGTTTACATGTACGCGCACTGCTTTTCGTAAGTGCCATTTGTACATGCACTGCCTGAGAAAACAGCGAACATGGCTACAGGCTGTCTATGTGAGCTAAGCTTTTGGTGCACGCAGATGGCATCGGAACTGGGAAACAGCAAGAAATTGAATTAACTTCGGACATTAGGAAATCATGGGACTTTGTTTCTTGATCAGCCTAGAGTTTAAAAGCAGACTGCATCTGCTCTTTCTTTAAACATACTCCATCACGTGCTTTTTGTATGTCCCTTTCTGAATATGCTCTGGGTCCAGAGCCTTGGGCAGAACGTACAGGATATGGCTGTTTCCTACACATTACCTTAACTGGCAACATCAAGACTCAGTTTGGCCCTTTAATAAATGATAACATCGCATCCCCATCACCTCCCATCGTAACAATGTGTGCACAGAAGGCAGCTGGAGGGGACCTGAAGACGGTATCATCACCAACACTTTCCATCTGCAAGTAGGATAGGAGTGAGAGCACCAAATTTAAGGAGCCTAACTTCCCAAGGAGTCAAGAGGGAGAAGGGTGGGCTTGCAGGGGGAGATACAGATCACCCACACGAGTACCTGAAGCCAGGCAGTGCAGCTCCTCCACTCCTAAGGGACACAGGGCTCTCTGCATGACTCCTTATAGAAACTGGAGCAGAAAACTCCATCATACCACTCATGATCTCCTTGTTGTTTTAATTCTTCTGAATTAAGTAAGTTCAAGTAAGGAACTTCTGAAATTTTAAAAGGTTCATAGTTTTTCGAACTAGTTTTGGACTTATTTTTTGCTATATGCTGAGGAGCTAAAAGCGTTACTTACTGTGTATCCAAAGAAGCTTTCTCAAGTGAAAGTGAAGATTTTAAAACTTTAAAATCTGCCTGGGTCACAGAGGAGTGGATCTAACCAAGCAGTCCACATGCCAGGACCCTCTGCATAGCTTCACAAAACTATGATACTTCAGCAGTGGCTCTTGTGCATTTTTATAAAAACACTGATTGGATTTCTCTTGCTACATGAAAGTTTTATGCTCAATAGATGCATAATCAGTTTCTAAGTCAGGAATGAAAAACTGTTCAACAATATAACACACTGCTGAAAAAGGCAGCCATTCTCACAGCAATAATCTTGCCAACTTTTTAAAATATTACTTTAAATGCAATGCCTTCAAGCTGTGGATTCTTATGCACGTAGTATATATATATATGGATATGTTTTGGTTTGGGTGTGGGGTTTGGGTGTGGGTTTTTTTGCTTTGGTTCAGGTTTTTACATAATTAGAAACTGAATTACAGGTACTGTGCTGGGATGCTAGACCAATTTACCTAGGAAAAGTAAAATTGTTTCATTCAAAGAAACAATCCTCTAATTCAGGATATCAGCATATGGTTCTTCACCTCAACTTCACCCCACCCATTCAGGTTCATCTCACTGTCATCTCCACCACCAAAAGGCAGATATTTCAGGTAACTCTCTCACCCTATCTACATTTTAAACAAAACAGAAATCCACATATCAGTCCAAAGTGTCAAAATTAATAAATCAATAAATTGTTCGTTAATCAACCTTTTGGCCAGAGGAAGTTAATTCTTCAACTACATTTGGTTTGTAGGAAAAAACCTGCTCTCCTCCTTGGAGAAAAAGTCAAGTTTTTCTGCCTCTAATTTGACTCCTCTCCTGCACGATCCACACTATTTTTGATCCTGTTTCAGTTGTATAGTTGAGAACCATATTCTTCCACCAGTCACCAGCACCTTCATTGCTTTCTCCAGAATAGCATGGAACTAGCTTTTTTCTTGGTTCCTTATGAGGTCCTAACACTCTGCTACACCACACCTGGGCACAGAGGTTCAAAGCAGTGTGTTTGCTAGGCTCTACCCGCCCCCCCTCCCCTTCATGCACTGCTATGGTATTAGACCTCCCTGTCCCACTTATGGTACCGTCAGTACTTCTTCAGACAGACTTCTAAAATTTGTTCCCCTTCTGTGTATTATGACAATAACTTCAGCGGACTGCTTTTTATCAGAATCTATCTGTTACAGAACATTTATAAACTCTTATATTATTTTAACCTTAAATCTATTCCCAGAGAAAGGCACAGAAAATAAAGGCTGAAGAGAACTCAAGAACATCTTAACCGCACAGAAGAAAAAGACTTTCTAACCCAGACTTTGGACATACAGTGGCTAACCATGAGGAATCACAAATAATACAGGACAGACAGCTAATGGGTACACAATGTGACAAGGAGTCCCTCAACATTTATAGTATGCAAATTCATTAGGCTCACAAAGGTAAGCATCACACAGACTCTCAGGCATTGCCTGGGTTCCAGACTTCCTTTGAACTTGGATATGTTCGTCACATCCATTTTGAGAAAGAGAACTGAGGAACAGAGGAAACAAAAAGATTGATATAATGTTAATCAAACCTTCTTGTACATTTACAAATTAAAATATTCTGTCTGAATGAATCAATATGATTTTGCTCAGGTTTTAGTTGGATCAGGCTAAGTTCTGTGTTCCATTTGCTGTCACGAAACAAAGTTTTTTAAAGGACAACCTAGATGATCTGCATTGCACCAAAATTAGCATTTGTTCATATTTGGATACCCTCATCTCCATGTCTAAAAAACGAACCTTTCTTCACAGGCAAACAAGAAATAGCACTGTAAGAACTTGTATAAAAACATAGAATCAAACTGCTGATTTATAGCTGTAAAAAATAAATCAGATGGGAATCTCTTATGGGAGGTAAAACACCATTTAATGAAAAAGCTATCACAAATTTTCATGCCACCATATTGTCTATGCTTATCTTAGAAAATTTTGAAACAGAAGTTTGATACTGTAAAGTGATCGTTATGTGCTGTTATGGATAGCAGCATTTCAATTAACAGTTTATTAATAAAAGCCAGCCCTGACTGAATTTACTCACTATTCAAAAAAAGATCCTGAAAATTCTTGCTTAGAGAAAGGCACTTTTCATTTAAACAATCTGAGTGATTTCAGAAGGACAACTCAGATAAGCAGGAACTGCACCTTCTGCAAGTGTTTGCTGGATATGGCTGTAATGAAAGAGAACTCCAGGCAAATCTTTCCAAACAATTCTGTCACAGTGCAGTATTTCAAACCTGACCTGTAGCATTCTTGCTAATTTAGTTCTAGACCTCTCTTCTCAAGACAGTGACTGTTTTAAAAAACTACTGACAAATTATTTAGCGTGTTTCTTTATGAGTTTGTGGTAGAAAAGGTGGCTTATCCTTAATTGATAGGCAAATATAGCAATCACTGGTTGTGGTAAAAACAAAAAGCAAAACCCAACCAAAAAAAGAAACCTTCCTTGCATAAAAACAAGACAATTCCACTCCCCAAACTAGGCTGTCTTCATAAGCCAGATGCTCTATTCTCATCTTTCTGGCTGACCGTGGGTGTTCCCATGTCTACTGCCAGTGACTCAGAAGAAACACACCTCCTGCCACTCACACCAAATAACAACTCAGTGTCATGTGTGCTGCACATCCTGAGCCCACTTTGGAGGCAGCTGTCCTTTGGGGCCTTACTCTTCCAGTGTTCTGCAACTAACATGTTTCCTCAGGTTGTGTCTTTGTGCTCTTCATGCACCACCAGCCAGCTTCAGCCTTGCCGTTTGTTGAGTGCAGGCAAGGAAGCGAGGCAGGGGTGAAAACGGGGCAGAACTGAGGGGAAGGGTCACTGGCTGCTCTTTCATGTGAGACTGAAGCTTTTCTTTTGCACCTTCAGGTCAGGCTACTTTGATACCTGTCTTTTTAAATTGCGTGTTCAATGCTGTATCATCACTGCTTCTGCATCCAGTCCAGATACAACTGCCTTAGAGGCCTGCCTGGACCACCGCATGCGCTAAACCCTTTATATGTCCTGTTATGGACAACAGCCCCATTACAGAAAGGACATGTAAGGGGATGCATTTTTGGAAAAGATGCGGATGGGATACAGTTCAGTAATGAAGGACAATGAACAAGACTGAGCAGCTGAACTAAGCCCTCCCTTGCTTTGGACTCTTTTCCAGAACCTTTATCCTGACCCAGTCACAGTGGTGTGTGATGTTACAGCACAGAAGTATGCACATCACCTTCAGTAACCCAGGTACTTGGCTAATGGAAATGCTTTGCAGAGAATACACTGCAATGAGAAGTAACAGTAATGATTCTGAGGCTCTGGGAAGCAGGAAGTGTCTGCGCTACTCCATGGGAATGGTGTTGATGGGCTCCTATGAGTTCCATAGCACCCAGCTCTAGATTTCTGGTAGGAGGTCAAAAAAGATGAAATGATCATTCCTACATAACATCTCACAGCAGTCTAAACAGAGCTGGCAGCTCACTAGGATGTTCTTCTTACCTAAATGCTCTGCATATGAATAATGCCTTTACAGCAGTGGAGTATCTCAGTAAGGCAGTTTTTCTAAAAGATGCCAACTCCCAGTGACTGACGAAGAGTCATTGGTATGAAATTAATCCAGGTAACAAGTGACAGAACAGGAGGAAATGGCCTCAAGTTATGCCAGGGGAGATTTAGGTTGGATATTAGGAAAAAATTCTTCATGGAAAGGATTGTCAGTCATTGGAACAGACTGCCCAGGGAGGCGGTGGAATCACCTTGGAAGTGTTTCAAAAACACACAGATGTGGTGCTTAGGGTCATGGTTTAGTGATGGACTTGGCAATGCTGGTTTATGGGTGGACTTGATGATCTCAAAGGTCTTTTCCAACCTAAACAATTCTCTTGATTCTATGTATTTAGATTTAAAATAAAGCTTTTAATTTTACCTATCAAAAACTGCAAGTTGTCTGTTGCTTCAGAGACAGGGGCTAAAGGTACAACAGAGTTCATGTTCAACGGCTTGGCAGTCATGTATTTTACAAACAGATCTTTCATTGTTATTCTTAAAAATTAAAGGCAGACACAAATCTCTAGTTCTGCTAAGGAAAACAGATGTTCTGGTCTTATGGTACATTTTGCAAATTCTTGCATATTCTATATGCTTCTATGGCCCTGGGAATTGATTTGGCACAAATATATAAAAAAATAGCTGTCTACATACACCCTCCAGTTTTGTTCCCCCCCCAAAAAAAATCTCAGCATTTCATAATCAGAAGTGTTGAAAAAGAAAAGCTGACAATCTCTTAACTTTAGGATTTGCTTTCTCCCCCCCTCCAAACCCCCCAAACTGGGCAAGGAGACTGTATATTTTGGCATTCCCTTGTTAAAGGAATCACAGATGCCTAATGCCATTCCAGGTTCCCCTATGACACATTAAACACCAATCCAATCCAAACATACCTGTTGATTTTAAAGCCTTTTATAGAGCTACATAAATAACCATAGGTATTTTTAATCTAAAATATACCAGAGCAACTCTTCCATTTTACCATGGTACCACAATCTTGAGGGCTAATGTAAAGGAATGAGATCACACATAAAGCCCAAAGGCACCTAAATGGGAATTAGATGATTAATACCCTTGGAGGGCTGAGACTTAAGGACTAGTATACAAAAGTTCTGCTGCAAACAAGGGGTTGACTAACTGGAAAGAAATAAATTAGTAAATACAGGATAATTAAGAACAATGAATATTATGTATCCATGAAAAAGGCAGCTGTGACATACCAGAATAACTAAATCAATCAAGGCATGGGATACTTCTGACACTGCACAAAGCCTGAATAGGTCCTTGTGAAGAATACTGTGCAACTGTGCACAATTCTTATTACCTAGGCTCAACAAGGAATTAAAACTGTAGCAGGTACACAAACCACCTCAGAATAAGGGATTTATTTGGGTTTTGGTTTGTTTTTTTTTTTTTTTATTTATGTGTTAAAGGTTTGAAACGCATGGCTGGTTTAGTCTAGTTGACTGAAGACTGAGGGGAGAGGATACGATTGTACACTATGTCTGAGCCAGGGTGATAAATTTCAGAGAGGTGCTATTCAGGTGTGTGGTAACATTGGCAACGAACAGGTAAAATACCTGTCACAAATATTGGATAGGTTTCTGCTCAGAGACACAAGTCTAGTGTTGCAAGGGTGGAGGGGGGGCAAAAATCCTTACTTTTAAGTTGGATCACATTCAGTTTTGATGTGAACTGCACAGCATGGAAGAGGTGGACTGGATGCTCTTGGTATCCTAGTTCTATGATCCTGTTAAGGTATGTGGTTAGTTTCTGCTGTGTAGAAGCAGGATGTGTACTTAAAAGGCTCCCCTAGAATTGCATAGATGAAAATTTCAAGAGCAAACCAAAGCAGAAGGTTCCCTCATGGAAACATTACATATTTTAGTCTTCTACCAAGACACATTTACAATATTTTGTGTGTGTCAAGAAGAGAAAGGAGGGACCCTGTGATTCTCTGACTGTTATTTGTATCCAATTTATATAGCAAAGCCATAAAAGGTGAATTTGAAAAAGGAATAAAATGATTAAGCAAGTATTTCATGGCAGCCATAAAAAAGTTCTGGTTAATTTTAAAGGGTTTGGATCAGTTCAGAGAACTTTGTCTTCCCAATGATTAAAGAGAAAGGAAAGGAAACGGTGAGGTAAATAACCAGGTAGAAATAATGATGCAGTTTAAATCTTCCACATGAATGAGTTGATCTGTTAACAACTCATGCACTATTCTGCTTCCCTTCCCTGCCCCCCACCCCCTTCTCTGTAATCAACCTTTTGTCACATACTAGTGAAATCCATTAGCTGCAACTTCCTTATCAACTTTCAAAGCTTTGCAGCTACCAAAATATTTGCATATTTAACGATTCATTTGGCTAGTATTGACTCTCATTTACTGACTACTTGAGAGGAAAAACATGGCAGTATCTACAAATCCTGTTCTAAAAAAAAAAAAGAAAAAAAAAAGAGGAATGACGGGTCTTTTTAATAAAAAGATTTATCTGAAATACATGGGAGTGGAGAAGGCAAAAAAATTTTATATCAACAACTTTTAAAACTATGTTTTAATTTAAGGATTGTGAGTATAGGGGAAAGCTTTTAACTCCAGTATTTCAATCTGCTAGTTTCTTTCACATCCTTATTCACCAGTCATTTTATTTCACTTTTCTCTGTGCTATTTGCATGTAATTTCCTTCAGTTGTCCACTCCTGAATTCTTTCAGCAATGCTACTTTCTAGTACTTATGGTATCACTGCTACAATGCCACCATAAAAATACCTATTATAAAATTCAGACATATGAAAGGGCACCAAAAAAGAAAACATCACTGAATAAATCAAGGAAAGGAGCAAGCTGATAAAGCCTTGGGAAGATTCCATGTTGACACAAATGTCATAGTAGTCATCCTTGGTAAAACAGCAAACATGAGAGCAATGCATGACAGTTACATGGAAGTTTTTGGCAAGTGTATTTTTAAAAATACACATGAATTTTGCATTGGGTCTTTAACATTCCACATTAACTGGTTTGCATGCATACTTCTGAAGAATGTAAAGTACATAAAATGTAAAATACTTACTTATTTCTAACATTTTCTTTGATGGCTTTCAATAAAAACACACCTTGATTCACACACCTTGACTTTTGTCACTTTGATAGCTAACTGGCTGTGCTCCCAGCAACTGAACAGACCACATCTGTCAGGCGTCGAGTCTCGACAGCAAGGGTAATACCAAGAAGGCAGCAGAGCTGGGATACTGTGTTATAAATACCACAGCATCACATTTGGCTCCAATAGGTGTGCGAATGACTGACTTCTTGTATTTTGATACCAAATACAATCAACAAAATCATAAGCTTGTATGGCTTGGTAAAAATGCCAGTCTACACATGCTCAACTGACTTTAAGGACAGAAAAGACAACCCCATCTCAGTGCAGCTGGAAAGCAACAGAGCTATGTTCATATGAGAAAGGTGACTATGCATCATCCTTTTACACGGTAGTATAGTATCTATGCTCACTCTGCTTCCAGGCCTCCATCCTGTGCAATACATAGGCATATGAAATCCCTCAATGAAAATAAACCTGCATTCATACATATTCCTCTTTTTCATGACTAAAGTTACAACCTACGGACGTGTGAGACGATACAGCTACAACTGTTGCAGAGTGCAGTGCTCCTGAAGTTCTGTGTTTCAAACAAGACATCATAAAAAGGTGCTGACATCTCCAGGTTATTAAAGAGATCACAGCACTATTATCTTCACAGTATGATGACACCTTTTGTTTAACTGTCTTTTAGTACTGTAAATGTGCCCAAATGCAGCATACTTAAGAATTCAAACCATAAGCTGTTATTACAAATCATAAAATGTTATTATAATTGCTAAAGGAAATAACTAAACTGAACATAAAGAGCAAGTCATATAAGTAAAGATGGACAGTCATACCCAAGTGACTAACTTCCTCAGCTATTACTTAACCTATCTGTACTCATTATTCATTGATAGCAATACAGTTATTTCCCAAAAAAAGTTTAGCCTACACTTCAATTTCTAGTTGGCAGTCGTTTGGGTTTTTTTTCCCCCAAAATGCCTTTGAGAAAATAAAACTTATTTCTTTCCTTTAAAAAATGTCACGATCAATCTGTTACCTCTGGCTTCAGCTAAGTATATGACCTCACGAGAGGAAGACTGACAGCATCCTTCTCTGAGTATTTTGGCACACTGCCTCCTGATCATCACGAATGAAACTGGAGAACATTGCGAAGAAACGCAAACAGCATAACCTCATGTTAACTTGAAACTGATGTATCTTATAGCACTTTGTTTCAACATTCCAGCTCACCGCACAGATGAACTCTAATCAATTATATATAGTTTATGGGACATTGCCCATTTATAGTATCTTTGCTGAGAATACAACACATTAACTGTTAATAATACACAATGATTATTGTGTTAATAACACAAGGATGATGTTATTGCAGATTAACGCATCTGAAAGCCAGATTCAGTAGCTTTTTACTAGCGTTAATCAGAGGTATCTGTGGTGATCCACTATTCTTTGAATTCTAGCAAGGCATCCTTAGAAGGATACAGTCTGGTAATTATGTGCACATTATTTAAGGTTTCATTTAATCAATTAGAAGCTCTTAGAACGCTTTTTTTTTTGAGTAAGCTTTACACCAGAAGTTTCATAGTAGAAATACACTTTTCAGAAGCATAACTGACAATCTTATGTTTAACACCATTCATTTAAGATGATACGTTATTTGCATTAAATGCATTATTTATTATAAGCTTCAACATGCCTTTATCAATGTTGTTTAGACAATTTATATTTACGTTACTAGGCAATTATGAAGAGAAAAGGCAGTTCAGAACATTATATTCTCTGGTCCACCTAGGGCAAAATTTAACCCATCGTCACTTCCACAGGTTAAGCTACGTAACAAAACCAAGCTAACAGACAACAATGTAATTTATTTCTGGCAGCACTAAGGGTATTTCTCTCAGTGTATACAGGGAGACTAACAGGATCGCTAATACTATGTAGTATCCAGACTATTACAGTATGACTCTGTGGAAGAGTTAATGCTCCTAAGTACCAAATCCAGGAATTAAAATTCACTGAAAGCATTGACTTCAAAGGTCCCTGAATGGTATCCAGAAGCCCAGCTCAACTACTGCTGAGGTAAGGGACAGCTTTATCTTGAAAGCTGAAAATTCCACCCTTTATTAACTAAGCATTAAGGCTAAGCTGCATGACTAAACTCAGGAATGGTCCAGAAAAGATAACCAGGAAATTACTGGTCAGTGTTTCTCACTCCACAGTACCACATGAAATGATCAAGCAGCAAGTTGTAAACAAACAGAAGCTTGTGAAATGTGTGCTTGAATCCACCACATGGTGAAGAGGCCAGAGGTATCAAGGAAACTCAAAGGAACTTTAGAGGTTCACAAGAAAAAAAGGATTCAGCAGTACAAACCACTGACTGCCAGGATACAGGAACGTGCATCAGGGTGTGCACATTTAGTTCACTATCCTAAATACCCAGCACTGGATACACTGAACTTTCAGAGAAGGTGGACCCCATCATAGTAAGATGTGCTGCTGGGCTGACCAGAACGGCTGCTCTTCATGTGTCAAGTTCTCAGGAAAGACCTCAAGAAGTTTTAAATATTTATATACCCCAAGAGAAGTTCTCAAGTTTTGGGCATTGTGACAAAACCTGCAGGTTTTGTAACTTCCCCCTATCCCCTGACTAGTTTGTTTATCACTCCAATGAAAAAATAATTCATGTGTGTATTTTCCACAAGAACAGCAGCTTTGAGTCATGTTAGAAACTGCACAACAATTAATGTGCATTTTACGCGCTTCTCATACAAGTGTCTCCAGGGCTGGCAGGAAGAACAGAGGCATACGCTTTGCCATCCTGTTCTTGCACACGAAGTTTTATCACTTCTTTTGAGAGGTAACAGTGAAAACTGCAATTTATGGGACAGAGTATCTCAGCTGCCTGGGGAAGTGGTTGAGTCACCATCCCTGAAGGTATTTAAGACATGTAGATGTGGTGCTTCGGGACATGGTTTAGTGGTGAGCTCAGCAGTGCTAGTTGGACTCAATAATCTTAAAGGTCTTTTCCAACCTATATGATTCTATAAAGTCACCAAAGGAAAGATCTTTATCTTGCTTTAAAAAGTATGCAGATCATTCCTTAACATTTCAGTTTTACAGAAAATATCCCTTTTAGCTATGTAGGGCACCAAAACTCAGCAAGGTATAGCAGGGTGAAAGTTGTCAGTGACCAAAAGCAAGAGCTGAAGTTTCAGTCACCTGAACACAGGCACAGATCTGGGTGAGCGCCTGTGGAAGAAACGCATCTCCATACAGGAGGGAAGAGTACAGGAAAACAGTGAGGCAGACCATCTGGAATCAATGAGTTCAGTGCAAGAATAACAAAACTCCCATTTTTCTTAGAACAGTTATCTTTTTCAACCTACAGTAAGTCTATGGTCCCAATCATATCAAGAAAGCTTTGCTGGTGTGTATGGATATATACGATATGGTCAAAGCAGTTCTGGTGTAAACATAGCTACATCAGATGGATTACAATTTGTTACAGTAAAAAATCTTCCCAACACAGATTTACTGAAGCAGCAGTTGATAATATTACAACCACTCTCACAGTACTGTTTATCCCAGTTTAGTAGACACTGCTGTATTTGTATACAATACATATGCGGCTCGAGCATCCCTACCATAAACAGCATGCCACTTGCATGCCACTAACAAATTGTTTCAGGCTAACTTCACATTTACCCCACCTTCCAATGTGCTGGCTTACATACAATGCCATTAGTAAGATAAACATAAAAGACAACGTGTACCTCCCCTGAAATCCTTGAAGTGTTTCAGCCGATTTCCCTGCTCTTCACAAAGCCGCAGTCCTCAGTAACTTGCACCACATCATAGCATTTCTGCCAGCAAATCCTCAAGCACCAAGACTTCCTAACTGACAAGGGACTCACTAAAGCATCACTATCCATCTATTAAAACCTTCACTGTTTGCTGGCTAACACCCATATCTTTATAAAACATGAAAATAAAACTCTGTCTTCTCCTTGCCCTTCTACTATGAACTGTAAGGAACCAAGGCCCTGACTGAAATAAAACTGTCTTCTCCTTGCCCTTCTGCTATGAACTGTAAGGAACCAAGGCCCTGACTGAAAACGTAACAACTGAAAAAGAAATCTTGGAACAGGAACAAAGCAGCATCATATTTAGCGATACACAGGGGCTCCAGTAATTTGTCTTGCTGCTGCTGCTATGTCACTAGCTTCTACCACAAAAATACCCATGGGCTTAGATGTCCAAGAGCAAGGCTCAGTTTATCTGAACAGTGCCTTCTCAACTGGCCTGTCATACATTTTGGACTAGTTCAATTTCATCCAGCTCGTGTATGTGAAAGCTCTCCAAGAGATCTCCTGAGTGATCACCTTACCTGGCAAGTGTTTGTATTTTACCCAGCCTAATAGCATATGGTTTTACAATTCTGCAAGAATAATGGGGTCTGGTCCTCTCAGAATGAGGTGCAGGTAGCGTTTGCATTCACTGTGACATGCTTTGATGGCCTTTATGGAAGGCAGCTTATTTAAAATACTGACCAGAAAAATCTTCCTCATTATTTAAGCATTGTTAAATCACCCAAATTTATATCTTAAATATGCGGTCTAATAGGTGCAAGATTACCCAGTAAAAAGACATTTTAAGATCAAGATACTTACAAAAAGCAAAAGCAGAAGTGGAGTTATTACAATGCCCTGGAAAAAACAAAAGAAACAAAAATAGTCTGTTAGTCAGGGAAGCAGAATAGCCTTTACTTCCTTGTACCTTAGCGCATGGAAATACGCAGACATCATTCAACATCATAGAAATTAAGTAACAAGAAGTTCAACTTTGTTCTTCACTAGGCATGTTCTTTAACATCTGTATGCCGATCATTTTATAAGCCATACACAGTACAAAGTATCTTTTTTTACCTCTAGCTTTCCCCATTTTGCACCTATGCGCCTCTATTCTGAAAGATCCAATATACAGTATAGATAATTTATTTTGAAAACCATATTGCAGCTCTTCCCTCGCTATGCTGCATCTTAACTTCACTAAGCTGCTCCTCTCCTTAGGGGGAGACTTGTGATCCAGTCCCATGCTACCCAGTCCCAGGTCCTCTTCTGAGCAAAAGCTGCATCAACCATGATGAATTAGGTGTCACGACTGTGTAATGTAAACTGATATTCCCCAAGGAAATGAGCTGAGATCTCAAAACTCATTTCACTTGATTAGACCTTGCGTCTCACTGGTAGAAGGCGAGTCTTTCATCTAATTTAATCACACAGGACCACCTCAGCTTTCCACATCCCCCAGGCAGATGCAAGCAAAAAGATTTGTTGTCTTCACTGACAAGGAAGAGGTTTAAAGCTGATGATTGGACAAAATAGAGGATTTTAAGTTCCACGAGAGCAAATCCTAAAATGAGTTGTTTGGGTTGGGAGTTAACATGACATCCATCAGTTTCATAGCTGCAAAGAGCAATTCCCCATCATCCTTCCATCTGAATTCAATATTTTATTATTGCTTAATAAAATTCTATCATTAAATGCATGTTAATTCACAAAGCTTGCTCAGAAGTTCTCTAAGTCAAGACCAGACATGTTCATCCAGATATGTCTCAAGAATAACTAGTATTTCAGTTATTCACAAACATTCTTTTTAAAGGACAAAAATCCAAAACTTGCTCACATCCGTCTAAAAGGATGCTTATTTTCTGATTTTAGCTCCAAGTAAAAAACAATTAAAAAAAAAAGCAGTTGTCCCCTGCTTTTCATTTAACCTTGAGAAAGTAACACAGCTTTACTTCAATCTTTTGGAAGCTAATATAAAGAAAAAACTTATATGACTAGATTTGTATTTGCTTTCTGGGTCCACAAAACGTCACGAATCCAGACAGCCCATTTGACACCGAGAGTTCCTATTGCGCTCTTAAAAAAACTGCAACAAGTAAATGCCACAAATGAGAGCAGACAAGAAGGACTGAGGAGGCAACAGTTAAGCTGTGCAACTTGAAGGCTCTGCAGAATTTAAAAATATATTTTGAAATAAATAACATATGCCATATCTGACTGCCCCACAGCCTAGCTATCCATAATCATTTATCTTTTTTCAAATGTCACAGCTGAGATAGATCATAAAAGACCAGAAAGAAAAGCCGTAGATACAATAAGAATTGCTTCAGGGAGTCACTCACTGTTTACAAGGAGGCCTAGACCAAAATGCAGACAACAGTTATAAAGAAATATAGGTGTTAAGTATACGGGCTGTAGAGGAAGAAACAAAAGTTGAGTAAGGGAGGAGGCACAATGAGCTGAACTAACACATGTCTACAGTAGCATCTGTGATGCTGAGAACAGAGAACTGACAGTAAGATCTGTAGAATATGGATGCAACACAGTCATTTCATCAGAATGAACAAATTCCAGCGCCGCTACTAAGAACAAATGAGCCAGACTTTCCCCTTCTTCTCCTTTCCCCACCACCAACTACACTGCGCAGCTCAAATATTACCAAGTGCCAGAGTATTCCCTAAGAACCCTGTAATTTTGGGACGGCAGAACAGTGCTGCAGCAGGGTTCCGTCTTCAGACCTTCGCAGCAGCAAAGAGGAGCATGGATGGAGCTGGAGGTGAGACATCAAAAGCATCCTACACTCCAAACAAACATTGAGTGTAGGGAGAAGAGAGCACGCTGCCAGCTGGTGAGTGCAGCCAGCTCTCCTCCAAATCTGAAGGAATTGATTCAGTACTATTGGTCATTTCTTACGCACTTCATGGCTCAGTACGTTTCACAGCACTTTTATACATTACAAAAAAATACAAAGGTAAAAAACCCAAAACAAACAGCCTTCCCCTGTATCTTGTTGATAAATAAAGGTGGTATCCTTCCTCTTTAGGATGGGTCCTGGGACTTATTATGTATTTGCTTTAGAAGCTTAGTGATATTAACACAATGGGCAACAGCCACTGCTAATTCAAAGTGTTATGTCACAAAAGGAAACCTTATTTCTGTGACAGTAACACTTCTTCATAATTCTGTAAGTGGAGAGGAAGAGAATCCTGGTATACTACATAAACAGATTCCTGACTGAGCTTGTAGAAGACTCAGCATTCAAAAGGTCAATTCTAGCAGGTATTTCCAAAATTTTGCTATTAAGCCTGGTGATCTTCATAATCAGAAGCAAGTGTCCTGTTGCCTTACCACAGAAATTATTTACAAGTTTGAATTCTCCCATTTACAGCACATACGCAATTCCCTGGGAAGCTAAAAACCACCTGACAGAACAGCCAAGTTCATATTAAAAAATAGATGCTGTTGCTGAATCAGAGTAATTTTATGTTAATGTTTCATTTTGATAAGGAGCACCTGTCTGAAAAACCATAGGGATTACATTAAAACCAAAGGGTTTTTTTTCAGCCGGTGGTGCTGTGGTGACTCTGGTCGTTTATGGGTACAAGCAAGGCAAGACTTATTAGGGGAGGGAAATCTGTTACCAGACCAAGTGATAGAGTTGGTAAAGAACAAATTTGGGGCATGTAAAGCCCATTTATATGTTACCTGAAAACACTGATGTTCTTTTATATGCAAAAGCCCTTCTTTTTAGGGTTTCTGTTCCAGATTTGAAGAAGGCTTTACAAGACTACAGTGTATCTGTCTAACAAAAGGTTTTACCTTTCCTTGCACAGACTGCCTTGCTTCAACACATTACCTCTTCATTAGAAACATGCTCCTCAATATGCTCATAAGCGTTATGTGACGCATCCCAAGTCATAACCGCTAAATAATAATATATAAAGCACATGAGTCTAAAGCCTGCTGATAGAAAGTACAGATGAAATTTAGGTTTTGAAGGCAAACCCAAAATCCAATTCACTGAGAATAAAGAAAAGGTGGAAGGAAAACAGTTACCCTGCACAGTCCAGCTCACGCACTAGCAGAGGCTTCACAAAGACAAGTGTATTCTGGCAGTGGCCACCCGGGCAGTGCAGCTTTCTGAGACTATGACAGGCTGAAAAGTGCAAAGGGAGTTAAAAATTTTTAAAAAGACTATTGCTTCTAAGTCCACAGGACACTAACACCATCAGAGAGAAAAAAATAACTGAATTTGACTACGCTTTTCCCTGCCTTGCTTTCCAGGTAAGTGCTGTGAAATACATGGGAGTAGGAGATAAACAGATTGTAGCTTAGCACTTCCAGCTGAAGCTGAGCATCTGCCCTTGAGAATGCAAGGTCATTACACAGTTTTAGCATCTTCAAAATTCGGGTGGAGTGTTAAGCTTTCCGACTGCTGCCCACAACGGAGTCAAAGTTGTAAAGTGACTGCCGTTTGCTATCAGCAGAAAAACTTTCAAGAAATCCATTTACACCTCTGATGTGAAAGACTGATTGAATATATTTCAATGATTTTACTTGGAAGGGAAGAAAAAAAAATCTCAGTCTGACCGGAGAAATTGATACAACACAAGAGTCTGAATAGTCAAATAACTGTTAAACAGATTTCTTTTTACAGCAAAGATCATGAAACATGTCTTAATTAAGAGAGTTTAAATACAGGTTTGTGTGTGTGAGCATGTGCATAAACGAACACTTTAACAGCAACGACATACTTGGAGATCCATTTAATTGTTACTTGCCTTGTACAGGTAAAGATGTTAAGAGGTTTTCTATAGGTTTCATCCAGTACAGCATTGCTGTTGAGCAGATATTAAAAAGTGTTTATTCTCCAAAAGAATATGTAGAATCAATACATGTAATTGGCTGCCAAATCAGACAGCAAAAGGAAGTAACATAATGGATTTGAAACTATGATGGCAAATCATTAAGAAATTATGCAAATTGTAAGAAGGTGGGCACAGATCCAGAAGGACACATGGTAGAAGACGAGTAAGGATTATGGTAATGAGGCATGAAATACATGTGAACTTTCCTTCGTTTCCTTTACCCACAAATTTCCCATGCAATTTTTCTTCATTCTTACAGGTCATCAGTATAACACGCATGTGGCAATTATTAGTGAAAAAAAAAACCTTAACCAAAGTCATGCATGACTTGTCTTAAGTAGGGCTAGAAATAAATTTTTAAAAAAAAAGGGTTTTGTAATCAAGGTTCTGAACAAATGTGTATTCTCTGAAATCCATTATCTACTTCTGCTTAACTCTACAGATGTTCTTGAACGCTTCATCAGAGCAAGCCACAAAAGGAGCAAAAGCATAAGCAGCATTATGTTATGAACTGAATAAAAATTAGTAAAAAGTTAACTGGGCAGCATTTCCACTACTACTGATATGGTAAAGTGCGAGAAAAATTACCATGAACTCTGGATAATTTTATCGGAAGACAAGCATGAATGAGAACTGAAACTCAATCTTCATCTGTGTACAGCAGTATTTCTCATATGGTTTTATTTCAAGAGTCACTGGCACTTTTTGGAAAGAAAGAGCAATCAAAAAAACCCAGCCTGTTCCCCCCCCAATAACATCTGTGTAGGTTTTCCAGTTACATGACAGAGACTTTGCCTTGAAACATATACTTCTATTTTTTCTTACATCTTTTGTTTCCTTGCTTTTGGGCTTGGACGTGTGTTTTTTTAAAAAATACATATATTTCACTTTATTTTTTGACAAATCTGCAGACAACTTTGTAACGTTTTACATTTCAAAACAGAGCCTTGCAACTTACCTTTTTTGGAACCATGCACAACCTCTCGACAGACACCACAGAACAAGATAAAAACCCCTACACTACATAGACTTAGTTTGTTCCAAACCAGAAGAGAAAAAACCACTAAAAGTCAGGTTGGGACCAGGCAAGCTCTTGCAAAACCATCAGCACGTGCCGCATGAAAGAGAGGTTCTAACAGAGAAGGGCCTGATAACAGGCTTGCATAGGCAACTGTGAATTTTCCATATCTCAGTTTTCAAGTACTAAACTATTTTAACATGATGATTTCAAGCCTGTAAACTGAAGCTGTTCGGAAAACATTTCAGCACATTCGTATTTGGATCAAGTGGCTGCAGGAGCCTATTTGAGACAACCTTTTTCTGGGTTCTTTAAACAGTCTTTAGTATTTCTGTAAGCATGGCTAAGCAAACTGTGCTGTTCATTTGTTCCTATTTAAAGCTGACAATGCAGGTCACAAATTTTTGTGGAATGAGACGTGGAACTCTATTTCCACAATAAAACATAGCTTTTCATCCCTTTCAAACTTCATGTCCATGTAAATGACGTAAGTTTTGGGGTTTTACCTCTTGCAAACTCAAGAGATTAAATTGGCACTGCACCTTCTGGTGTCCTTGTAATTTCAGTCATTGTGCCACGATGAAACTTCAACATCCCTGTGTTGTTCCTCCATGGATATCACAGAAGTTCCTGATAGCAAATAATCACTTGCCTTTTGTCTTCCAATTTAATTATTTTCAAAATCATTTCAGGTGCAAAACAGAGGCCTTTAAAAGTCTCCTACCACAGGTCCCTCTTCTGTCAGCTACTCCAGTGACATTGCTGGTTCTGAAATGGCTTATTCAACTGTAGGACTTCAGAATAAATTATGTAATTTATTTCTTTATTGTCCTGCTTTATATCAAATGACTGATATGAATTCTGGGAAGAACAAAGGCTTATGAATTTATGATTTTTAGGATGCTAAATACACTCATCATTCCCCTAATAAATAAAACGAAAAATCTGAAAACATAGTGAAAAGGGCATGAAGTTAAATTCACACATTTTTTGTCAAATTCATAAATACAACGCCAAGGCAAGGAACTATAATACAAAATTGAAAATACAATTCTACATAACCCTAATTCAACTATAATTATAAATAGGTACCGCAACAATAGCTGCAACTCATCCAATCAGGTCAACATTGGATTTTAATAACAAAACTGTAAAATTAGAAGCAGTATGTCCAAATGGTTTTTGCTTTATCAGAGGGTAAACCAGATTTCATACCAACTGTGAGATTACTGTGAATCGTTCCAGACATTGTACCACCTACGTTATGTTGTGTCAACCCCATGGCCTCTACTGTGGGAAATTTATTTTTTTAAAAAAAAAAGGGAAAAAAGTAAAGAAATGAAAAAAAGAGAGATAAAGTAATATTAAAAAGCACACTAGCATCAGATAATAGTAGAAGTCAAAAGCATTTCCATTATCTATTAATAATTACTAATTGCAGATGTTCCCCTCACACATTTTTTGCAAGTATGAAATCAAAATGGAATGAAAAGCAATGCAGCCAGAATTTGGTTCTTCCAACACAACAGAACCTAGAAACTAAGAAATAAAGTGATATTAACTACTGGCAGTAACGCTATTACACTTGTTACAGATTGAGTGTAAAGAATAAAACCAAAAAGAGAAAGTATTTTCTTCAGTAAGGTTGAGGTTCCAGTATCGGATTGAGAGTTAAACCAGGAGTAGGAAAAGAGTACTTCGGAAAGGTAAAACTCTATGTAAGCCTAGTTTGCCTGGTTTCCCAGCAGAGGGCATCTTCAGCACATTACACATTTTCTTCTCATATAGTTCAGAACACAGTAGTAAGGACTCTGAAGTTTTAAAGCAACTATAAAAACTTCTTGGGGCTTTGCAGGTGATACTGGAATAGTATCTGGAATGATGCACAAAATACAACAAAAGTCTGAATCAGAGTTGGAAATGAGTGCTTTCATCAAACATCCTGAAACCTCGTAACCTATATTATCAGTATTTTAAGAAAACCTAAATGAAATTCAGCTATGTGGGAGCTGTCTGCCAGCGCATGGAATAGTTCCTACAATGGGTTGGGGCGAGCTGCTGGAGAAACTGCTTCTGGCCATACTTTGCAAGTGCTGTGACCTCCTGCTACTGCAGCAGCTCAGCAGCGCTGTGCATGACCAAAGGAGATTTTGGTGGGCCTTTGTTCATGTGTCGGGAATGGGATCAAGCCACATTCCCCACCCAAACTTGTAATGCCTTCCTGCAACTTTTTGTTGTCTCTCTCAGGCAACACGTTCCAGTCAGCTGTTTTGTTAACATCTTTGCTGCATTCAATGATACCGCCAAGCCTGTAGCTCCAACTGTTTCCCATTTCCTCTTCGGCTGTTTATTGCTGACCATCATTCCTGCCCTCAAGACTTCCTCTCCTATACCTCCCACCTCCATGAGGATATTTTAAAACTTCTTCATATGCACGATACTTTTCCAAATTCCAGCTCATTAAACCATTGTCTGTTCCTATTCAAATTTATTTTTCATGCAGTATCAGCAGAGAACAAGACCACTATAATTCTGCATGTCAGCATAGGAACTGAATTTATACACTGCCATGAGGTGGGCCTTCCTTAGAAAAAAAGCCAAAAAGGAACTTCTCAATTGTCCACACTCATTCATTTTTCAGACTAATCCCCTTGTCTTTGCAAAAATCACTTCAACACAATCCTGTAATTTCTACAACACAGGCAGGTTCCCACACCACGACCCCAGCGGGGCTGAGGAGGAAAGACACACAGCTTGTAGTAAAGGTATCTGTAGGTACAGGCATGGCCCTTTCTCAATAAACGGTTTAATGTACAATAAGAATATAACAAACTCACTGTTAGGTGCTTTGGAATGTGCGTTAGATGAAAGGTATGTTAGTGCAGTGTTAAGGACGTACCACAATTTCTCCTTTGTTTTGTGCATAGAGAACAGAAATACAGTTAACATACATTTTAGAAGAAAAGGTATTTTTCTTCTAAAATTTTAAGTCCGTTTTCCTGCAGAAGAAAGTTACCAAGGATCTAAATTTCTTCTGTATTTGGATCTATGTCGAGTAACCACCAAATTTTAATGTTAATAACTAAGTTGACTTTACCTAGCAAAAGGTGCCAGCCCCAGCACCTCTGCTATCACAAAACCACTGGCAATACGAAAGGATGGCACACTAGATGGTGCTGTGGGACCTTCCAGGGAAAAGAGCCTCCTCCTAAAACAGAAGTTGTTGTACTGTTAAAATTAGCCATACAGTTCACTCTGTCTTTTGAAATACATTAAGGAGTACCAAGCCACAAGAAGAGAAACCAGAACCATAGAAATGGTAAGCAAACATTCTGCTTTCACTGATACTGCTTTTTGGAATAGCAAAGTGTCCCTCTTCCACTGGAATGGCTTCTCACCTCTCCCTCCCAAAACATAAGAAAGCAGTTTTTATGCTCTAGTTTTCAAAGGGTTCTACATGTAAACTGAATTGAAATAGTGATGTCTGAAGCCAGAGAGCCAACACAGCAAGGTCCCCACAAGCCTCTTCCTTCCTTCCTTACAATCTAGACCCATTCACGCTCTAGCACTCAGTATTTTACTCCACTGAATGTTTTCTTTAAAAAAAAAAATTTAACACAGTAAGCTCTGCATTAAGTGTAAATTATCTTTTTCCTGCCATGATAATCAGCTGTGTGAAAGAAAACAGAAGTATAAGGGAAAAAGGTGCAGAAACCTAAGGGAAAAGCTATTACAAATACTACAGAAATGAGTAGTTACAAGCAGTTATCAAAACTGATTCTACTTATTTCTAGCTTTCCTTGTAACTGAAAACTATTTAAGTAGAACAGTTTATGTATAAATACACCATCAACATATGAACCAAAGCACATTTCATTTTGTTAACATAAACACTATGTTTAAATAAACTCCTAGGTCCCTCATTTTCCTTCATGTTTTCAAGAACCTCAAACAGTGCAAGTGCAAAGCTCTGTACAACCCCGCTTTGACATACAGAAGAAAATAAGAACGTTATATAACGGTCAGGAGTGTTGTGCCAATAAAAACCTCTAAGGTTAATTATGTATCAGTAGTAGTAAAACACTTTCTTAGCATTGCAAAGGTCTCTTGGTGACCTGCTGTTCAGGAATACCACTTAAAACATCACTAAAGTGCTGCCATGAGTCTCACACTCACCCAGACTGTGGGTTTGGTCTGTGGTATACATGAAATGAGATACCATCCCCTCCTTAAATCAAACCAATAGCACTGTTCAGCTATAACTGTTGTTATAGATAAATTAGACAGCTTAAGTTGGTTTTGCCAGGAAAACGTCTCATCAGCCAAGGTGCTAACTATACTCTGTAAGGTGAGAAATTCCCTCCAAATCCCCTGGGGTATATGATGCTCAGGACCCTTCAGGATCATTTCCAAGTCTGCTGGGAAGTTAAGCTATTAATAATTAGGTTGAGGGTGAGCTCACTCATACATTCTTTTTCTCCTTTAGTCTAAGTGCCCTGAACTGTTTTACTAAAATGTATCAAAAAGCTCATTCAATGTGTTTCCACTATTATTTCCAGATAGGATTTCCTGTCAGAATTGAGTATTTCAAAGGCCAAACCCAACCAAAATGCACACACACGTGTGTGTGCACGCACACGTATACACAACCCCCCCCCAAACCCAGCCCCCAATATGGTAATCTATATTGCTTGTGTTCTGTGCTGCCTGCCTGGCCCCAAGTCATCAATAATGAATAGAAATGTACAGCTACAGCAGTAGCCTGTGTCGTGGGCTTGTCAGGGATTTTTGAAAAGGGACAAAAACACAGGTTTGCCATTCGATTGTGTCTTCTTTTGCAAACACAGGACAGACAAAACAAAGGGGTATTTAGAAAGGAGTAATATGATTAACCCTTTTCATACTAATTGACAGTTTCTTCCACCATACAGAGTGGAAAATTATTTGCTTGTAATGCAACCAGTATTCTCCTAGGCCTGGGAATTCAACAATAATGTTGATTCCGAGCACAGAGAGGGGAGGTTGTTTCTATTTTAAGATAATGAATACATACTCAAGAGGAGTCAAATACCATGGTTTAAATAGAGGGAGGAAAAAAATGGCTTTGTTTTCCTAGGAATCCAGCAAGTTCAGTCCCAAATAAAATTGTTCTTGATGAAGAAACTTAATGCATGCAAAGAGATGTACACCCAGGCAATGAAAGCAATGGTCTTATTAAAAAAACACACAGATCCTAATAAATGAGTTGATAATGTTTAAAAAAAAGAGGTGATTCTTGTATCTATTCTTTCTTTTCAGTGTTCCAAACAAGTCTATAGACATTAGGACTGTAGTCTTACGGAAGTGATTATCTCACATTTTAGAAACAGAACACACCAGCTGGTATACTACCAATCCACCCCCTGGGGAGGGTGGGTGGCAGACTACAAAATGTCTACAGGACACACACAAACTAAACTGATTGAAAACCCAGTTGTAAACCCAAATCTTTCCTGCCTTCTACATCTGCATAAATTCTAGAATAAGTCCTGCATTAGTAAAACTAATTAATAAAAACATTAACTTCCATAGTAGATGCATAAACATTCTCCACTTTGGAAGATGTAACTGAGGATACAGCCTTGTCTTCAAAAAGCCTGGAACTAGGCAATTTGTGTAAGAAATGAAACTATATAAGCACTTACTTTCAAACCAGGCATCAAAAGCAAGACATCTCAATTCAAATTATGTTGCCAGGCCATCCTTTCTAGAAGCCAGTAGCAAAGAAAAGCACACGGTTTAAACACAACTGAGGAAAATCTTCAAAGTAGCAATCAATAATACAATTTAAACAGCCTACTGAGTGTTCTGGCCTAATGTTATCTTGTGATAACTGTTTTGTATGGTTAGAATGGGGTATTATAATACTCAGTTGAACTGATGGGGTATTATAATACTCAGTTGAACTGAACTGTGCATAAATCGCTGAACATTCATGGGTTGAACATGTTAATAATGACTGCAAATAAGGAAAAAGGACCATAAACCACCTTTCTGTGGCAGATAACTGCCTCAAAAATTACAAGTACACACTATAGCACACTAAGGTTAAAAAAACCCCAAATCACAGAAATGGGATTCTGTTTAAATTAACTGATTAAATTAAGATAATTTACTCACAAAAGAAACTATTCTGTTTAAAGAGTTACCAGATTATTTTATAGCAGAAAATGTCTCAATTCTAACTCCAACTGTACATCAGCATGACTAGATTGATTATTATTCATCTCATCAATTTATACAATCCATAAAAACTGCTGCTTTTCTCCTACGGACATGTTCTTGTGCTTTTGGAAGTGCTCAGCCACCCCTCTTGTAGTTACTGGCCAAACAAAGGACTGACAGCATAAAACTTCTGGGTTGTTTTGGATATCCCCGTGGAGTACACAATCTGCTTAATACACATTTTAATGTGCTCAATACACACATCTGCAACAAGAAAATGCAGGGGTTTGTTCACATGTAGTAGAATGGGCCAAACCCCCTGTTCTTGTTATCAATGCAACACGAATCTGAGCATGTTGTAATTCTTTTTTTTAACCATCTGCTTCAAAGATGTTTTTTTCATGTTATCCACTAGATACAGATGCAGATCTCACATTCAAGACAAAAGAATGGTGCGTTTGTTCAACTGCATGCTATCGCTCCAGTCACAGATGACCTACTGGCTAAGGTATTGCTTCGAGCAGCCTGTCCCTCAGCACAGCATCCTAAATCGCTCATTCTACCTGCCGAAGAAACTGACAACTGCTTTGAAGCACGCAGGAAACTGGTTGAATCTACAGTGCTGTCACATCAAAAGAGCTCTGCCTACACTGATTTTTAAGCTGGCAGGTCCAAGGAAAATTCACCTCCCTGAAACTCAGCTCCACAAGTCCACACCGCCTGGCTCCCATCTACCATTTGCCCTTGGAAGCAGACAGGAGTGCCACCTAGGAAGACTCTGGGGCTGCCCAGCATCACTCACATCACTGGAGCACAGCAAGAGGCAGGGTACTACCATGGGGCTGAGTACAGCAACAGGCACAGAAGCCCACGTCCACTGCAGCGAGCTTTTTGGTGAGTGTCCTTTGACAAAGATGGCATGTCACAGTCTACCTGGGAACAGTAAAGGCGGCACACTCAGGGGGTACTGGAACAGGTCAGTTGTAGAAAGGTAAAAACTCAGGCAGACAGCCTAAAGAACTGTTTAAAAGAAAAAGGAAAAGAAAGGAAAGGGGGGGGGGGAGGTAGCAAATAAAACTTGGCTTTGTACTTCCATTTCCTGTATGGGTTATGCCACTCCAGCGTGCCGTCACAAGGAGCCTGCTTTTCCCCTGTCTGATATGAATACCGGCTTTGCATTTAAATCATCTGCCCTGAAATGCAGATCTTTGATTCAGTAACATAACAGAATATTTCCAGAGGGGGAAAATTGTTTCTGAAAACAAAACAGTCCTAGTCTGGCAGAGACTGCCTAGGCAGGGAAGGGAGCTGGCATGTGAGGCTGGAACCAAATGAAGAGAATGTATTTCCCTCACAGCCCCCACAAGAAAGGCTTTTTTTGATTTGAGCTCCCAAGAGCTCAAATGGCAAGATAATACTAACTTGGAGGGTGTTTCCTACTTTATGGGAGGTAAAACAAAGAAACAGCTAAAAGATGTCGTCCAATATTTCTGCCTTCCCCTTTTCAGGGCAGGAGCCTTCAGACTACTCTGTCCCCAGGGAATCTCAGCTCCCTAGGCAGCTCCTTTCTGACTCCTCAGGCTTTTCCCCAGCTATTCCCAAAGAATCACTGCAAGGCTGGAAGTTCACAGTACGGGATTAGACCATTTGTGTACTTAAATTTCTAAAGGCCCCAGTCCTCTGCATCCAGAATAATTCTCGTTCCACAAGTGGAATACATTCTTTTTAAAACTGAAATCCCTTGTACTTGGTTAAATGACATGCCACACACATTCACAGAACCTCATTAGCTGAAGGGACAAAATATATCCCTAAGACCCTTAATTTTTACTGAGGATTTCTAGGATTTTCTGACCAACAAGAGATTCACTTGTGTCTGTTTTGTGTGCCAAACACTTTGCATAAACTGTTTCACCTGGTAGGCAACAAACAGGACTTCTCCACAGAAGTTGCAGAATATGTAAATCACCTGTGATCTCTACCCTGAATATGGAAATCATGGAGACAGCATCAAGATTTAACCTATGATGAACAACTCACCTGATTTTCAAATTTGTTCTCAGATGCACTGTTTGTCTCATTAATGTAACAGAAATCAATTATATGCAACCTAATAATTAGCATTACAAATCATTGCAATCTACCAGCTGTAACCATTTTGAAAATTAAAAAAAACAACCTGTCATTCAACTCAGTATTAGCTGTTAGTAACCAAGAGTTACCAGTTACGGGGCAGTTTTAATACCCATAACATGGAAGGGTTAAATAGCCTCACCTTGGTGTTAAATACAGATTCTGCTTGCATTCTGCAGATGATACTTTCCAAATGAGAGCTACAACAGCTCCTGGCTGCCTAGGTATGAAAAGTATGTTTCATCTGAGAGGGGATCCTTACCCACCAGTTTACTTACCACCAGTTTATTATCAACCCTTTTTGTTCTAAGTGTAATTTCCATGTGAAAAAAAACTCAGTTTCCTGGTTGTTTGTGGTTTTTTTTTTCCTGAAGTTTTGCTGCATACTCTCACACAGGTGGTAAGAGTCAAAAAAATAACTGCCTTGCTTATTCACAATTACACATTAACTGTTTCTTTTACCTATAAAGCAATTATACGCAATGCAAATGCACATAATGCAGGTTTGCCTAACACTGCAGTGGGCAAATCAACCTTACTATTAAAAGGCAACAATGCCATCACCCCTCTCATTTCTGGATCAGACACAAAGGACATCAGCCTAGCTCATACACAGAGCAGAAATACACATCCTGTAGGCTAAAAGTAACAATAACTTGAGACAGTCATTCCCAGTATTGGTGCTGTGAAGGAGCTGCAAGCTAAAGACTTCAAATACTTTTTTTTAACCACACTGTTTTACTGAGACAGTATATGAACTAAAGAGTTCCAGGATCAGTTTGCCAGATACCTACTAGAGCTTGACACACACACACAGACACCCCCACCCCCACCCCCACACACCCCAAACCTGCTGGGTTATTTTTTACATACCTTATGTAAGAGGGTTTTTTAAATGTAAATATTATATTTAAATTAGGATTTCTGGTTTGCCTACAATCAAAAGCCTCTAACATCACAATCATGACAACAAGGTGGCCTAGCAACCTCGACAGACAGACATAGGAAGTTCAGTCAGTCAGTAATAAAAAGCTTTGGCTGTCTGGCTTCAGGGAAGAAGAAAATTGCTTGGATGCTCACTTCAGTACTCTTACTAGGTGATGCACTGTTTTATTCTTTCTGATAGCTGCAGTTTAAAAGAACTCAAAACAGCAAAATGTACATGTAAAGGGCTGAGCAAAGATGTGGACTGAAGCTTTATTTTGTTTGGTTTCAGATTCACACTTTTGATAGAGCCTAGGGAGCCAGAGAGAGAGAAAACTGTCCCGAAGCACCTGACAGTATCAGAAGTGAAAGCAGCTGCTGAAGTTGCAAGCTACCTGTAGAGTAAGTGAGTCTGGAACCAAGGGGCTCTGCTGCAGTGGAGCCACCTTCTCTGCAATGTTAGCAGGTGTTACTGCAGCAAAGCAAAACATATTTATCAAGTCATGGCCACAATTAAATTTCTTATCGTGATTCACCACAATACAAGAAAATGCACTGTCATTCTACTTGCCAGCAACTTTGTGGTAAAATTTACATTGCTGCTCATCACGGATCAAGCCTGAAGGTGTTGAGCATTTACAGCTCCTCCCAGAGGGGAAGGAAAAAAAAAAAAAAAAGCGCACCATCTTACAGAAAGGTTTGATTCAAAAAAGGGAGGTAGTGTCAGAGCTGAGGATTGTTTCTTCATTCTTCTTCACTGTAATTATACCTAGGTAATCACAGTGCTAAACTCCATGCTATTGAGAAACTTTCAGTTCTTCTGTCAAAATGATTGGCTTTTCTCTTCCCTAGCCTTCTCGAGTCTCTTTACTTTCTGTTCATCTCTTTTCTTTCTTTTTTTCCCCTCCTCAAAATCTTTCCAAAAAGATTAAAAGTATAATCCGCCAAAGACCTGACTTCCAAGCATACATAACACTTCAGCCTATACACTGAGGTTCTCTGCATTTTTTGGTCATAGATACAAATTTTTTTTAAGAACTCTTACTTAATGATGAGACCAAGAAACACCTTCTAACTTCACTACTAGCATCTACATTGATAAAACTCCAAACATTAGCTTGTCTTCAGTCTCTCCCAACTACTGACTACTCTTAGACCCTGAGCTGCAATGACAATTGGCAAATAAATCTGATTTGGTCATTTATTCAGCAAGCACAAAGCATCAAGATGAACATTTCCAGATTTGACAAGTAATTGCTGTATTAAATACCGTACATGTACATTTCTCAGAAGTAGATGGCCCATCCATAGAATACTTATTACTAGCAGCAATAACCATTCCGGATAAGTGACTATTCTCTTCCAAGGGTAATAGCATCTGCTTATATAAAGGGATATTTTTGGCACATTCTCAAGGTCTTCTTTCTTCTGCCCTGCTGTCAGAGCTCTAATCAGGTATGCACGGCACCTACAGTGCTCCTGCATACTCCAGGTAATTAGCCTTTCCACTCATCAGTTAGCATCTCTCATCACTGCAAATCTACAGTACGCTGCTTGTTCCTTAACCCTCAGGTTTCCTTTGCTCATTTCTTAAAGAATCAACTGAACAGTGGTTGCCTTGAACTGCTCTTTCAATGCACACCATTTAAACCTTTCCAAATAAAATCATTCCTGAGCATTTTGCTGGGAGCTGAATTTAAAGACATGAATTATCGATGTTTCAGCTAAAATGTATCCCTGGTCTTTCCCTTTTCTGCTAATAGTTAAGAAAATAAAAGCTCACAATGTGTCTCCTTGTGACCATCTTCACACACCTCTCTGCTTGAAAAATTGACCACCTTAGATAAAAACTAATTTACGCCTGTGATTTATTAAGACAAGAAACTCGTGTTTAAAGGGGAAAAGGCTGCAGTAAGTGTCTATGCTCTGACAAATGGCAAAAAATACAGCTGATTTAACAAATGAGTGCTCAATCAATGATGCACTGAGGCACATGACAAAGGGAAGTCAAAATCCATTACATTCAAGAACCTCCTTTAAATTCCACTTCAGTGCACTGACCCTGTTGCTCAATGCTAAAGACTTTACAAGGTTTTCGGAAACATTTAGAAGAGCTTTTGTTTTGGCATTCACTCAGCTGCACCTCACAATTAACACTGCCAGACTCCTTTCTAATCAATTATTCATTAAGATTACAGGCATATCTTTTGAGCGCCTTAACTTCACATCAGAAGTGTGCGAGGGATGACACATGCATGTGTACTTTACAGAATAAAAGGCAAACTCTAAGCAGGTTTTAATGCTAAATGAGAACAAGGCTAAAAGAAGCGAAATCAACACTTTTAGTCAAAGTTGAGCTTCAGGCGAGCTGCAGGCAGTGCACAGCATGAGAGAATTTGGCTCCAGAAAGTGCCCATGTGTTGACAGCTGAGTAAGAGTTTGAAGGCTTAATGGTAAGAAATGTTCCGTCAATGATAATGTTACACACTACTTACTCAGTTAACTACTCATCTTCTTCAGCCCTGACAGCTAATGACGCAAACCCCATTTGATAGAAATTTTACCATTTTCTATACAAACATGTTTATTGCAGTTACCATGGCTAATATTTTTTTCATTAAAAAAAAAAAAAACACAGAGGGAAATAATTTTCAGGAAATAACTATGAAACACAATTGTGCTGAGAAATTATGAATGTAGAAAAATCTGAAAAGCTGCTCAAACTATAGAATAAATACAAATTATTTTGAGCCTATGTCTACAAAACTAATAATATATGTGCAAGAAATTATTATCAATACCTATTTTATTAAACAGAGTGTGTTGGTGGGGAAGGATATTTGACCTCTTAACATTAAGACATATAACTTAAACGTGTATGTTAGGAGGGCTTTGTATTTAAACTCCATCAGAAATCTAACTTGGGCACTGAGGTTAGATGGTGTAAATGCTTCTTCCCATGGTATACTGAAGACTGATTTATCATGCAATCATTTAGGTTGGAAAAGACCTTTAAGATCATAAAGGTCAACCATATAGTTGAAGTTACCAAGCTTTCAGTCCTAGTTTGTACCCAGCTGTTTTACCAGGGCCAGAAGAAAGAGCTAACTAGGACATTAACCAAGATTAACTAGCTAGTTTAACAGACTCAGGGCATGCAGAAGCACTGATTCTGCAAGACCTAGGTACAGAATTGGCTAGGGAGGGTTGTATTCAGCAGCATCCCGAGTAGCAGTATTCAATGTACAATGTACATTCAATGTACAAACGCATGCACAGATCTTCAGACAAATATGGCCTAACTGCCTAGCACTGGTGCATTTTCTAAACATTACAGCATGAGCAAAGTCTAAAGAAAAGAGAAAGAATAAAAGGAAGTTGTAGCAAGGTGGGTGTTGGTCTATTCTCCCCAATAACAAGCAATAGGAGAAGAAAAAACAGCCTCAAGTTGCACCAGGGGAGGTTTAGATTGGGTATTAGGGAAAATTTCACCAAAAGGGCTGTCAAACATTGGAACAGGCTGCCCAGGGAAGTGGCAGAGTCACCATTCCTGGAGGTATTTAAAAGATGTGTACTGTGGTGCTTTTGGGACATGGCTTAGTGGTGGATTTGGCAATACTAGGTTAATGGTTGGACTCAACGATCTTAAAGGCCTTTTCCTACCTGAGTCTATGATTCTGTAAAATTACCAAAGATGATCAAAGGGTAAAGCCTACCAAAGTAGAACTGCATTTCCAGAATCTGAATTGTTATTTGGTAAAATCTCATAATCTCTCTAAGTGGGAGCAAGTCTGTAGCTGCCAAATAATACATCAGTAAAATGACAGAGGCGCCTAATATTCCTCTACTCTGCATGCCCACAGCTGCTGCCATCTTCACTGAGAAGAGCACTTCTGTGTTCACTTTCTACACATAGTGATAAGCACGTCTCATCAGTCATTTACTGAAGGATGGGTACCATGTTCTGGTACCTGCTTTTACATTACAGAACCATTACAAAAAATAAAAATATTCATCAGCAGTTGAAAGCAAAAAGGGAATGCCTTTGAACACGTGCCACAGATCCAAGCACTTCAAAAAGAAGTGAAATGATACACATTGTGACCACACCTAGCTCCTTAGATTATCAAGGATCAAGTGGCTCAGATGCATAACTGGCACTGACTGGATTTTTTGAAACTATTTAGTCACTAAGGACCGACAAAGGTCCCTAGGAGCATTTTCAGAAGAAAGAAGAAAAAAAAAAAAAGATAATAAATGGCTTAGGAATGAATGGGAGTAATCAAATTAGGTGCCTTGAAAAGTTTTACCTACCGTGACTTTGCAGAGCGTACAGAAAGCTACTAATGCATACCTAAAATGACAACTGTATTCCTGAACTAGTATTATCTCACGTGCTGTAAACACCTGCAAAAAGCCTCAGTGTATCAAGAAGTATGCTTGAAACCTTGACAGCAAAGGAACTTACTGTTATCAGACCAGCATTCCTGTCCCCGAGCCAACAACAAAGGGATTTAAATTGTCCTTGGAAGAACCAGCACTTTACAGAATTATTTAAATGTTCAGTTCATTTTGAATGTACTTCAGAAATAGAGGTAAAACAATTAAAAGACTAATCCAGTCCTAGAATTACTATTCGGGGGTCTCACAGGAGTCAGTAGGCACCATTCATATATAACTATGCATAAACAAATGAAAATTTATGTTTTACTGTTGTGATGTTCCAGTTTTACACCACTGTAAATACACTGATTCCAAGGGATTTAGAAAAGGACTAAATTTGAATCATGGAGTGCTGAAGTCAGCCCTGCCACCAACTGTACCAGCCTAACAAGAGTTATGAATTCACCATGTTTCCCATGACTGGGCCTGTACACAGTACCAGTTTTTCAGATGTCTCTTGTTCCTGTAAAATTTCCAGTGATTTCATAGGATTTGGCTACTCAGAAATAATTGTTTCATGCAGAAATAAAATATTGTATTTCCCAGCAAACAGACTAATATTGCAATTGAAGTACAGTCTAAATCCTGAGAGGATTTTCTTTACTATCCTGATTTGTTCAAGTCGTTCAGAGGTAGCATTTAACAGCAGTATTACATTTGCAGAAGTTATCTCTGCTTTTCAAAGAGAAAAATCTCCATTTAAATTTATATGTAAATTCCATGTTGCTTCATGAAGCTTCACAGCAATACATGACAGTACAGTATTATTAATACAGTAATACATGACAGTACAGTATTATGATTGAATATATGGGAGGGGGAGAACAAAGCAGAAAAATCCTCATAAAAGCATTATCAATATTCTGTTTAGCATCAGAGGCCTGAACACAAACTACAGCTCTGCTACAATGTAAAGCAACCAACTGACAGCCCTTTTGGACTGCGTGCATCATTTATTTCTGCTGTAACAGAAGTCTATTTCAATGATCATTTTTACAAATATTCATTGTCGAGCTCACCATCATCTGTAAAACAGATCAAATGGTACCACTAAACACCCCCACACACTCTGTTTATAACTGTGTATGTAACCCTGTCCTCAGGGTGTATATGAACAATGTTTAAAAGAAAGCAATATGCACAGCTGATCAGACCAGCAGCTGATCAGTATTTAATCACCAAATCCAATAAGGAAACAAATGAGGCAGAGCACAGGGGTTGAAAACAATGGTAGATGGAAAATGTTAAATGAGCCACCAATTTATGGAAGATAAAAACACTCTCAGAAACAATTTACAAAACAATTTTCTTTTTACACATTTAATAAACATTCTGTCAGAGTAAACGAAATCTCAGAAGCTGGAAGTTTAAAAAAATCAATTAAAATGAAGTCACAGGGAATGGTGGGGAATTGTTCCTGGCAGTTATTTGATATAGTATGGTTAATATTTCTAGTCAGGCAAATTAACAGTTTTGCTGCTGTAGACTTGCACTTGCACAATCCATAACCTCTGAGGGTTTGTTCTAAAAGCTACAGAACCATATGCATAAATATTTTTATATAGCTACATTTTAGATGTACAGTAACAGTAAATAACTCTATGAACTTTTATACGAAGGAATTCTACACTGCTAAAACCAGCTGAAAAGGATGTCTGCATCTAAAAAAGTAACAAAACACATAATTCATTCCATGGGGTCCCATTTCACTTGTAAATAATACTTTGAAAGCTCTTAGATAAAAACTGGTTTCTCTATCCATCTGTATCAATAGATAAGCTCTTCTCTAATACTATTCTACTGTATAATTTGTATTGTGCCACACTCGTATTGATTGAAGAAAATTCAAGCAAGGCAGTGTCAGTTTCTGTTTCTACAGGGAAACCACTGAGCTGAACAGCAAGGCACGTAAGGTCACATCAGGATTCAGCTTGCTGTGCTGCTGCCTTAAAATTATACAGAACTAAAGAAGAAAACAATGGCAGACTTAGCAGACACAGTATAAATACCAGTAAATAAACCTTTTTCTTTTCATTATCCTATTAATGTATCTTGAATAAGAACATTAATTAAGATTTTTTACTTTCCACACCCTTTCAGGTATTAAGTAATTAAAATCTGCAAGTGGAAGTTTTAGTTTCTTCATATGCTTCAAGCCAAACTTTGCTTTCTCTTCTGTGTTGTCAAGCGTGATCACAGAAAGAAGTTCAAGTTTTAGTTTACCAGCTTATCTTGACATCCTGCTTAGGAGAAGCTGCTGTTCCTCAGCCTCCGCAGCTCATGTCTGCATCAAAGATTTACCCATCTGGACTTCAGGTGCAGGAAGGAAGGGAGAAAGCAGCTTATCTGTACCACAGTGCGCTTTGCAAACATACTCCATTTCACACAGATGGTGAAAGTATGGATAGGCAGATTGATACAACCTTGCCTTGTTCAGAGGAATGAGAAGGGAAAGAAATGCACGTGTTTGACACGCAGAGCTCACTTTCATTTATGTTTGACCTGTACAAGCTGAACAACTTATTGTCAGCTGTCATGGGCCCCTGCCCACAGGTACCAGAAAGTGGAATACAGAGTACCACCGAGTACCTCTAACCAATGTGTTGGGACACCCAAGTGTCAGCAAGAATTGGGAACTTTAGTCCTGCCCAGTCTTCAGAAAACAAGACTCTCCCCACGCTGAAACCTGGACCCTTGAAACCACAGCTGTACTGTGATGCTTCCCTGGCGCTGTCCATCAGCAACACTCTTCCCTTAACCTGCAAGTATCTCAGAATTACATACAAGTTTACAACATACTTAGAGCCAACCAACACCAGCAAACAACTGAAAAGCTTTCTTCCTTGGTGCAGCACTGAGGAATCATATATCTGCTTACACATATTTGGAGTTTCAAGCTCTAATGTAATGTTATGAAATTTGAGCTGGCAACACAATGATGCAACAAGGGAAATGCGTCAATAAAAACAGTTGTATTTGAACTAAAGGATGTGCAGATACAAAACTTCATGTTGGCGTGAGGTATTTCATATGTCATCCTCTTTTTTCCCCTCTACAGATCACACAAGATATTTATGTGATCCCATTTATCCCATTAGCACACACATGCTCAAAATAGTGAGCACACACTGAAAGGATCAGCAATTATTTTAATAAGCACTGTGCTTAATTATTTCTTACTTTTTTAGTGACTGCTACATGAAAAAAACCCAACACTATTATCTCAGCTTGCTTAGAGTGCCCCAGAAAGACTAAATGAGCATGAAACTGAAAGGCATCTCCCATCCCAAGAACAGTAAGAAGAATGTCAGAAATAATGCAACTAAAAGAGGATTCACCTATTGAAGTAAAATCAAAGTTTCTGAACTAGTTAACTTTGATTTAAAAGAGCAAAATAATATGGTAGAGAAGGATGCACACTTGCTAACCTTTCATACTACCTTAACAGGTGGCATGCATTTCTTTCTTTGATGTTTCTTGTGAGGTAAGATTCAAAGAGCCAGTTTAGTTATTCTTTTGTTACATTTGTATTCTCCTCTTCTATCAATAGCTACATTAAAAAACAAAAGAATCCACACACATATTTTTAACCTTATGAGTTAAATCTGTCAAAGCACACACAGGCATTTCTGTAAAGGTTCTCAGGCATCTTGTGACTTTTTTTTTTTTTTTGAAGGTGTAATTGAAATTACATACTTTTCACTACTGATACTGTTTTGCACAGAAGTTTTGTAAAATCAGAACATATAGCTGAAATCATCACAAGGGATATGTTCACAGCAACAAATGTGAAAAGCAGAGGAAGGACAGGATACATGCATAAGCCTTTGCCCAAACAGTTTCTGTCTGTTATTTATCCCAAAACCAAAACTTTGGACCAGTCTCCTGAAGAGGATGATCTCCTTGGTGAATGACAGTCCTAATCAAGCAGCAAACAAATGCAAGTTTTTCTGATGCCCATCTCAAACCAGGTGTTAAAGCCATGCCTTGCGCCTGCAGGTGGCATTTTTTATTTTTGAAGACTTTTGTTCAAAGACCTATCTGTTTTTTCATTTGTGTGTGAGCCAGAGACACCAATGCCCTACTATTTCAGTAGAATACCCAAAGCAGTAGCTAGTAAGCACAGTCAGTATGTGGAGAAATGGCAGAACCTTCTGGTTAAACCTAATAGAAAAAACACTCACCCCCAATGTTTCTTTCCTCAAAACTGTTTATCTTTTACAACCAGACACGTGTACATGGCTTGAAGAAAAAAACAGGACAATTTTACAGAAGAAAAGCCTGTTGAAGTTTATTACGTATGCAGAAATTATAACTAGCTCAGGAAATACAGAGCTGGAGAGTGAGAGAACTTCAGGGGAAAGTGTCATATATGAATTCCCTGAACTTTAAATACAGCGTTCCTTAAATATTTGTTCTGAGGCCATTGATAAGAAAAAGAATATTTGGTCAGTCCCAGTACAGCAGATTTTATGTTTGCTGCAATACAGTCTCAGCCATCCATGTATAAACTTGCTTCCATCAAAAAGAATATACTCTTTGTTTCCACCCAGACCCATAATACAGCTAAGCAGCCACAGAGTCTCTCTGTTTATTACCTACACACTAGGAGAATTTTAGAAATTAAGAAGACAGATTAATTACACTGTACAATTTAATTAAGTCTTTGAAGAGTAATGGATCCAACAGAAAGCTCCCTATATAATCTGCAGATAGAACTATGAAAGAACAGTGGGTTCAAAAAAGCAGGTTAAAAGCCCAAAATGGCACAAAAACTCCCTTTCCACTGAAGTTATCTTCTGAGTAACTCAGGCACAGAATCTGGAAATAAATACCTCCACAGTAACAGCCTCAGTGAATATATCTGCAGCTACAACCTCCAATACCGCTCGGTCAGTCTGAATATTATTTGAGATCTGTCACCTCTATTAGCAATTAGACGCTTTCTGCTGATCCGCTGCCTCAGCACAGTGCACCAGCTTCTTACACAGACAGCTAAGACACCATAACGGACACTGCTCTCTTTCTGAGTGAACATTTCCAGGCTACAGAGAAAACAAAGCCTACCCATTCACTGTTTTCTAATGAATCAAGATGTACTGCTGGTGGCTGAGGGATGTAAAATGTCCAACTGCTAGGAGAATAGCCCCAAGCTCTTGCCAAATTATGCACTTCAGTATTACAGATCTGCTAGCAAAATGTATCAGATTTTCCTCCAACATGATATTTATTCTTTTGGACAAAGAGGACAGATAAAAATAAATTGTTGAACAAAATCTGATACCCGATGGAATAATAAGGTGTTCAACGGGAAAAGGTTTTCAGGCGCAGCAAAATACTACAGAATCTTAGATGACCAGGACACACGCACACTAAATGCAAATACATTCACTGACATAAAGAAGTGTGGAAAACTTAGAAAAATAAGATTCATTAACATAAACATAAAATCTTGTTCCATGGCTGAATCCACCTGAGAAGTTACCTATTCAGTTAACGGGTATATACAAAGCAAAAAAAAAACAAAACCACAAGCCACCATAATTTTAAAAAAATGCATTGTGTATCAGACATGATAAAAAGTTCGTTATTATATTTAGAGTGTGTGACCATCCTTCGTCAACAAGATACATAGAATAATATTTTTGTTTATCCCCATCTTGGGACATGCTGAGTCTCAAAATTAAGGACAGTAATAACTTGTATTTAAAAAAAAAGGGAAAACCAAACCCTGAAAAACACAAACAACAAAAAATCCCAGTACATGAATTACAGTATCAATTAGTTCTACATTAGCACATCTAGATTAGGAGAAATTCTGCAGATGGACGTATATGCATTTGTCTTACTGACATCAACACAATCCCATCCAAAAACAGCGTTTCACTTATCATATACCTGCAAACATTTGAAGGGAAAACCCGTGAAGAGTTCTCTAGTAGCCATCTGCCTTCCAATGCCAATACAGTGTAGACAATTACAGCAGTATTCCTTTCAACCTCTTGAACAAAAGTACATTAAAAACGTTTGATCAAATCCTCTTTATACAATATATGTCACATTCAGCGAATACAAATTGATGACCTTGCCCTTTGCCCTGGCAAACTCTCTTTGTCTTTCCCTCTGTGAAATGGCATATTTGAACACAGTATTTTCTTAAATGTTGCCCTGATTGCATATGAAGAGAACACAGGCAGCTAAATGTTAATTAAAGGAACAAATGGGGTTTAATAAATGCTCTTCTTGTGCACAATTTTAACACACTCTCTCACCTCAGATACATGTATAATGAAATGCCAGAAAGGAATATAATCCAAGTAGGTTAATAAAAAAAAAAAAAAGGCACAACCTCAGAATATTTAATGGTACAGTGAAAACATAAATCCTCCTTTTTGTACCAAAGCACCAACAGATTACCTTTAAAGGGAATACAATAAACTCTTTAAAATAAACTCCAGCACAAACTATGTCCAATAACTTACATAGCCTTGGACAATTCATTAGGCTGCTGTGACTGAAACAGAGTAAAAAGCACCTCTCCTTTCTGTTCAGTTTAGTATGCAAATGGTTGTCAAACAGCCAGAGTAGCTGGTTTCACTGATTTTTCTACACTGCCAGTTAATCAGTCTCCTATTTAATCTGTATGCAACCTTCATACACACATACAGGAGAAACAAAAGCATAAAAAGGAAGATATAAGTGCTAACCTACAAATTAACAGAGGACTCTCACCACTAGAACAGAGTTATTTGCATTATCTGTTTTACAGTAATGCTAAATGGTTAGACAACCCAATGTGCAGCAAACTAGGTATTTATCAGGCAGTCTCTTCCTCCAAAAGTCTATAACCTGGCTTATGAGACATACATTAAAAAATCCCCAGAGAACAGAAAAGAAAGCCAAGAGACAGATAGATATATGAGGGGGGTTGTCTGGTTTGGTTGCCTTTTTTTTTTTTTTTTAACTCTATTTTTAACAGAAATTCCTGAAGAGTCACAGGAAGTTAACAGTAATGGCATGAAGTGAGCAAGTGCACCTATCTGTTCACGTGCTCCTGAACTGACTGGATTCAGTAGATATTTATATAGTGAGTTTAAGTACAAGGTACTGAGATCTAGCACAAGGTGAGACTTCACAAAGTGTACACCCAGAACATTCAAAGAATTTAACACAATACTGTGTGTAACAGGCTGGCAAAGACAACGGATTAAGAAGAAGTGTTAAATATGTGTTATTTTTGTGCTGACTGCCTTTGCTTGAGCTGTAGGAAGGTAAAAGCTGGCATTTGATAAAGGGCTGGTTACTAGAAGGAGAAACAAAGAATACTCCATCTGTGTCACATGCATGTCACAGTTCATATTAACAATGAATAATACAGAAAAGACTGCTTCTTTATGCAACTTTTGGAGGATAAGAATACCTATCCATAAACAAATGAGGACTGAAGATTCCCCCACTTTGCTTCATCAAGCAGCAGATCAGATGGGTAAGAGGTCCCCTCTGAAGCAGTGTAGCCCACACTCCACTGATACAACAGTGGTACTTGCAAAGGGCACTTCTCTTCTGATTTCTTGCATGAAAGCCAGGAAGAGCTCTGGTTCCATCATTCGAGGATGCTAGCAGGCTTTTTCCAGACCCTTTCCTGTAATATCCACGTGCCCCTTAGAAGCATTACCCAGTCTTAACTTCACTATCAAACTGTGTGATAAATGTCACATATTAAAAAATGTAACTGGAAGATCTTAAGTAACTGGGAGGAAAAAGGCAATGCTGGCAACATATTAACAGTGTTACTTACATGTATATCCCCATTTGCTATTACTTTGTATCTCAACTGAACTTCAGCATTTGAAAACTAAGTTATTTCATGTAACCATATCTTAAAAATATTTGCAGATGTTCCAGTCAAGCAAAAGGGGTTTGAAAACAGTAACGTTTCTCCAGCTGGGAAGATATTCATCCTAGTTCTGGAAAGGCAGAATATTGTGTACATGATTTGTCATGTGGTTCAGGCAGCGAATCCAGCAGAGCTGTGAGAAGGACATTATCAGAAAGACTGTATATGAGTAAGTGTATGAGCTTATAGCATTCCCAGTTTTCTAACCCCACTCAGATCTCAAGACTGGAATGAAATATCATAGAATCATTTAGGCTGGAAAAGACCTTTAAGATCATCAAGACCAACCACTAACCCAGGACTGTCAAGCCCACCACTAAACCATGTCCCTAAGTGACACATCCACAAGTCTTTTAAATACTTCCAGGGATGGTGACTCAACCACTTCCCTGAGCAGCCTGTTCCAATGTTTGACAACTGTTTTGGTGAAGAAATTTTTCCTATTATCCAGTTGAAACCTTCCCTGGTGCAATGAGGCCATTTCCTCTTGTCCTGTTGCTTGTTACTTGAGCGAAGAGACCAACACCCACCTCACTACAACCTCCCTTTAGGTAGTTGTAGAGCACAATAAGGTCAATATATGGGCAATAAGAGAGATAAGAGAGTGATATGAAACATGCTTGGTTGTTTTTTCCTGGCTATAGCTTAGAGCACTTCAATACTTGACAAGATAAACTACAAAATACACTATCAAAAAAACCCAAACCACCCCCAGCCAAAAAAAACCCCACCACACCACAAAACCCAAACAAACAAAAAAAACACCAAAACACCAACTTTTTGTAACCCTTCTGTTTCATAGCAAAACATTAATTAAAGAAACCTTGCACTTTGGCACCAGAACAGCCTTTTCCATTGATTTTCATCAAGGCAGAATTCTACTTTTTAACTTTATACAAGGCATAGCTTCACTTCAGTCTCCTCTAGCAAAGCTAATAAATTGTCATTCTTAGCCTCCTCTTCTCTGCCCACAGTGAACTATCTCTTCTTCAGGCACAGATGAGACCATTTCTAAAATGGATCACAGACATAATCCCAGTGGGGGAAATAAAACCCAGGTTTTTGTTTTTAAACTCAGCTCATTTCACTGTACTAGTCTAAAACATGGCCCAAGAAACCAACAGGTTGGCATCATTTTTTTGCATTATGAAGGAAGTAGAAAGCAGGGCTGTCACCTCTTAAACTCACTCTGTCACCAGAGAAGTCAATGAGGAATTGCACCTCAGATGTAAAAAACAGAAAAAGGAAAAAAATTAAATCCCATTTTGCTGGATCACACTTCCCTTTTGAAAGGAACTACAACAACAACAACAACCCACAAAGCAAAAAGAGTAGCTGTAAAAAACCCAAAACCAAAAAAAAAAAAAAAAAAACCCACAAAAAAACAAAAAACCCTGACAGTCACTGGACAGCAACATTGGTCATTCTGAGCACCCTACCTCTATCTGTGAAAAGAACCCTCAAAACAAGGTAATGAAGTGAACCAGTAAACACACTTAGGAAAAAGATACCCCTTATTTGAAACTCACAGTATAACCCCACACAAATGCAGCATTTGAAGCATATTGCTTGCTTTATCACAGCAGCAAACCAAGCAAAGCCAAGAAGCTTAGTGTTCTTTAGCATTATCAGGCATCAGCAATGAACTGTGAACAGCTGGGATGTCATCACTGGAACACACAAAAATGCCTACTGCCCATTTTGACCTACTCTGGAACTCATTTTCCTGCCCCCACTTTTTTTTCCAAACAAGATTAGCTCTCAAAACATTACATTTCTTTTAAAAGGTCAAGGTTCATTTTTCGACCTGTTTGATGTTTTTTTCTCTTTTGTAGCTCCATTCACCTAAACAGTCTATCAAAATCAATGCCTTTCTAATGATCCCAGGTTCATGGTAAAGTGACTCTGGCTTGACTCACTACAGAAACTCTATCCAAAACATCCCACAAAATATCCCTCTTCCAGTCATTTCATCATTGTTCAGGGCTACAGAAAATAAAACTTGCACCACACAAGTCTCTTGCAGGATCCCACTCGAAGTTCTTGCAGGTACCATAAAAACTAAGTCTCTGACCAAACAGCCTACAGTTGTACTGACAAGCCAAAGGCTACCATATCTTTGTTAGACACAAACAACTTTTAATCACTCCACAGTTACAGTGAAAAGTTTGACAGCTCCCTAGAGTAGACATGAGATGTCCAAGATGTCATTTCCAGCAGGTAAGTTATACTAACTTCACTTGTGACTTACTTCGAAGTGTTTCTCTCCTTTCACATAGTAAATCCCTGCACGCTCTTCACACTCACGTTTTACTCTTTCAGACATATTTTCAGGCTTCCTTAGGAGGAAGAACCAAAAAAAATTCAAGCGTGTAAGCTTCAAAAAGGAATTTTCTCCCAAATATTATGCTGTCATAAACAATAATTGTCCCAGTGGTTCTGCAGTCCTTGTGATACACTTCTTTGCTGGTGCATTAGGGGTGATGGTGAAGAGTTTTGATTCAAGATCCACAGTGCTACTACCGTTACGCTGACCATAACCTTCTGCCAGCACAACCAGAAACCTCCCCATACTACAGAGGTCTGACACCAAGTGGATGGCGCGGCCACAGAGCAAACAAGACACACCAGTGCAGACAGACTCCTCTCCAGTACAACAGCGTATTTTCCACCAACTGTGGCACGGATTTTGAATTACATAGAAGTGGAAGGCTTGGGAAAAGAATATTGGAAACGAAGACATGGGCTGGCAGCTGAAATCACCACCCAATTTACAGCCCAGAGAGACTTGGGAACCAGCCAGTTTTGAAAGGACTGGTTCTTTTGTAAGCAAGAGAAGTCTAACAATGCCAAAAAATATGCCCGCTGAGCCGAGAAGGCAGGAAAAACTGCTTGGCACAAATGCAAGACTCCCAGAAGCAGTGACAGAAGAACAAAGGAACCGGAGCCTGTGCTTTTCCTAGGGTAACTCTCTTGTTGCGTAAGACTTGTGAATAAGAAATTCATTTTTTGACGTCCACAATTCTTCGCCTTCCTGACAAGTGGTTCCTACTACAGGTAATTAGAAAATTAAAGCCTCAGCTCATCACTAGATAAGGGAAGGGGTGTGTGAGACAGACTAAAAATAATCATCATAGAGAAAAGGTTGGCTAAGCCTGGGCCAAAATCCATGTAAGGGTGTTCTCTCAGGCTCCATTTACACTTGAAATCAGAGGCTAAGCCTGCTCACAAGTCTATTCAGAAACTCAGAAGCTCAGATATGCTCCTATTCAAGAGCAAGATGCTGATAATCCTATTTTTGTGTAAGGTTCTTCCAATTTCTACTAATTGCAAGTTTTACTGGGAAACAGAAACTGGGAGCTGTCACCTTTCACAGACAGCTCTTAAGATGCTGCACTTCCCAGCACTTGACCTTGCCTCTCATGTTCTTCCTTAGCAACTTCTTTAGCACCCAGGTTGTCTATTGCTGATCTCTGGGCTAAGATCCTCATACCATGGCCTGGGAACCAGGTTTCCTCTACTCGAGATGATCTAGCATAACCTAACATGTAAACTGAGAGGTCCTCTGCTAGGAAGCAAAACCTATCACAGAGTCAACACCCAGAGGTATGTTAGCTTGTGGGATTTGGAGACTGGATCCAGTCACAGCAGGCTGGTGTCTGCCCATGGTGACTGCAACCCAGACCTGTTCCATTTTAGTCAGAGGCACAGGTCAATCAGCCTACACAGCAAAACACAATGCAAGCCGTGTGCCAGTCACACAAGTATTTATGAACCAATGCCAGAACACAGAGAAGTAGGATTCTTGCTTCCTATTACTGGTCCTAGGAGATGATGTTTTATGTTTAACCAGGATGTTTGTATCTGCTATTACCTGTGCACTTTTGGTTGTCCAAATAGGTCCAAAGGTATGAACTCTAACAGACATGAGGCCCTGCAATGCTTGTCATAAACCATCTGCGTACACTCAATAGTTTGAGAAGGCAATGACACATCATGCTAACAGAGTGACAAATTAAGCCTCTAATTTCACAAATTCCTCCTGAAAACTGAAGAGTTGGCTGCTTCTACTGAAGACCTGAACTGATTTCATGAAAGCCTTTCATTAACACATTAGCAGAATTAGCAAATAAATGTGAAGTACACATAAGTATTATTAGTAAAATACTAAGATCAGACTTAAGGCCTCAACGTTGTAGACCACAGAAATAAAGTAGTATACAGACTATCTTTCTTATAGTATGACTACTTAATTGCTGTCTTCAGCTATAAATGAATTCCAGAAGCTGCCATTCTCTTTTCTCTTCCAACATTTTACCTCTGTTCCCATATGCTGGAATACCATCTTCTCACTTAAAACAGCTGTATAATAAACCAGACTACTGCCATGGTCAGGATTTAAAATAGAACAAAGCACAAGAAAACCACAACAAACATCAAAAGGGTTATTTTAATACTCAGACCAGGTCTGCCTTCCAACCCAGTCCCACTGCTAGTTGTGTTAGGACAACAGAAGGCACAGCAAGCTGCAGGGCATGTGTGGGAATGAAAAGCCACAAGTGCTGCTAATGAGAACAGGCAATTCTCACATTCTCTTCTGCTTCCCTGGAATTACAAGAAGGCTTCACTTTCCACACCAATACAAGGCTGCCAGCAGCAGGAACCAAAGCAAAGAAACATACCTCTAACACCCCCCCTAAACTAGTAAACCGAAGTGAAAGGGGAGGGGAAAAAAGCAAACCCCCAATCTTTAAACTATCTCTTCCTCACAAGTGTTAAAACTGATCTTTCAATTATTGACAGCTCAGTGACCGCTAAACTGGAAGCTGCCCATATCTGAATTTATATTTAAAGGCAACAGTCAATGAGAGGTATATTCACAGCCTTACTTAAAAAAGATGAGCAGGCCCTATGCAAAGCAACTTTGTAATCTGGGACTGTGAGCGGACTCATTGTTTTCCATTATAACTAATCTAATTGAAAAAGGGATCAAAGATTAAACCAACTCCTATTTAAAATCGACAGTGTCATAGTAAAATGTCATTTATACCAGTACATTAAGGGAAAATGAAGCTTTTGTAAATGTTTTTGCTTAACATGGCAGTGACATATTCAGTGCAAAGTAGTTTTATCTTGTTATATAAAACAAACGCAGCTTGTATAACATCACTCCAAATACTAAGTTGCTAGGGAAAAAAAAAACGTGAATGCACAGATTTGAATTCAGAAATAAAAACCAGTGAAAAATTGTACCTTGTAAAATTAAATTAAGTGGGGAAAAAAAATCTCTGTGGCTACACTTTAGCAGCTTCACCAGTCCACCTATCAGTTGTGAAGGCTGGGGGGAGGAAGGAGAGATATTGTATAAAGTGAAAATAAATGTCTTCTCTTGTAGAAGTCAATACATCATCTTAAGCTAGAAAAAATGGTCCCTAAACATCCGTAACTACAATCAGCAATTGTCATTAAAAGCTCTCATTATATAGAGTAAGTGTAATTAGAACATCTTGCCCGCACAGGGTGCAGCACACAGAGAATGCTTGAAGGATTCATAAATTAGTGCCAAATCAGC